>NC_050068.2:44511809-44824071 GCF_009764565.3 Dermochelys coriacea
TCTTCCAGGTCTGAAAAATCTAGCATCTTTCATGAGCAGTAAATTCACTCAAGGCTAGAAATAAATTGTTATGCTATCCTAGAGTAGTTTGTCTTTATTATGCATCTTCATAATATTTGAATACATGAAAAAGATTTGGAAATATGACCCAGGATGGATTATACAGGACTGAAAATTTCTACTATATGAAAGTGTTGCCATATTTAGCTTGTGTAAACCAAGCACGGAAGTTTTTACTGGAAGATGACCTGCAATTAATTTAAATAAAATGTACAATTTACAAGCATTATTTTATATTTCCTCCAAAGCAGATCTATTAAAGGATTTAATTATATTTTACTACACAGAATTATTTCATGAACCATCCTAATCAACAAGCATTACAAATACCAAATAGGAAGTGTTAGATATCTGAAATTAGGCATGTCCACGGCACTAGGATAATTACTGGAAGTCTTACTAATTTTTAAAGAAGAAGAGTATATTAATCCTAAATAGAAATGTTAAGTCCTAAGCGTTATATAAACATGAACTGAACTAAATTTAAGCTATAATTTTCCAGTCAAAGCCTTAACATGGAAAGACAGACCTTCAGGGCTCATTTCACACTTTAATTAATAATATTCTTACTAATAAGCACTAACATTCTGGAACAACAAAAGGTTTCAAATTATTTGATTTTAACATATGAACTAAGACATAAGAACGGCAATTCTGGGTCCGACCAAAGGTCCATCTAGCCCAGTATCCTGTCTTCCGACAGTGACCAACGCCAGATGCTTCAGAGGGAATGAACAGAACAGGTAATCATCAAGTGATCCATCCTGTCACCCATTCCCAGCTTCTGGCAAAAGAAACTGTGCCTCTGCCAGTTTCGAAGAAGGGCCCTTTTGCGTGTTAGCCAAACATGAAAACCACCTTACTACAGAAACAAACACAGATATGAGACAAATAACAAGAACAAAACCTTTAAAACAGCGATTTTTGACAAAAATCTACAAATTCCACACTGGCAAAACTGCCTCCAATATTTGCTAAGCACTGCCTGGGCTCAGTTCTGTATGAGACGGGGGAGAGAAGGGGGAAAAAAAAAAAAACAAAAACAAAAAAACCAGACTGCCTCAGGAAGGCCAAAGTATTTCTCCAATGTGGCCACCGGGGCTTTTCTTGTGGCCACAGGCTTCTGGGCAGTGATGGGGAGAGGGGCAAAGCAGCAGCCCCTCCTCTGGGGCTGCCAGGAGGGGTTGGGCCCTGACCCTCTCAGGATCCACAACTGCTGGAGGAGCAGACAGACATTGAGAGTTCTCCACCTTCTTGGGGGTGGTGGGGCTCAGGCTTCCAGCTTTAGCCCTGGGTTGGCGGGGGCAGGCTTCATCCCCTGATCGCAGGGCTTCAGGCTCACCACTCCCCCGCTGCACCCCCTGGCTTGAAGGGTTTCCATCATATACAGGATTTCAATGGTTCTCAGCACCCCCACTATAAAAATTGTTCCAGTGCCCCCGCACACTGCCTCCCTTCCCACCTCACCATCCAAGGTTTAATTTGTCCCCTGGCTTGACAGGGTTGAGTAAGTCTGCTGTGAAAAGCGGTATCTGTATGTTTGCTAATATAATATTCACTGCCTCCCAGCTAGCTAACCAGTCTGCTGCTGTGAAAAATGATATTAACAAGCATACAAATATCTCTTTTCACAGAAGCAGATTTATAAGCTATCAAATCTAAAAAACAAAAACAACCAAAACAGCAAAACAAAACAACAACAACAGGCAAAACACCTTATTTGTGTTTTTATTCTGTTTAGGTCCAGTAAAGAATAGAGACAACTATACATTATTTTTATTATTGAGTCTGCAAAAAAAAAAAAACCTACATAAATAAATTACCATATATACTCGTTCCTTAGCCCGTTCGTTTATAAGCCGACCCCCCAAGATGGAGAGGTAAAAACAGTAAAAACTGTATGACCCTTTCATAAGCCGACCCTATATGTCAGGGGTTGGCAAACTTTGGTTCCCGGCCCGTCAGGGTAAGCTACTGGACGGTCGAGACGTTTTGTTTACGTGGAGTGTTCACAGGCATGGAGCTCCTCAGCTCCCAGTGGCCGCGGTTTGCCGTTCCCAGCCAATGGGAGCTGAAGAAAGTGATGCCACTTCCCAAAAATATTCGGCTTATGAAGGAGTATATACGGTACTATGATTTGGACATGTATATGTGCATATTTATTTGTTTTTCCTAAAGTTAAGTAAGTATTTTAGGGAAAAAATGTCAGTGGCCACCAGCAAGAGTTGGTGGCCGCACTCTGACACCACCAAAAAATGTGTTGTGAGAACTTCAGCATATGTGTCATCTTTTCTGTCTTTTACAGCACCAAGCATGCCTGTTGTACTTAGCAAATATATTTTACATATAAAAAAAATTTCAACCTTTCAATTTCAGTATTAAATCACAATTGATGTAATAAGTATACACAGAATAAAAGAAAAATTAAGAAGGTACCATTTTCTTTTCGTAATCTTGTTATAAACTTCTTCGGAGGTATTACTCCAACTTTTTTCTTCTGTGTAGCTATGCTGTGGAAGAGATCAGCTAAGCATGTAAGGAGGGTCTCTTTTTTTCTGGGTTGACTCTTGTATGCTAGGACTTTTTCTCGAAATGGTTGACAAAAATAAAGTGCCTGAAGAACTGAATTGCAGTAGCACGTGTTCCCAAACTATAAAATAAGAAAAAAAATTATTACCTTGTACTTTATTTCTACAGTGATGCAAGGTTAAAAAAAAAAAAACCTAAATATAAACACACAAGCAAGGGCAAATTTTCTAGAACGCATTTCTTGTTGATTTTCAGATAGTAAAGAATCTCAGGTGGCAACATAAATAATGGGGAGCACTCCAGATAATTTTAACTGATACTAGATTGTGTTTTCCTGTTTGTAATAACTGGGGTATGTATGTGTTATCAATGCTTTACAGTGCTGTGGAATTGTAAAGTATTCAGTAAGTGCTCAGTATTTACCTAGTGCCAAAAATGTATACAACACAGTATAAAGAGTAAACTGAAAAAATGAGATTCTCTGCCACATACGTCAGTCAAAACATCACTCAATACAATAAAGAAGAAAGTGTAATGTAGTGTTTAACTTAAATTCTTCATGGTACAGGTAGGTGGGTCTTCAAGAAAAATGCATGGTCCTCCCCATCTGTAAAAAGGGAACATCATATATCTGCCACACATGGATGCTGTGAAATGTAGTCAATATTTGTACAGCATTTTAAAAACGCAAAATACTATTTTCATCATATAAATTGTAGAATCATAGAAATGTAGGGCTGGAAGGGTCCTCAAGTTCATCCTCCTGAGCTGAAGAAGACCATGAATATCTAAGCCCTGGTCTACACTAGGAGTTGAGGTCGAATTTAGCAGCGTTAAATCAATTTAATCCTGCACCCGTCCACACGATGAAGCCCCCCCCCCTTTTTTTTTTTTAAACTTAAAAGGGCTTTTAAAATCGATTTCCTTACTCCACCCCCGACAAGGGGATTAGTGCTGAAATCGGCCTTGCCAGGTCAAATTCGGGGTACTGTGGACGCAATTAGACAGTATTGGCCTCCGGGAGCTATCCCAGAGTGCTCCATTGTGACCGCTCTGGACAGCACTCTCAACTCAGATGCACTGGCCAGGTAGACAGGAAAAGGCCCGCCAACTTTTCAATTTCAATTTCCTGTTTGGCCAGCGTGGCAAACTGCAGGTGAGTGCAGAGGTGACCATGCAGAGCTCATCAGCAGAGTGACCATGATGGAGTCCCAGAATCACAAAAAAGCTCCAGCATGGACCGAACGGGAGGTACGGGATCTGATCGCTGTATGGGAGAGGAATCCGTGCTATCAGAACTCTGTTCCAGTTTTCGAAATGCCAAAACATTTGTCAATCTCCCAGGGCATGAAGGACAGAGGACATAACAGGGACCCGAAGCAGTGCCGCGTGAAACTTAAGGAGCTGAGGCAAGCCTACCAGAAAACAAGAGAGGCGAACGGCCGCTCCGGCTCAGAGCCCCAAACATGCCGCTTCTATGATGAGCTGCATGCCATTTTAGGGGGTTCAGCCACCACAACCCCAGCCGTGTTGTTTGACTCCTTCAATGGAGATGTCCTCAAAACCTGCTTCTGTGTTGCCTCCAAGGAAGATGATGATGAAGTTGTAAATAGCTCATAGCAAGCAAGTGGAGAAACCGGTTTTCCCAACAGCCAGGAACTGTTTCTCACCCTGGACCTGGAGCCAGTACCCCCCAAACCCACCCAAAGCTGCCTCCTGGACCTGCCAGGTGGAGAAGGGACCTCTGGTGAGTGTACCTTTTAAAATAGTATACATGGTTTAAAAGCAAGCATGTTTAATGATTAATTTGCCCTGGCATTTGCAGCTTTCCTGGATGTACTCCCAAAGCCATTGCAAAAGGTTTCTGGGGAGGGCAGCCTTATTCCGTTCACCATGATAGGACACTTTACCACACCAGACCAATAGCACGTACTCGGGAATCATTGTAGAACTGAGCATTGCCGTGTATGTTTGCTGGCATTCAAACAACATCCATTCTTTATCTCTCTGTGTTATCCTCAGGAGAGTGAGATCATTCATGGTCACCTGGTTGAAATAGGGTGCTTTTCTTAAGGGGACATTCAGAAGTGCCTGTTCCTGCTGGGCTGTTTGCCTGTGGGTGAACAGAAATGTTCCCCACTGTTAGCCACGGGGAGGGGGAAGGGGCTAGCCACGTGGCGTGGGGAGGCAAAATGTGACCTTGGAACGAAAGCACATGTGCTATGGCTGTTAACATTACATAAAGGTCCCTTTTTTTTTTCCCTCCACCAGCTGCATGTATTTCAAGGATCACAGGATCTTCTTCCCAGAGGCTAGTGAAGATTAGAAGGCAAAAAAAAAAAAAAACACACTCATGATTAAATGTTCTCTGAGCTCATGCTGTCCTCCCACATTGACAGAGCACAGACTAATGCATGGAGGCAGACAATGTCAGAGTGCAGGAAAGCACAAAATGACAGGGAGGAGAGGTGGTGGGCTGACGAGAGTAAGTGGTGGGCTGAAGACAGGGCTGAAGCTGAAAGGCGGCGGCAGCATGATGAGAGGAGGCAGGATTCAATGCTGAAGCTGCTGAAGGATCTAACTAATATGCTCCAGCGTATGGTTGAGCTCAGGAAAGGCAGCTGGAGCACAGACCGCCGCTACAGCCCCTGTGTAACCAACTGCCCTCCTCCCCAAGTTCCATAGCCTCCTCACCCAGACGCCAAAGAACGCAGTGGGGGGGGGCCTCCGGCTGCCCAGCCACTCCACCCCAGAGGATTGCCCAAGCAACAGAAAGCTGGCATTCAATAAGTTTTAAAGTTTTAAACTTTTAAAGTGCTGTGTGGCCTTGTCCTTCCCTCCTCCACCACCCCTCATGGTGCTTCTCTCCTCCACCACCCCTCCCGGGCTACCTTGACAGTTATCCCCCTGTTTCTGTGATGAATTAATAAAGAATGCATGAATGTGAAGCAACGATGACTTTATTGCCTCTGCAAGCAGTGATCGAAGGGAGGAGGGGAGGGTGATTAGCTTACAGGGAAGTAGAGTGAGCCAAGGGGCGGGGAGTTTCGTTAAGGAGAAACAAACAGAACTCTCACACTGTAGCCTGGCCAGTCATGAAACTGGTTTTCAAAGCTTCTCTGATGTGCACCGCGCCCTCCTGTGCTCTTCTAACCGCCCTGGAGTCTGGCTGCATGTAACCAGCGGCCAGACGATTTGTCTCAACCTCCCACCCTGCCATAAACCTCTCCCCCTTACTCTCTCAGATATTGTGGAGCTCACAGCAAGCAGTAATAACAGTGGGAATATTGGTTTCGCTGAGGTCTAATGGAATCAGTAAACTGCGCCAGTGCGCTTTTAAACGTCCAAATGCACATTCTACAACCATTTTGCACTTGCTCAGCCTGTCGTTGAACAGCTCCTGACTACTGTCCAGGCTGCCTGTGTATGGCTTCATGAGCCATGGCATTAAGGGATAGGCTGGGTCCCCAAGGATAACTATAGGCATTTCAACATCCCCAACGGTTATTTTCTGGTCTGGGAAGAAAGTCCCTTCCTGCAGCTTTTGAAACAGACCAGAGGTCCTGAAGATACGAGCGTCATGTACCTTTTCTGGCCATCCCACGTTGATGTTGGTGAAACGTCCCTTGTGATCCACCAGTGCTTGCAGCACTATCGAAAAGTACCCCTTGTGGTTTATGTACTCGCCGGCTTGGTGCTCCAGTGCCAAGATAGGGATATGGGTTCCGTCTATCACCACACCACAGTTAGGGAATCCCATTGCAGCAAAGCCATCCACTATGACCTGCACATTTCCCAGGGTCACTACCCTTGATATCAGCAGATCTTTGATTGTGTTGGCTACTTGCATCACAGCAGCCCCCACAGTAGATTTGCCCACTCCAAATTGATTCCCAACTGACCGGTAGCTGTCGGGCGTTGCAAGCTTCCACAGGGCTATTGCCACTCGCTTCTCAACTGTGAGGGCTGCTCTCATCTTGGTATTCATATGCCTGGGAAAGCAAGTCACAAATTTCCATAAAAGTGCCCTTATGCATGTGAAAGTTTCACAGCCACTGGGAATCGTCCCAGACCTGCAACACTATGTGGTCCCACCAGTTTGTGCTTGTTTCCTGGGCCCAGAAACGGAGTTCCACGGCATGAACCTGCCCCATTAGCACCATAATGCCTACATTGCCAGGACTCGTGCTTTGAGAGAAGTCTGCGGCCATGTCCTCATCACTCTCGTCACCACGCTGCCATCACCTACTCGTCCGGTTTCGCTTTGCCAGGTTCTGATGCTGCATATACAGCTGGATAATGTGCATGGTGTTTAATGTGCTCCTAATTGCCAAAGTGATCTGAGCAGGCTCCATGTTTGCTGTGGTATGGCATCTGCACAGAAAAAAGGTGCGGAACGATTGTCTGCCATTGCTCTGACGGAGGGAGGGGTGACTGACAACATGGTTTACAGGGTTGGCTTGCAAGGAATTAAAATCAACAAAGGGAGTGGCTTTACATCAAGGAGAAACAAAAACTGTCACACAGAATGGCCCCCTCAAGGATTGAACTCAAAACCCTGGGTTTAGCAGGCTAATGCTCAACCCACTAAGCTATCCCTCCCTCTGGTATTTCAGGCAGGACCTCACGGAGGGAGGGAGGGAGGGAAAGGGGAGCAAATGAATACAAAACAAATCTGGTCTATTTCTTGTTTTGATCCACTCCATCTATCTTTTACATCTTTGGCTGGGATCAGACGGTGCAGAAGGACTGCAAGCCATCCACATCTCCTGGCTGCTCACCATAAGACAATAAGAATGCCTGCAGGACTAAAGAGAATAACCTGGTCAAGTCACTCCTAATTTAGTCCCTGCACCCATATCTGCCCAGGCGCTCCTGACCGACCTTAGCGAGGCGGCAAGGAGCATGTTGGACATGATGAGGATGGCTTTCAGGCCTATTGCACTGTCTGCTGCCACAAGGCAATGGGTTGCTGCTGCTCCTGTGTAGCAATGCAGTACTGCGTCTGCCAGCACCCAGGAAACATACGGTGACAGTGAGCTGAGCGGGCTCCATGCTTGCCGTGGTATGGCTTCTGCACAGGTACCTCATGAAAAAAGGCACAAAACGATTGTCTGCCATTGCTTTCACTGAGGGAGGGCCTGATGACAAGTACCCAGAACCACTCGCGACAATGTTTTTTGCCCCATCAGGCATTGGGATCTCAACCCAGAATTACAATGGGCAGTGGAGACTGCGGGATAGCTACCCACAGTGCAACACTCCGGAAGTCGACGCTAACCTTGGTACTGTGGAAGCACTCCACCGAGTTAATACACTTACAGCATTTTGTGTGGGGACACACACAATCGACTATATAAAAACGATTTCTAAAAAACCAACTTCTATAAATTCGACCTAATTTCGTAGTGCAGACATACCCTAAGACTACAGCTGATAGGTGTTGTCTAACATGCTCTTAAAAACCTCAAGTGAGAAGGATTCCACAAACTGTCTCAGCAACCTATTCCAGTACTTAACTATCCTTATCATTAGAAAGGCTTTTCTAATATCTAACCTAAACCTCCTTTGCTGCACATTAAGCCAGAAACTTCTTGTCCTACCTTCTGTGGACATAGAGAACAATTGATCATCATTATAACAGCCATTACCATAACTGAAGACTTTCAGCAACCCCCACCTACCTCCTTTTTCCTAAAGAATAAATATACTCTTTTTTTTTAATCTTTTCTCATAGGTCATGCTTTCTAAACCTTTTATCTCTGTTGCTCTCCTCTGGACTCTCTTCAGTTAATTCACCTCTTTCCTAAAGTGTGGTACCCAAAACTGGATAAACTATTCCAGCTGAGGTCTTACCAGTGCCAAGTACAGCACAACAATTACCTCCCATGTCTTACATGCAATACTCCTGCTAATACATCACAGAATATTAGCCTTTTTTTTTTTTTGCAATGCATCATATTGCCATTCTATTTGTGATCCACTATAACCCCTAGACCCTTTTCTGCAGTGCTACTGCCTAGCCAGCTATTCCCCATTTTATATTTGTGCATTTGAATACTTTGCACGTTTTTATTGAATTTCATCTTATTTCAGACAAATTCTTCAATTTATAAAGGTTCTTTGGAATTCTAATCCTATTCTCTGATGTGCTTGTGATCCCTCTCAGCTTCATATCATCTACAAATTTTATAAACATATTCTCCACTCCATTATTGAAGTAATTCATGAAAATGTTATGTATTAGTGCGTGTTGGTAGCTCGTTTCAAACTATAGGGATGTACTATATGATAAAGCCACTAATACAAACAGTTGTCTAGGGACAAGTTGAGACCATGTTCTCAACCCAGAATGGTCTAAAAGTTCCTTAGTCATTGCTTTGGGAGTATGGGGAAAGTGACTGCCTTTGGCAGCTCTCCTTTGGGACTGCATGACCAACAAAACTACCATATACAATGCAGTCAGAAAATTGGAGACCAAATACAGACATCTGGTTTCCAGATTTCAGTTGATTTCAAGTACAATTATTAGTAGAATACATATCTATTGCTAAATGCTTTAAAAAGTCACGGCTCCTACAATTTAGAATATAGGTAATCAGGATGAACACAGACCATTTAAAAAAAAAAGAAAAACAAAATCAAACTCAATTTCCGCCCCCGCAAAAAAGTCCTGTCCCCACCCCCAAGATTTTTCTCCAGGAAAGGCTGCTTGCAATAGCTCAAAGTTTTTAATATTACATGAAATATACCGATCACATTATAATAAAGAATATCCAAGACAACTGAATTTTTGTTTAAATATAAAATTAACATTTTTAATTAATCAGTGAATTTCAAATATGCCTTTCAAAATTTCCTACTGAAATCAGGGCAACAAAGTTGTAGATAAAAGGTTTCACAATTTTCAGATTGTGAAAGCATACAGACTGGTGACATATTAATTGGGAGAGTAAAACACATACAAGGACAGAGAACCAAAATGCAGAGTGACATTAAAGCTCTGGGCCAAACTGAAAGAGATGAAATTCAATATAAATTAATGTAAAATTATACATTTATGGAAGGAAATAAAAGCAGATTGATTCTCAGCTTTTCAGAGTCTCTCCAATCCATTTTGAGAGACAAGGAAACAACTGTAAGTAGCAAGCTAAATGTTAATTTATATTATTATTTGTATTATCATAGCACCTAGGAATGCCAGTTATGAACTAGGACCCCACAATGCAGCTGTATTGTTTACAAAGAACACCACATTTGGGGAACCACATGTACAAGTAGAGAAGACAGACAATGAGACCATACCTATGCTACTGGCTATAAGTTTGACCTCTCATTTTTGGGAGATGCTAAGAAACTATAAATAGGATAACAAAGTGATATATGGATTAGATTGCTCACTTGGTAAAGCAACTCCCATCTTTTCATGTACTGTGTATGTATATCGGCCTACTGTATTTTCCACTCCATGCATCCGATGAAGTGGGTTTAGCCCACGAAAGCTTATGTCCAAATAAATTTGTTAGTCTCTAAGGTGCCACAAGTATTCCTCGTTGTTTTTGCCGATACAGACTAACACAGCTACCACTCTGAAACAGAGCACACTAAGTTTATCTAGTCTGAAAAAGACCAGCATATGCTAGTAATACCTTCCAAGTAACAATTTAAATGAAGGTATGGAACTGTTTCATCTAAGGCCAGATATACACTAAAGAGTTAAGTCATACAGCTACGTCCCTCAGGGGTATGAAAAATCCACACCCCTGAGCAACACAGTTAAGATGACCTAAGTCCCCATGTAGACAGAGCTAGGTTGATACAATAATTCTTCCGTTGCCCTAGCTACTGCCTTTCAGTGAGGTGGATTACTTATGTCAAAGAAAGAACCCCTCCTATCAGCATAGTAGCATCTACACTGAAGCACTACAGCGGTGCAGCTGTGCCACTGTAGAGTTCCAAAAGTAGACAAGCCCTCAGATGATATCAGGAATCTGAAACTAAGAAAAAGTTTAGCCAAGATATTATGAAAAACTTTACTGGACAAATCAAGATTTCCTCAGGCAGAATCATGAAAATTAGAGTTTTATTTGTTCATCACAGAGTTCTGAATATCAGCAATGAAACTAACTGGTCTTAGGCCAGGTCTATGCTTAAAAATTTGATCATTCTAGCTACATTGCTCAGGGCTGTGAAAAGTTTCATGCCTTGTGCGACATAGTTAGGTTGACCTAACCCCCTGTGCAGATCAATGGAAGAATTCTTCCATTGACCTTGCTACTGCCTCTTGGAGACGTGAATTAACTACATTGATAGAAAACTCCCTTCTGTTGATGTAGGAAATAGCTATGCTACAGCACCATAGTTGTGTCACGGTAGCAACTGTAGTGTAGTCATACCATTAGTCTCAACTTGCTCGTATTTGGCAAACCTATGAGTAGCAGCAGAAGCACTAAGGCTATGTCTACAATACAGCTTATGTCAGCATAACTTATGTTGCATAGGGGTGTGAATAAACCATCCCCCTCCTGAGCAACGTAAGTTACACTAACAAAAGTGCAAGTGTGGACAGGACTATGTTGGCGGAAAAGTTTCTCCCACCGACATAGCTTCTGCTGCTCACAGAAGTGGTTTTATTATGCCACAGGAGAGCTCTCCTGTTGGCATAGAGCCAGCTTTTTTGTTCTGTGGTAGGACGCAGCCTGGGGTTGCTGTGAGATACTTTCCCCCTGAACTGGTCAAAACATCTGCTGTATGCCTTCCCTCCAGTTCTGCTCCTGCTCAAGGTCTTGTCCAAGATCAAACAAGATGGTGCTCACATCATACTAAAAGCCCCAGAATCGTCTCACCAACATTGGATTTTGTCTTCTCTAGTCCTATCAGTCAGAATCCCTATAATGCTCCTGAGAAATGCGAAAGTGGTCTCCCAGGACAACAGCTGCTCCTTCATCTGACAGCATGGATGCTACGTGGCTAACTTCCTTGGAAAGTCTTTGTTTAAAGAAGAATGCCATACAAGCCAAATGGATGGGCCCAGACTTCTTTGAAATTTATATGGAGAGTGAGGTCCTATGATGACCAAAGCCTCCGAGTCTGATGGGGGTCTAAATGAGCCACAAACACTCGTGGGTTGTTGCGAGACAACGTCAGAAGAGAAAAAGGCCCATGTACACCACAGTGCAAAAGAACTATGGCCGGTTTAATCAGAAACACTCGAGAGAGAGAGGAAAGAGTTGTTTGGGAAAACCTGATTGAGACAGGACCCACTGAAGTCAGGCCTGCCTAGGTTACCATCAGAGGCAGTATGCCTTCAGTATGCATGTAGACTGTCATTTTAAAATCTTTTTTCTCTAGATCCTTTGCTCCCATTGCAAAATAAACAATATTTTTGTTTTAAGAGGACTGTTTTATCACCAGATACCACTGGTCACAGACTCCTGAAATGAAGAACCACAGGTTTCCAAATTCACTCAGACCTGCTGGGTAAGATTAGTTGGTACACACAGAATCATAGAAATATACATCTGAAAGGGACCTCAAAAGGTCATCTAGTTCATCCCCCATATGCTAAAGCAGGACCAAGTATAACTAGACCATCCTTAGATATTATACTATATAGCCCAGGTCTCGGTCTAAGAGTGGGAGAACTGCAGAATTCCACCCCAAAATAGGTAAAGGTAGAAAAGCCATTAGTCAAAAGCCCACTTGACGGACTGCATTCAGAGAGACAAGAAAGGGGACAGAGGTGCAGCTGGCCCTGTAATCATGACATATTAACTAAAACTTCTGGACACAAGTTAAGGTTATTGAGTGTTGCATGTATGAAAAATAACTGGGTCATCACAACACAATCAATTTTGAGCTATTGGTAAACAAGCAATGACATAACAAACCCTCTGTGCAGAGAAGCAGAATAAAGACTATGAAACAGTTCTATTTGTCAATACAATGGTACCCCTGAGATAAAGATGAGAATATTTTTGAAAACTTTGAAGGAAAGAAGTTTACAAATGTAAGATTGTGTTGTCAGTTCTACAAGCTAGCACCAATACTTCACTATAATTGTGTTTCATTATTTCCCAACTAAACTAATACCAAGCTGAAAGGAAACTGTTTCATCCTTCTACATGAAATAGGAAAAATGGTGATTTAAACTTATGCATGGTCTGCCCACAACTAGATTACATTTAATCAGCAGGCATTCTTGTTGGCCTATGAATAGGGCCCTACTAAACTCATGGCCATAAAAAACCATGTCACAGACCATGAAATCAGACCTCCCTCATAAAATGTAGCTATTGGAGGGACGAGAAAGGGGCAGGGAGAGGGGTGTGCCAGCCAGGGGCTCCTACCATTCAGTGGGCTCCAACTGCTAGTCCACTAGGCTGGAAAAGAACAGGACTTCCTCTTCTTCTGCACAGCCCCTCATGAGGGGGAGATCAGACCCACCTCCAGGTACCTCTCCTGGCTGCAGAAAGCTCCATGCCTGGCGCTGCCCTCAGAGCTGGGCTCTGAAGGTAGCAGCCACAGCGCTTCCTGCAGCTTGGGAAGATTACTGGAGGTGGAGGCTTCTTCCCCTGCACAGCCACTCTCGGTGGTGGTGGGGGGAAGGGGGGGAAAGAGATCAGACCACCTCCAGGTACCTTCTCCACTTGCAGGAAGCGCTGCAGCTGAATAAGCCCAGCTCTGAAGGCAGCGCAGCTGTGGAGCTTCCTGCAGTCAGGGGAGGTACCCAGAAGTGGGTATGATTTCCTTTCCAAGCAGCCATGCAGGGGAAGAGGAAGTCCTGGCCCTCTCCAGCTTGGCCCAGACTAGCAGCTAAGAGCCCCCAGTTGGGGCACGCCCAGCAGCACAGGGGAGATCAGACCCATCTCCACCTCCAGGAAACTTCCTCAGCCACAAGAAGCTCCACAACTGCTGCTTTCAGAGTCTACCTCTGAAGGCGGCACAGAGGTGAGGGTGGCAGTCCCCCAACAACAGCTTTGCAACCCCCATGACCCTCTTTTGGGTCAGGACAATGCCGTGAAATTTCAGACGTAAACATGGGAAAAATGTGAAATTGAACAATTTTAAAACCCTGAGGCTGTGAAATTGAACAAAAAGGACTGTGAATTTGGTAGGGCCCTACTGTCAGACTCACTTTCTTAAAGTGTAGCATATCTGTGGAACATATCCTAACAAGAGGCAGAAAATTACACTACAGTAGCAATTCCTATTAACAGCAATTAAAAATAAACTTATTTAAGAAACAAAGCATTGTGGCCTATGTTTATTCATCTTTTTTTACTACTGTATATTCTGAAACCCACAACCGTTTTAAAATATCTCTAATCTGTTCAGTTGCAACTAGAGAACTAAAAATACCCGCTATGTTTTCAGATCTGTGTGATTTAAATGCTTTCCCCCAAATCTCTCTCACCTACCCCATTGTCAGACCAACAGTTTTAAAACTGCAACAACACTTAGTCTCACACAGAATGTTTCCAAGATGGTAGCAATTCCATTTGGAACGATCAGAAGCATTTCAATGTATTATTTTTTCCCCCTTTGCTTTTTTGGAGGGCATATATTTAAACATAATCCATTGTGCTTTCATTTAAATATGCTTCTTTTCCAATCTGAGATTCTGCCACCATCTTAGAACAGCTGTGTGGTGGATTCCCGCAGCTCATGCAGAAATGAGCAGCATTTGGTGCTCTGGTCCATCCAAAGTGAAGATGCTATATTATATTACTGTTTGTCTTTACAATACCCTCATCACCAAGAAAGAAAATTTAAAAACTCTTATATCACTTCAGGCAGTGCTACAGAAGTTCTTCTAATGAGATGCAGTTTTCACAATTTGCCAACTGTCAGTTATGTAATTACATTTTATTATTGAATAGACTATGCTAAAATTTTCCAGTCTTGCTCTCTTTTTTGGGCTGAACATATTTTGAAAGTTTCAACAAAAACTGCAACCTTTATTCTGGCATTTCCACACTTCTGAGTGCTTTAACACTGCAACCACATGTTAAGGTTTTTTGTATGTAATTATTTATATAGACTGTGATAACCACCACAACATGCTATGTACTTTTCTGCTTTAGAGTTTAGTAATCTGAAGAAGTAAAAGTTTACAGATGAGTAAAATGCAAGAAACATGAGAAATAGTTCTATATTTATTCTAACATATATACATACTGTACTTTTATGAGATGTTTTACTTTTAACATTAAGTTTACAGCAAGTCAGATTTCAATAATTTCTTTCCATTGACATTATATTAGTGTTGTACACAATTTGCTCCACCTCAGTTCTATCACTTAGTATTTCAAAGCAATCAAATTATTAATTGAAACTTACGTTAACTAAACCAAAATAGTGCTCATTGACTGGAAACTGTTCCGGACCAATCTCTTTCTCTAAAGCTGAGGCATTGGCGCCCTGGAAAATAAAACAATGCAATTTTAATATTCACAGGTTCTATGGTTCCTTCTATCTATTTATAGTTCTATCTACGTCCACAGTGTAGACATGTAGCATAACTAAAGAAGGAAAAAATTAATTAAATAGCAGTTTCTAGCAGGATACAAGGCCAGCTCTGCAATGGTCAATGTGAATAAGTGCACACACAATTGGCCAGTTACACATTTAACTGATAGTGTATGCACAAATGAGGCATGCAAATACATACCCACCGTTCTGAAAATCTGTCCCAAATGCCCAATATGAACAACAGTAACTTGTTTAAAAACAAAAACAGGTGCTCAATTGCTTTTTGAAGTAGCATGTATTAATGTGGAGAACTATATGCTTGGAATTAGCTGCCTATATTCCACAGTGCACATTTATTCTACCAAAATTAAGTAACTGTTTAAGGCAACTTTAAACCAAACAAATTGAAAATACCAGAAAAGCATGTCTGTCTGAGTTTGAATTTTCTGATCCATCAAAATAAATAAAACCACCAACAGGTTTGGTCAGGATTTGGTACTTATTCCTAGGCACTCCATAACATGGGGCTGATCCAGCCAAAACAAGCATGTACAGCTTTCAGGACATAAATGCTCTGGATTTCCTAGACTCTGTAACAACAGTTGCACCCTAGTCAGGTGAAGAAAGGCAAAGATATGCAAAAAAATTAATCTGACTGTAAATCTGCAGAACAATGGATTAGGCGTCTGTCCTGCCTCTTTCCCAGGGGGTGGTTTTTATGACCCAGCCCAGTCATTATACATGGCAATTAAAATCTTGGCAATGATTAGAGAAACTGAGTATGCTTAGCTAGTCCTAATTAGTCAGCAATACAAAAAATGTAGCCATTTTAATTGTTGGTGTTTTTCTGGCTGACACCTTCAGAATGGAACTTCTTTTTTTTCCTATACAGCTCTTAAAGAAGGCAGAACATCGAGCAAGTGTTCCTCACACTACACCCCATTCATATTTTTAAAGCTTCCAAAATATTGCCTCACCTAACCTCTCTTGCACCAAAACAGATAGTTAACGTAAGTTGTTATATACAAATGCACAAAGCCTTGGAAACAAGCAGGGAGAACTGGAGGTCCTGGTGATGTCAAGGAATTATGACGTGATTGGAATAACAGAGACTTGGTGGGATAACTCACATGACTGGAGTACAGTCATGGATGGTTATAAACTGTTCAGGAAGGACAGGCAGGGCAGAAAAGGTGGGGGAGTAGCACTGTATGTAAGGGAGCAGTATGGCTGCTCAGAGCTCCTGTACGAAACTGTGGAAAAACCTGAGTGTCTCTGGATTAAGTTTAGAAGTGTGTGCAACAAGAGTGATCTCATGGTGGGAGTCTGCTATAGACCACCGGACCAGGGGGATGAGGTGGATGAGGCTTTCTTCCGGCAACTCACGGAAGCTACTAGATCGCATGCCCTGATTCTCATGGGTGACTTTAATTTTCCTGATATCTGCTGGGAGAGCAATACAGCGGTGCATAGACAATCCAGGAAGTTTTTGGAAAGCGTAGGGGACAATTTCCTGGTGCAAGTGCTAGGGGAGCCAACTAGGGGGAGCGCTTTTCTTGACCTGCTGCTCACAAACCGGGTAGAATTAGTGGGGGAAGCAAAAGTGGATGGGAATCTGGGAGGCAGTGACCATGAGTTGGTTGAGTTCAGGATCCTGACGCAGGGAAGAAAGGTAAGCAGCAGGATACGGACCCTGGACTTCAGGAAAGCAGACTTTGACTCCCTCAGGGAACAGATGGCCAGGATCCCCTGGGGGACTAACATGAAAGGGAAGGGAGTCCAGGAGTGCTGGCTGTATTTCAAGGAATCCCTGTTGAGGTTACAGGGACAAACCATCCCGATGAGTCGAAAGAATAGTAAATATGGCAGGCGACCAGCTTGGCTTAATGGTGAAATCCTAGCGGATCTTAAACATAAAAAAGAAGCTTACAAGAAGTGGAAGGTTGGACATATGACCAGGGAAGAGTATAAAAATATTGCTCGGGCATGTAGGAAAGATATCAGGAGGGCCAAATCGCACCTGGAGCTGCAGCTAGCAAGAGATGTCAAGAGTAACAAGAAGGGTTTCTTCAGGTATGTTGGCAACAAGAAGAAAGCCAAGGAAAGTGTGGGCCCCTTACTGAATGAGGGAGGCAAGCTAGTGACAGAGGATGTGGAAAAAGCTAATGTACTCAATGCTTTTTTTGCCTCTGTTTTCACTAACAAGGTCAGCTCCCAGACTGCTGTGCTGGGCAACACAAAATGGGGAAGAGATGGCCAGCCCTCTGTAGAGATAGAGGTGGTTAGGGACTATTTAGAAAAGCTGGACGTGCACAAGTCCATGGGGCCGGACGAATTGCATCCGAGAGTGCTGAAGGAATTGGCGGCTGTGATTGCAGAGCCCTTGGCCATTATCTTTGAAAACTCGTGGCGAACGGGGGAAGTCCCGGATGACTGGAAAAAGGCTAATGTAGTGCCCATCTTTAAAAAAGGGAAGAAGGAGGATCCTGGGAACTACAGGCCGGTCAGCCTCACCTCAGTCCCTGGAAAAATCATGGAGCAGGTCCTCAAAGAATCAATCCTGAAGCACTTAGAGGAGAGGAAAGTGATCAGGAACAGTCAGCATGGATTCACCAAGGGAAGGTCATGCCTGACTAATCTAATCGCCTTTTATGATGAGATTACTGGTTCTGTGGATGAAGGGAAAGCAGTGGATGTATTGTTTCTTGACTTTAGCAAAGCTTTTGACACGGTCTCCCACAGCATTCTTGTCAGCAAGTTAAGGAAGTATGGGCTGGATGAATGCACTATAAGGTGGGTAGAAAGCTGGCTAGATTGTCGGGCTCAACGGGTAGTGATCAATGGCTCCATGTCTAGTTGGCAGCCGGTGTCAAGTGGAGTGCCCCAGGGGTCGGTCCTGGGGCCCGTTTTGTTCAATATCTTCATAAATGATCTGGAGGATGGTGTGGATTGCACTCTCAGCAAATTTGCGGATGATACTAAACTGGGAGGAGTGGTAGATACGCTGGAGGGGAGGGATAGGATACAGAAGGACCTAGACAAATTGGAGGATTGGGCCAAAAGAAATCTAATGAGGTTCAATAAGGATAAGTGCAGGGTCCTGCACTTAGGATGGAAGAATCCAATGCACCGCTACAGACTAGGGACCGAATGGCTCGGCAGCAGTTCTGCGGAAAAGGACCTAGGGGTGACAGTGGACGAGAAGCTGGATATGAGTCAGCAGTGTGCCCTTGTTGCCAAGAAGGCCAATGGCATTTTGGGATGTATAAGTAGGGGCATAGCGAGCAGATCGAGGGACGTGATCGTTCCCCTCTATTCGACACTGGTGAGGCCTCATCTGGAGTACTGTGTCCAGTTTTGGGCCCCACACTACAGGAAGGATGTGGATAAATTGGAAAGAGTACAACGAAGGGCAACGAAAATGATTAGGGGTCTAGAGCACATGACTTATGAGGAGAGGCTGAGGGAGCTGGGATTGTTTAGTCTGCAGAAGAGAAGAATGAGGGGGGATTTGATAGCTGCTTTCAACTACCTGAAAGGGGGTTTCAAAGAGGATGGCTCTAGACTGTTCTCAATGGTAGCAGATGACAGAACGAGGAGTAATGGTCTCAAGTTGCAATGGGGGAGGTTTAGATTGGATATTAGGAAAAACTTTTTCACTAAGAGGGTGGTGAAACACTGGAATGCGTTACCTAGGGAGGTGGTAGAATCTCCTTCCTTAGAGGTTTTTAAGGTCAGGCTTGACAAAGCCCTGGCTGGGATGATTTAACTGGGACTTGGTCCTGCTTTGAGCAGGGGGTTGGACTAGATGACCTTCTGGGGTCCCTTCCAACCCTGATATTCTATGATTCTATGAAAACAGACAGGATTATGTTAAATCATTTTACAATCCCCTAAAAGATGTTTTTATTTCTGTGTATGTTCTGGTTACTTCACCTTTAGTATGATATTTACTGACCTGGAAAAGTTACAAGTATTTTTGCATAACTATAAATAAAGCACACCAAAACAATAAAACATTAGTTCTTTTCTGAGCAACATTTGCATGCGCATCTAGCATTGCAAAGCAACGGACCTCAGGCCACATGATTTTTAACCATTTCAGAAACAACGATCTCCAGGAATGAAATGCCTGGAATGTACTATTATACCAGGATTACATTTTACAGAAGTTAGGGAATGGAGATCATCTACAAGGAGCAGAGAGGCTTGTTTGTTTTATTAATATTAACACTAGAATTTTGCAATCTTCAAGTTGGTTTTCTATACAGTTATATCATCTTGGCCTAATGATAGCCATCTCAGCACTAACATGTGGGAGACGTTATGGTACAATATGAAGCAGTAAAGGCTGGAACTGCTGCAAACTTTGTAAAATAAGGACAGAATATAATGATGTTGCTTATTTTGATGTTTTGGTGATGTTTTTATCTGGCACACTTTACTATTGGACTGTCACCCTACTGCTTCCCTCACCTCCAATACACCACTTCCCCTGTCAACAAAGGAAGTTAGGTTTGTTAAGCATGATTTGTTCTTAAAGCCATTTTGGCTATTACTTATCACTGTATCCTCTAGGTCAGTGGTTCTCAAACTTTTGTACTGGTGACCCCTTTCACATAGCAAGCCTCTGAGTGCAACCCCCTTACAAATTAAAAACACTTTTTTATATATTTAAATCCATTATAAATACTGGATGCAAAGCACGGTTTGGGGTGGAGGCTGACAGCTCACGGTCCCCCATGTAATAACCTCACGACCCCCAAGAGGTCCCGACTGCCAGTTTGAGAATCTCTGCTCTAGGTGCTTACAATTTAATAATTTGTTTCAGTATCTTTCTGGGTAATGAAGTTATGAGGCCTGTGCTTTAATGGCCTGAGTCTTCCTTTTTTCCTGCTTTAAAGATTATAGCAGAGCTCTGCTATACTTAGGGTGACCAGATGTCCTTATTTTATAGGGACAGTCCTGATTTTTGGGTCTTTTTCTTATATAGGCTCCTATTACCCCCCACCCCCGTCCCAATTTTTCACACTTGCTGTCTGGTCACCCTAGCTTTACTTAAGGTTAAGACCAGCTTCCTGTTTAAAGCTTGACTGTTCCAAGTGCTCTAAAATCCTTACAGTTACTCTGATTGCCTTGAAATCTGTGCACCTCATGTGGGTTCAGTGTAGGGTCAGTGATCCAAATTTGGGGCCACTTGGATAAACTCTCTTTTTGGGACAGTTGTTTCTTAAAGTTGACCTATTCTGGCACACAGAGATCAAACCAGTACTCAGATCATCACATCAGGATCTCTGAAGCTCAAGGGTTACCCCCAACAGAGTGCATGGCACCCACCAGCCCTTCAGGGGAAATCTAATTGGAATGTGATTTAAAAAAAGAAAAAGTTTGCTTCTCCAGATGGGCCCACTCCAAGCAGTTCTACTGCTCACACATCAAATGGATTACACTTTGCACAGTTAGAGAGAGCAGCTAACAATCTGAAAAACTCTCTCTACATCACAGAACCTGTGTGGCTCTGATGTTATGTTACAGTCATCAAATCTGAATACCACCAGAGGCACAGAGTATGAATCCAAAATAGGGCAGAAATCTGAAACTGAAAGAAGGGATAATGTTGCTGTGATCTGGCTCTGTAGAAGTTTTTTTTTTTTTTTTCCTCTCCATTCTGGGGAAATGTAATCAAAGTACAACAAAAATTTCAGAAGGCAGTGAAACTACTTTTTGAAAAGAAAAACTACACAAGCAAATACTTGCTCAGAGGGCAGGATGACTAGGGTGAAAGTAGGTGGGAATAAGGGGAGAGGACCTGGGGGAGGGAGGCTAGGGGATGGAGGCTAGTGGGGGGAGCGGGGGAGGGATGCACTGGGAAGGGAATATGGGGGTGACTGACAGGAGACTGGGAAAGAATAGGGATAGGAGTGCTTGTCAGCTCTACATTCCTCACCTGAGTGTGCTAGAATACAGGAGCCCCCAGCCCATCTACAGGGATGTAATCCCCCCTTCTCCAAGTGATCTGGAAAGGCTTGCCTTTCTGGGGAGGGTCTGAGCCTCTCTCCCCACCCCTTCATGTGAGCTGGGATTTGGGGGTCCCTGCCCTCCAAATGTATCTGAGCCTCACTCCCTGCCCTGCTGGGTGAGGTACAGAAACTCAGGGGTTCGATTTCTCCCCACCCCCTTCCTGCCACCACTCATGTAAGCTGGGATGTCTTGTCCCTCTAAGGGCTTCAGGACCCATCTCACTACCCCCTCACATACAAGTCAGGATGTGGGAAAGCCCTGCCCCTCTGGGTGAGGAGCTTAGAACAGGCATGCTCGGAGCATACACCAAGAACACATTGCTGACGCTGGGGTGAGAGGTTGAGAACAGACATACTTGACACATATCACAGCCTCTCTAGTATTGGGTAGAGAGGATGGGAACACTCACGGATATAAATGGAGCAGTTCATATGTTTAGAGCTATTATTACAGGCCACACTCATCTCACTGAGATGTTCTCACCTCTCCAAGCCTCTTTCACCTGCCTTGTTAGCAACTACACATTGCAAACATTTCAAAGCATGACCATTATCCCCATTCCACTATAACAAAATGTACAGGACATAGGAGAAGCACTCAGAAATCATATAGCAAGTGTAGCTTAGTGGAAATACTACTAAACTAGCCTAGATGATTTTGGGCAAGCCATATCACCTCTCTGTGCCTCAGTTTTCTGTATGTAAAATGGAGATAAGAAGAACATAAGAATGGCCACACTAGGTCAGACCAAAGGTCCATCTAGCCCTGTATCCTGTCTTCCGACAATGGCCAACGCCAGGTGCCCCAGAGGGAATGAATAGAACAGTAATCATCAAGTGAGCCATTCCCTGTTGCTCATTCCCAGCTTCTGGCAAACAGAGGCTGCCCTGTCCCTGCCCATCCTGCCTAATAGCCATTGATGGACCTATCCTCCATTAACTTATTTAGTTCTTTTTTGAACCCTGTTATACTCTTGGCCTTCAAAACATCCTCTGACAAAGACTTCCACAGACTAGAAGTTGTGTGAAGAAATACTTCCTTTTATTTGTTTTAAACTTGCGGATTATTAATTTCATTTGGTGATCCCTAGTTCTTGTGTTACAAGAAGGAGTAAACAACACTTCCTTATTCACTTTCTCCACACCTGTCATGATTTTATAGACCTCTATCATATCCCCCCTTAGTTGGCTCTCTTCCAAGTTGAAAAGTCCCAGTCTTATTATTCTCTCCTCATAAGGAAGGCCTTCCATACCCCTAATCATTTTTGTTGCCCTTTTCTGAACCTTTTCCAATTCCAATATTTTTTGAGATGGGGCGACCACATCTGCATGCAGTATTCAAGATTTGGGTGTACCATGGATTTATATAGAGGCAATATGACACTTTTGTCTTACTATCTATCCCTTTCTTAATGATGCCCAACATTCTGTTGGCTTTTTTGTCTGCTGCTGTACATTGAGTGGATGTTTTCAGGGAACTATCCACAGTGACTCCAAGATCTCTTTCATGAGTGGTAACAGCTAATTTAGACCCCATCATTTTATATGTACAGTTGGAATTGTGTTTTCCAATATGTATTACTTTGCATTTATCAACATTGAATTTCATCTGCCATTTTGTTTCCCAGTCACCTAGTTTTGAGAGATACTTTTGTATCTCCTCGCAGTCTGCCTGGGACTTAACTATTTGAGTAGTTCTGTATCTGCAAATTTTGCCACCTCCCTGTTTACCCCTTTTTCCATATCATTTATGAATAGGTTGAATTCAGACCCCTGGGGAACACCACTATTTACCTCTCTCCAGTCTGAAAACTGACCATTTATTCCTACCCTTTGTTTCCGATCTTTTAACAAGTTACCAATCCACGAGAGGACCTTCCCTCTTATCTGATGACAGCTTACTTCACTTAAGAGTCTTTGGTGGAGGGACCTTGTCAAAGCCTTTTGGAAAATCTAAGTACACTATATCTACTAAAAAGAAAAGGAATACTTGTGGCACCTTAGAGACTAAACAAATTTATTTGAGCATAAGCTTTCATGAGCTACAGCTCACTTCATCGGATGCAGTCAGTGCTACAAGTACTCCTTTTCTTTTTGTGAATACAGACTAACACGGCTGCTACTCTGAAAACTATATCTACTGGATCACCCTTGTCCACATGCTTGTTGACCACATCAAAGAATTCTAGTAGATTAGTGAGGCATGATTTCCCTTTACAAAAACCATGTTGAATCTTCCCTAACAAATTGTGTTCATCTATGTGTATGACAATTTTGTTCTTTACTATAGTTTCAACCAGTTTGCCCGAAGTCAGGCTTACCGGCCTGTAATTGCTGGGAGCCCTTTTTAAAAATTAGCATCACATTAGCTATCCTCCTGTCATTTGGTACAGAAGCTGATTTAAATGATAGGTTACAGTTAGTAGTTCTGCAATTTCACATTAGAGTTCCTTCAGAGCTCTTGGGTGAGTACCATCTGGTCCTGGTGACTTATTACTTCTAAAACCTCCTCTAATGACACCTCAATCTGGGACAGTTCCTCAGATTTGTCACCTAAAAAGACTAGCTCAGGTTTGGGAATCTCCCTCACATCCTCAGCCATGAAGACCGAGGCAAAGAATTCATTTAGTTTCTCTGCAATGACCTTATCGTCCTGGAGTGCTCCTTCGGCATCTCCACTGGTTGTTTAGCAAGCTTTCTGCTTCTGATGTACTAAAAAAAAAAAATCTTTGGCTAGCTGTTCTTCAAATTTTTTTGGCCTTCCTAATTATATTTTTATACTTTATTTGCCAGAGTTTCTGCTTCTTTCTATTTTCCTCGCTAGGATTTAATTTCTTTTTAAAGGATGCCTTTTTGCCTCTCACTGCTTCTTTTACTTTGTTGTTTAGCCACAGTAGCACTTCTTTGGATCTCTCTGTTTTTTAATTTGGGATATACATTTAAGTTGAGCCTCTATTATGAGGTCTTTAAAAAGTTTCCATGCAGCTTGCATGGATTTCACTTTTTGAGCTGTACCTTTTAATTTCTGTTTCACTATCTTCCTCATTTTTGTGTAGTCCCCCTTTCTGAAATTAAATGCTATAATGTTGGGCTGTTGAGATGTTTTCCACACCACAGGGATGGTAAATTTAATTATATTATGGTTAGTATTACCAAGTTGTCCAGCTATATTCACCTCTTGGAGCAGATCTTGTGCTCCACTTAGGACTAAATCAAGAATTGCCTCTCCTCTTGTGGGTTCCAGGACTAGCCGCTCCAAGAAGCGGCCGTTTAAGATGTCAGGAAACTTTGTCTCTGCTTCCCATCCTGAGGTGACATATACCCAGTCAATATGGGGGTAGCTGAAATCCCCCATTATTATTGAGTTTTTTATTTTAATAGCCTCCTTAGTTTCCTTGAGCATTTCACAGACACTATCACCATCCTAGTCAGGTGGTTGGTAATATATCCCTACTGCTATATTCTTATTATTAGAGCTTGGAATTACTATCCATATAGATTCTATGGTACAGTTTGGTTCATTTAAGATTTTTTAAGTATTTATTTGATTCTATGCTTTCTTTCACATACAGTGCCACTCCCCCATCAGCATGACCTGTTCTGTCCTTCCGATATATTTTGTACCCTGGTATTACTGTGTCCCATTGATTATCTTCATTCCACCAAGTTTCTGTGATGCCTATTATATCAATATCCTCATTTAATAAGAGATACTCTAGTTCACCCATCTTATTATTTAGACTTCTAGCATTGGTATATAAGCACTTTAAAAACTTGGCAGACTGCTAAAAAGTGACATTACATGATGTAATTGAATGGGACTTTTTTTCATTTGACTGTTTCTCATCAGATCCTACCTGTATTTTATCATATACCATCCTCTCCTCACTAGGACATAGAGAATCGCCATTAATAGATCCTCCCCTAAGAGACGTCTCTGTACGAATGATATGCCCACATCTTGAATACAGCATGCAAAATGTGGTCTCCCTGTCTCAAAAAAGATATAATGGAATTGGAAAAGAGTCAGAAAAGGGCAACAAAAATTATCAGGGGTATGGAACGGCTTCTGCATGAGGAGAAATAAATAAAAGACTGGGACTTTTCAGCTTGGAAAAGAGCTGACTAAGGGGGGATATGATAGAGGTCTATAAAATCATGCTTGGTGTGGAGCAAATAAATAAGCAAATGTCATTTACTCCTTGTGATAATACACAAACTAGGGGTCACCAAATGAAATTAATAGGCAGCAGGTTTAAAACAAATAAACGGAAGTATTTAGTCACACAACGAACAGTCAACCTGTGGAACTCTTTGCCAGAGGATGTTGTGAAGGCCAAGAGTATAACAGGGTTCAAAAAGGAACTAGACAAGTTATGGAGGATAGGTCCATCAATGGCTATTAGGCAGGATGGGTAGGGATGGTGTCCCTAGCCTCTGTTTGGCAGAAGCTGGGAATGAGTGACAGGGAATGGATCACTTGATGATTACCTGTTCTGTTCATTCCCTCTGGGGCACCTGGCATTGGCCATTGTCGGAAGACACGATATTGGGCTAGATGGACCTTTGGTCTGACCTAGTATGGCCGTTCTTATGAGCTAGTCTTTTGCTTATTACCTAGCCACAGTTACATATCAACTACAAATCTAGATGAGAACTACAACTACCTAAATGGCCAATAACTGCTACCAACATTTATCTTCCTGTTTAAAAAAAAAAAGAAGAAATTAAGCTTTATTAATGCAGAGTTAAGTAATGGACAGATGCTACCTACATCTGCCCTACACTCAAACACTGTGTCTGGGAAGTAGGCTGAGTACTACGCCTGTACATTTAACAACCATTTCATACCCTTTTACAAACCCTTCAATACTTACACACAGGATACCGCCTAAACCTATACTTTCCCCCTACCCATATTAAATCCACAGGGTGCCCTCATATTGCACCTCACTACTGACAACATTCATAGCAAGAAGACTCCAGTGCCCTGCTATTGACACAACCTATACAATTATGTATCAAAATGATCCAGACTGGAACTTCAAGATACACATGCACCTCTTTCCTTTGATCACACACAGGAATTCCGACCAAGATGTCCTCGTATTGCAAAATACACACACTACCAACCTGCCCCACCTACTGATTCCATGATTCAGTAAATCTACCGTAAAATCCTGAAAGCAGCTAGAGCACATGCAGATAATTTCCAGTGGCTACTGTCAGCTCCAGGAAGCAGAATTAAGATTGTGTGTGTGTATACACCTCAACTCTGTACTCCTGGTTTTCAGAAATTTGAGTTTTGCTGAACACACTGTTCTGGAAGGGCATGAGCTACCACCAGGTAACCTTAACTCTCTGTTAATGTTTTTTGCCATTTATAGGTACGTTTGCCCTTCTCCAGTCCTCTGAGATGTCACCATGCTTCTATGAGTTCTCAAAGATAATCGCTATTGGTTCCCCAAGTCCTCTGGTGCGACTTCATCAAGCCCTGCTGATTTGAATACACCCCAGGGTACGTCTACACTGCAATGTAAGCTGAGGCTCAGACTCAGTTTAAGCCCAAATCCCCCTTCTGTCCACACAAAAAATCGGCCTGATTCAGATCAGTAAGCCCTCACCACCCAGGCTCTAGAATCCAAACAGGTTGGGTCCAAGCCTGAGAGCCACTCTGACTTAGGTAAAAACTCTACTGTTTTGCAGCGGGGGTGCAGCTTGGGTTTGGATCCCTAGACTCGTGTCCTGAAAATTCACGAATGTTATCCCACAAACCTATGGGCCGGTGTTTCTTGACCTTTCTATCCCAAGACTAGTTAATCAACTCCCAGGTAAAGGAAGCAATGCTCCTGGTTCAAGTACAGCTATTTAGTACTTAACCTTTCCAGTTTATTCTGACTGCTAAACTGGAAACAGAGTGAACGGTCTCCTGCATTAGATATAGCCAGAGAGTAGTTGCCCTTTGCCAAGAGCACTGCTACCTGGTCACAAGACAGAGTCAGATACTGTTAAATCTCTAGTGCGAGGTGAGCAAGATGTTTGACTTCAGTAAGAGTGCCAGAAATGACAATGTGCACTGTCATAAATATAAAGGGACGGGTAAACACCTTTGAAATCCCTCCTGGCCAGAGGAAAAACCCTTTCACCCGTAAAGGGTTAAGAAGCTAGGATAACCTCGCTGGCACCTGACCACAATGACCAATGAGGAGATAAGATACTTTCAAAGCTGGAGGGCGGAGGGAGAAATAAAGGGTCTGGGTCTGTCTGTCTATGTGAGGCTTTTGCCGGATACAGAACAGGAATGGAGTCTTAGAACTTAGTAAGTAATCTAGCTAGATATGCGTTAGATTATGATTTCTTTAAATGGCTGAGAAAATAAACTGTGCTGAATAGAATGGATATTCCTGTTTTTGTCTTTTTGTAACTTAACGTTTTGCCTAGAGGGATTCTCTAGGTTTTGAATCGAATTACCCCGTAAGGTATTTACCATCCTGATTTTACAGAGGTGATTCTTTTTACCTTTTCTTCTATTAAAATTCTTCTTTTAAGAAACTGAATGTTTTTTTCACTGTTCTTAAGATCCAAGGGTTTGGTTGGGTCTGTGGTCACCTTTGCAAATTGGTGAGGTTTTTTTTTTTTTAACCAAACCTTCCCCAGGAAGGGGGGTGCAAGGTTTTGGTGAGGATTTTGGGGGGAAAGACGTTTCCAAATGGCTCTTTCCTAATAAAAAACCTGGTTAGCCATTTGGTGGTGGCAGCGAAAGTCCAAGGGCAAAAGGTAAAATAGTTTGTACCTTGGGGAAGTTTTAACCTAAGCTGGTAAAAGTAAGCTTAGATGGTTTTCATGCAGGTCCCCACACCTGTACCCTAGAGTTCAGAGTGGGGAAGGAACCTTGACATGGTGGCAGAGCGGTGGGATTAACTTGAAATCATTTTGAGATCAATTTGAGATTTTTTGAACCAGAAACAGATTTTAAAAGGGAATTTTTTTTTTCCTTTGGGCTGCTGAAAAACAGGGTTTTGGCTTAAAGCAGCTAGTTTTTTTTCTGCTTTGGGGCCAGAGCAGAGACAAAAGGGAATTGTCTTTTGTGAGCTGGAGTTTTCTCTACCTAAAGGCAGGGTAGTTAACCTCCTGCAGGGAAATTCACCAGTCTTCACAGACTGAAGAAGATTTTTTTTAAAATTTTTTTTAACCTAAGAACAACTAGAGGGATTTTCTGCCTATTTGCCTGGAGACAAAGATGTTAGGGTGGTGGGGGGTTTTTGAATTTGTTTTTGTTTTTGGTTTTTTGTTGGTGTTTTTTTTTCGATTTTTCCGTAGGCTGACAATCACTATCAGAGAATATAGGCATATTACAGCACAGCAAAATTTTACAAGCCAAGTTTTTTTTTTGTTTGTTTTATTTCTAACTCTCGGGTGTAAAGTTAGTTAAAAACAGAGAGGTAAAGATGACAGAAACCAAGACACAACACAAATTGGAGTTAGCCAGACTGGAGGCAGCGAAAGAGGCAGAAAAAGCCCTAGAAGCTGCCCACAGAAGAGAAATGGAGGCAAAGGACAAAGAAATGGAGGCAGCGAAAGAGGCAGAAAAAGCCCTAGAAGTTGCCCACAGAAGAGAAATGGAGGCAAAGGACAAAGAAATGGAGGCAGCGAAAGAGGCAGAAAAAAAACCAAGAGGCTGCCCACAGAAGAGCAATGGAGGCAAAGGAAAAAAGAAATGGAGGCAAGGGCCAAAGAACTGGAGGAAAATGAAAGAGAGAGGAAGCATGCACTGGAGATGGAGAAGGCAAAGGCTCAGCAGAATATACCAACAAACTCTAGCAATCCTTCTCCAGGTACCACTTTCCATCCCAGAAAGTTCCCCACCTACAAGGTAGGCAATGATACCGAGGCCTTCTTAGAAAACTTCGAAAGGGCCTGCCTTGGGTACAGCATCTCTACAGACCAATACATGGTAGAGCTGAGGCCGCAGCTCACTGGATCCTTAGCTGAGGTGGCGGCTGAAATGCCTAAGGAACACATGAACCAGTATGAACGGTTTAAAGCCAAGGCAAGAGTCAGAACGGGGCTAACACCCAAGCATTCCCATCAGCGATTCAGAGCCCTAAGATGGAAACCAGACGTGTCATTTACCCGACATGCCTACCACATTGTGAAACATTGGGATGCCTGGATATCAGGAGCAAGTGTTAAATCTCCAGAAGATTTGCACTTCCTAATGCAAATGGAGCAATTCTTAGAGGGTGTTACTGAAGAAATAGAAAGATGCATCCTAGATGGGAAGCCCAAAACTGTAATTGTGGCGGGGGAGATTGGAGCCAAATGGGTGGAGGTGGCAGAAAAGAAAAAAACTGGTTGCAGTTGGAGCAGATACCAGAAGGGACAACCTCAGACCATCCCCTACTACCGGGGGCTGCCCAAGGCCCCAACTACCTCCCAAGGAACCCTCCAGCCACCTTATCGTCCCGCCACACCGTTCTCCAGTAACCCACCTCGCCCCAGTGACCCGTCAGCTGGACGATGTTTTAAATGTAACGAGCCGGGGCATGTAAAGGCCAACTGCCCCAACAGATTACAGTTCATTGCATCGGAATCACACTAGAGGTCCTCAGGCCCAGATACCTCCCAGATACCCTTGGAGCGGAGGGAAACTTTGAGTGTGGGCAGGAAGAAGGTCACCGTGTGGAGGGACACCGGAGCACAAGTGTCAGCTATCCATGTTTCCTTAGTGGACCCCAATTTAATCAACCCAGAGATCCAAGTGAAGATTCAACCCTTCAAGTCCAACTCTTTCAATTTGCCTACAGGCAAGTTGCCTGTCCAGTACAAGGGCTGGTCAGAAACGTGGACTTTTGCAGTCTATGATGATTATCCCATCCCCATGCTGTTGGGGAAAGACTTGGCCAGTCATGTGAAGCGAGCCAAGAGGGTGGGAATGGTCACCCGCAGCCAGGCTAAACAAGCAGTCATGCCTAGCTCTATTCAGGAAACTTCTACCAGGACCCGGTCAGAGGTGATGGATACGAACCCCAGGCCAAATGTCTGCAACAGCAGTAGTGGATCCAGTCACAGAGACCCAGACAGAGTCAGTCCCAGAACCGGAACCGGCGGAACAACCAGCACCAGACCCATTGCCAGCACTGAATCCAGTACTTGCAACCCCAACACCAGAGGGCCCCACCAAACCTGAACCGGCAGCAGCCAATAATCCTACACAAGAGGCTCAGTCGGAGCCTGAACCCCAACATAGTGCACCAGCGGAGAGCAGTTCACGGTCAACGGAAACAGCCCCATCCCCTACATTGTTTCCAGAGGGACCAAGCATAGGTCCACAGTCCAATGAGGAACTGATGTCTCCAGCATCAAGGGAACAGTTCCAGACTGAACAGGAAATAGATGAAAGCCTCCAGAGAGCTTGGACGGCAGCACGGAGCAACCCACTGCCTCTCAGCTCTTCTAATCCATCCAAGTTTGTTGTAGAAAGAGGACTTTTATACAAGGAAACTTTTTCTGGTGGACACCACGAAGACTGGCATCCTCAGAGACAGTTGGTAGTTCCAACTAAGTACCGGGTTCAGCTCTTGAGTTTAGCCCACGATCATCCTAGTGGCCATGCTGGGATGAACAGGACCAAAGACCGGTTGGGGAGGTCATTCCACTGGGAGGGAACGGGCAAGGATGTTTCTACCCTTGTCCGGTCTTGTGAGGTATGCCAAAAAGTGGGAAAACTCCAAGACCAGGTCAAAGCCCCTCTCCAGCCACTCCCCATCATTGAAGTTCCATTTCAGCGAGTAGCTGTGGATATTCTGGGTCATTTTCCGAAAAAGACACCCAGAGGAAAGCAGTACATACTGACGTTCATGGATTTTGCCACCCGATGGCTGGAAGCAGTAGCTCTAAGCAACACCAGGGCTAAAAGTGTGTGCCAGGCACTAGCAGATATTTTTGCCAGGGGAGGTTGGCCTTCCGACATCCTCACAGATGCAGGTACTAATTTCCTGGCAGGAACTATGGAAAGCCTCTGGGAAGCTCATGGGGTAAATTATTTGGTTGCCACTCCTTACCACCATCAAACAAATGGCATGGTGGAGAAGTTTAATGGAACTTTGGGGGCCATGATACGTAAATTCTTAAATGAGCATTCCAATGGGACTTAGTGTTGCAGCAGTTGCTCTTTGCCTCAGAGCTGTACCACATCCTAATTTAGGGTTTTCACCATTTGAACTTGTATATGGCCATGAGGTAAAGGGGCCGTTACAGTTGGTGAAGCAGCAATGGAGGCATTTACACCTTCTCCAGGAACTAACATTCTGGACTTTGTAACCAACCTACAAAACACCCTCCGAACCTCTCTAGCCCTTGCTAAAGAAAACCTACAGGATGCTCAAAAAGAGCAAAAAGCCTGGTATGATAAACATGCCAGACAGCGTTCCTTCAAAGCAGGAGACCAGATCACGGTCTTACAGGCGCTCCAGGCCCATAAAATGGAAGCGTCGTGGAAAGGGCTATTCATGGTCCAGGAGTGCCTGGGAGCTGTTCATTATCTCATAGCATTCCCCACCTCCAACTGAAAGCTTAAGGTATACCATATTAATTCTCTAAAGCCCTTTTATTCCAGAGAATTAAAGGTTTGTCAGTTTATAGCCCAGGGAGGAGATGACGCTGAGTGGCCTGAAGGTGTCTGCTATGAAGGGAAAAGTGCTGGTGGCGTGGAAGAGGTGAACCTCTCCATGACCCTTAGGCATATGCAGCGACAGCAGATCCAAGAGCTGTGCACTAGCTATGCGCCAACGTTCTCAGCCACCCCAGGACTGACTGAATGGGCATACCACTCCATTGACACAGGTAATGCTCACCCAATTAAAGTCCAACCTTACCAGGTGTCTTCTCAAGCTAAAAGTGCTATAGAACGGGAGATCCAGGATATGTTACAGATGGGTGTAATTTGCCCCTCTGGCAGTGCATGGGCATCTCCAGTGGTTCTAGTTCCCAAACCAGATGGGGGAATACGTTTTTGCATGGACTACCGTAAGCTAAATGCTGTAACTCACCCAGACAACTATCCAATGCCACGCACAGATGAACTATTAGAGAAACTGAGACTGGCCCAGTTCATCTCTACCTTAGACTTAACCAAGGGGTACTGGCAGGTACCGCTAGATGAATCCGCCAAGGAAAGGTCAGCCTTCACCACACGTCGGGCTGTATGAATTCAATGTGCTCCCTTTCGGGCTGCAGAATGCACCTGCCACCTTCCAAAGACTTGTAGATGGTCTCTTAGCGGGATTAGGAGAATATGAAGTTGCCTACCTTGACGATGTGGCCATATTTTCAGATTCCTGGGCAGAACACCTAGAACATCTACAAAAAGGCTTTGAGAGCATAAGGGAGGCAGGACTAACTGTTAAGGCTAAGAAGTGTCAAATAGGCCTAAACAGAGTGACTTACCTTGGACACCAGGTGGGTCAAGGAACTATCAACCCCCTATAGGCCAAAGTGGATGCTATCCAAAAGTGGCCTGTCCCAAAGTCAAAGAAACAGGTTCAATCCTTCTTAGGCTTGGTCGGTTATTACAGGCGATTTGTACTGCGATACAGCTAAATACCCACGGACAGACCTAACCAAAAAGAAAAAGCCAAATGCCGTCCAGTGGACCGAAGAGTGTCAGAAGGCCTTTAACCAGCTTAAAGCGACACTCATGTCTGACCCTGTACTAAGGGCCCCAGACTTTGACAAACCGTTCCTAGTAACCACAGATGCGTCCAAGCTTGGTGTGGGAGCAGTTTTAATGCAGGAAGGACCGGATCAAGAATTCCACCCTGTAGTGTTTCTCAGAAAAAAACTGTCTGGGAGGGAAAGCAACTGGTCAGTCAGTGAAAAAGAATGTTACACCATTGTCTATGCTCTGGAAAAGCTACGCCCATATGATTGTGGACGGCGTTTCCACCTGCAAGCCGACCATGCTGCGCTACAGTGGCTTCATACCGCCACGGGAAATAAAAAAAAAAAAAAAAAAAAAAAAAAAAACTTATTCAATGGAGTTTAACTCTTCAAGATTTTGATTTCGACATCCAACACAACTCAGGAGCTTCTAACAAAGTGGCTGATGCACTCTCCGTGAAAGTTTCCCAGAATCAACTGGTTAAAATCGTCCTTGAGATGTGGAAAATATTGTTAGTCTTTATATTCTTAGTAGTATATTTAGAGGTGCATGCGTCTTATTAACTCTATTTTTTCCTAGAGCTCCAGGAAGAAATCCCAGTCAGCGTTTCACCCTAGCTGTGATTTGGGGGCCGTGTCATAAATATAAAGGGAAGAGTAAACACCTTTAAAATCACTCCTGGCCAGAGGAAAAATCCTTTCAAAGGATTTTTAAAGGGTTTTTGTAAAGGGTTAAGAAGCTAGGATAACCTTGCTGGCACCTGACCACAATGACCAATGAGGAGATAAGATACTTTCAAAGCTGGAGAGAGGGAGAAACAAAGGATCTGTCTGTCTGTGTGATGCTTTTGCCGAGGACAGAACAGGAATGGAGTCTTAGAACTTAGTAAGTAATCTAGCTAGATATGCGTTAGATTATGATTTCTTTAAATGGCTGAGAAAATAAACTGTGCTGAATAGAATGGATATTCCTGTTTTTGTCTTTTTGTAACTTAACGTTTTGCCTAGAGGGATTCTCTAGGTTTTGAATCGAATTACCCCGTAAGGTATTTACCATCCTGATTTTACAGAGGTGATTCTTTTTACCTTTTCTTCTATTAAAATTCTTCTTTTAAGAAACTGAATGTTTTTTTCACTGTTCTTAAGATCCAAGGGTTTGGTTGGGTCTGTGGTCACCTTTGCAAATTGGTGAGGTTTTTTACCAAACCTTCCCCAGGAAGGGGGGGTGCAAGGTTTTGGTGAGGACTTTGTGGGGGGGGGGGGGAGGAAGATGTTTCCAAACAGCTCTTTCCTAATTAAAAAAACCCAGTTAGCCGTTTGGTGGTGGCAGCAAAAGTCCAAGGGCAAAAGGTAAAATAGTTTGTACCTTGGGGAAGTTTTAACTAAGCTAGTAAAAGTAAGCTTAGGAGGTTTTCATCCAGGTCTCCACATCTGTACCCTAGAGTTCACAGTGGGGAAGGAACCCTGACATGCACCAAGAAATAATTAAAGAAGCTGTTAGTGTTGGGGATTCAACAGACTAATGACCAATGCAGAGAGTGGATCAAGCAGCTCAAGATGGACTATCAGAAACCCAGAGATGAGAACCACACCTCTGGGAACTCCTCATTATCCTGTCTCTTTTAAGAGGATTTTGACCAAGTGCCGGGAACCGTGACAAGCACTGGGCCACCAGTGGTTTATAATACAATATAAAATTTATAAGAAGGGATGGCAACCTTCTAACTTCTAATGTAAGACAGCACTGGGGTGGGGGGAAGAGGGTAGGGGACCAGCAATTGCCAAAACTTGCTTGTGAAGTGACTCTGGTGATCACGACAGTCCCTGAGGAGGCTTTGCCACCAGATCACCTACAAGCACTTCCTGCATCCATACTCAGAAGAGCTGTTTGATGACCCCCCAGAGGAGTAGCCCACTACAAAACCAGAAACAGAAGAAAGTAGCAGCACTGGAGTCTGACAAGTTTTCACTTTCATGTCTATTACTGATATAGGAAAAAGAGGGATTTCCAGCTGATGATCCAATGCAATTATTGGATTGCAATGCAAGCCACGGGCAGCAGTGTTTATCCACTAATAAACTAATGCATGCCAGCACCTCAGCATCTCCCATTCCCACCACATGGAATTCAAAATGGATACCAGGAAGTGCTAACAACAGTTAAATGAACATACTCTCACACTATTACAAAGATGTGTTGTGCTAAAAGAAAGACTTTACATTGCCTTCCCTGACAGTACGTCGCACTATACAAAAGCAGCCATGCCAGAGGGTACCGAATTGCCTGTAAATGGATTTGGAGGGAGGGAACCGGGGGGGAAAGAGAGGAGGGAATAATCCGTAGGTGATGAATTAACTGTTCAAATACACCAGGGGGTTGTATGAAGTCCAGAAACGTGGTGGGGATAGGGAAGTGCTTTTCGGTTCTTTGTTACAGAAATATGCCCGGGGGGGGCGGGGGGGGAGATTAGGTGATACATGCCATATTATGAGTCCTAGCAATCACTGTGTTGCGTATACAGTCCACATATTGCCAGATTAGCCGTTTGTATTGTCAGAGGCCGTTTGCACGTCATCCATAAACAAATGTAGTCCATGCAGTTTATATTGTAAACCACAGCTGCATAAAGGTAACACATGAATGCAGAGAGCTTTCAGCAGCCTATAGGGAGACAATAATCCCTGTGGAAACTAGCGCTGCATCCTGCTGATTTCCCCAGGTGCCGATAGCTGCAAACTTTTCCAGTAGTAAGAACAGGAGTACCTGTGGCACCTTAGAGACTAACAAATTTATTAGAGCATAAGCTTTCATGGGCTACAGCCCACTTCATCGGATGCATAGAATGGAACATATAGTAAGAAGATATACAGATACACATACAGGTAAGTTAGAAGTTGCCATACAAACTATGAGAGGCTAATTAGTTAAGATGAGCTATTATCTGCAGGAGGAAAAAAAACTTTTGTAGTGATAATCAAGATGGCCCATTTAGACAGTTGACAAGAAGGTGTAAGGATACTTAACTTAGGGAAACAGATTCAATATGTGTAATGACCCAGCCACTCCCAGTCTCTATTCAAACCAAAGTTAATGGTATCTAATTTGCATATTAATCCAAGCTCAGGAGTTTCTCATTGAAGTCTATTTTTGAAGCTTTTCTATTTCAAAATTGCCACCCTTAAATCTTTTACTGAGTGGCCAAAGGGGTTGAAGTGTTCTCCTACCAGTTTTTGAATGTTATGATTCCTGTCAGATTTGTGTCCATTTATTCTTTTGCGTAGAGACTGTCCGGTTTGGCCAATGTACATGGCAGAGGGGCATTGCTGGCACATGATGGCATATATCACATTGGTAGATGTGCAGGTGAGCGAGCCCCTGATGGCATGGCTAATGTGATTAAGTCCTATGATGATATGATAGTAGGAACTCAACACATCTGGCTTGCCACCAGTAACTTGGAACAGAATATCCCTTTGCCATTCAGGAATCTCCCGAAATGTTATGTCCTCCTAAACGCCTAAAAGGATAAAAAAAAACCATAGGTAGCAAACTATGGAAAATGGCACTCGCCCCCCCAAGGTTAAAGTGGACTGCAATTTTTAACAAAAATTCACTAAATGAATTTTGTAAATTTCACCTTACCATTATGTGTGAAGGTTTTACGCTCTAAAGTGGTGCTTAACTCTACGTGGTGTACAAACAGCATTTGGAAACTAAAAAACTGTTGGTCTCAGATACACTGAAGCACAAAATATCATGTTTTGGCCTTGAGATCCTAAAGAAATTTCTGCTGATGATACAATAAAACTTTTCTGAAATACTGAGACAGTGTACTGTTTCATTTCTATTTTCAGGCCCTTCTACCTCTGCAGGCCAACCACAATCAAGCAGGAGCCTGGCAGGGCGGAATCGCGCTGTCATGATGCAGTAAAACATTGTGAAGAGCACAGCAAGCCACAATAATGCAGACAGCATTGTAACACTTACATCCAAACGGTTCTGTAAACAGCACCAGCAAGATTTTAATTGGCCAAATGCACATTCAGCCACCATTCTGTACCTATTGAGAGTGTAATTAAACCTTCCTTTGCCAGGGCTTCTGAAATCAGGTACAATCTCCTAACACAAGGGTGGGGTCTCCTAGAATAAAAGTGGGGACAGTTACTCCATTTATGACAATGTCATTTGATGAGAATAGCATCCCAGTATGTCCATGCTATGTCCCAGTATGTCCATGAAGGAAAACTACCAATCAGCTGAAAAGTCTGTCATCATGCACTTTTCTAGCAGTCCATGTTGGCATCCATGAACCCCATTCTCTCAAAACCAGAAATTACGGCAAGGATATTTTTTATGCTTGCCAGGTTTGAGTAAATCACAGGCCTCGTTGCCTCTGAAACCACCACCACCACCACAACCATCCCACTCAAATTGCCAACACTAATCTAGTTGGCAGTGGACTTGTAGAAGTCAGAAGTACCCAGCTTCCAGATGGTTATACAACCAGCTTCTGGACCAGCATGGCCACCCTCTCTCACATTGGAGGTTCATGAAAAGCTGCTCACAAACCTCCAGAAACATCACTTTCTTCATGCAAAACTTCTGGAGCCACAGCTGATCATCCCAGGTCCACATGACGATACAATCCCACCAGTCTGTACTTGTGATCCTGCTCAGGAAGCACTGATCTACACAGAGGACATCAGCAGCTATACTGAGAGTTGTGAGCAGCATTAGCCAGTTAGCATTTCATTCTTCTCCGCTGAGAGGTGCCTTCAGTAGGTCAGAAAATGCCATGAAAACATCCACCAGCATCTCACTGATGCTCTGCCCGTTTCCTGAAATGGGAACGAAAGAACAAGCAGAACAAGTTCTTCAAATGGTGCCTCATCTATGTTGTTGGCTCTGGTTGCTGAGAGCATGAAGACCCAAAAGGTGGCTTGGCTGGATGTGTTGGTGGGCTGAAACAACTTCCAGTATGGTTCTGAAGGATGGATAGTCAAGTTTTCCCACAATGCACAAGGAACCAAGGACTAGAGCAGCTACAGCTATGGAGAGAACTAGGAAGCCTGAGATATAGGCTGGTTTGACTCAAATCTGCATAGTGCAGAGTGGATGCGGGAGAGCAGGTGTGAGACCCAGGCCCAAAAATTGTAAACCCAGGGTCATTAATCAGTGTGGATACTCAAGTGCAGACTTATGAATACCAAATCTCCGGACTCAAATCCAAAAGACCCTTGGCTTACATTGCAGCGTAGACATCCCCTAACTTAGCTAAATATTCTTTAACCTGTTCTTTCCCTATTCTAGCCTATGTTCCTTCCCCCTTGTTGCTAATATTATACGTGTTAAGAATCTGGTCACACACAACCCTTTTAGTTAAGACCAACAAAAAAGGCATTAACAATTTAATCTCCTAGCCTCAAAATAAAGCATAAGGCATCCCTGACCATCTAGCCTTAACCATTTATTGCAGTGTTCAGAGGCAGCCGCTCTGGCTGTTCACAATGTTCTGAAAGTCTCTGCACCTCTGCCAATCAGTGAGGTTCTCTCCCATTGAAAAAGTTATCCCATTAGGCAGATATTGCTCAGCAGACTCCAGCCTTGTTATCAGACACCAGCATATCCCTTTCAGCCTTCTGAATACACATTCCACTGTTATTCTCCAGCTACTCAGGGTATAGTTGAACAGCCCCTTTCTCTATCCAAATGTGCAGTTAAAGGCTTCATACACGAGGGAAGCCAAGGGTAATCTAGGTCTCCCAGAAGGACCCTGGGAATCATACCACCATTAACATCCAAAGTAGTTCTGGGAGGACACATGTTTTCATTAAAGAAAACAGTTCTGAGTTTCTAAAGATCCTAGCAACATGGATCTTTCCAGACCACCTCACATCAATATTGGCAAACCTTCCACGGTGATCAACCAGTCATCAACCATATCTGAAGCACCATTCAGATATACCCATTTCTGTTTATGAACTCTAGTGTGGGAGGCAAAAGAATATGCACAAGGGTCTCATCAATGGCCCCAATATAATTCAGGAACCCCAACCATGCAAATCCATCAACAATCTTCTGTGCACTACCAAGAGTTATCACCTGGGGGATCAGCACTTTAATGCACTGAACATCTCCATGACAACAGCTGTAACAGCACCAAACTGATTAGCTACTGACCAACTGGGAGATAGTTAGCTTCGAGATGGTGATGGCCACACACATATCCAAGATAAGAGGAACTCTCATGTTCATACTCTACTGCAGCAGCTCAGGGGTCAGTACCATTCTGGGAAAGTGCCTATATCCTGAAATTCTATCACAACTATTGGTCATCCCAGGTCTGCAGCACTATCTTTTCACACCACTCAATTTGTTTCTCAAGCCCAGACATGGTGCTCCTCCAAGTGAAGCTGCCCCAGGAAAAGTTCATCCACAGGTAATTGCTCAGTTTCCTCCTCCTCCTCTACCCAAATTGGCTCAGCAGCGCAGTAGCTGACTCCCAAAACCATTTGGCTGCACGACTACAAATACAGCATTATTTACTGTGACAGATATAACAATATCCTGCAATACCTTACACAAACCTTATGGAATTAAGTTAAATCTAATTGAACTAAGGATTTCAGGAGTCAATTGAATTAAAAATGTCATTGTTTATGTGCTATTGTGGAACTGTATGTAATTTCTCTAGGAGATGTGACTAATGCAATCTCTGGGAAGCATTAGGAACTTCAAAAGGACTTTTTCGGAAAATACATGTGAAATGGAATCCCTTGGGTTCACCAAAAGGGGTCATGTAAGGTCTCTTATGATATGCAAGTATGGAAAATGTGCAAGAAGTTCTAAATATATGCTGAAAATTATATTCTGTAGGCTTTGTAAAGACAGGGTATGCTACTTTTGGATGACTTGAGACAAACTTGTCCGGACAGAAAGTGGAAGACACTTATCTCCCCGGTGGACCATTGTGTATTGTGTTTCTTATTATAGAAATCTATTAGCATACTAACTCAAATGCTATTGAAGAGCTTGTGGAGACTTCAAAAGGAAACTAACAGGAAGAGGTAAACAGCAGGGGGCGGCGGGGAGAGACCCTGTTTTCATGTGAAGATAAAAGATCTGGACTATCTGGGATGCAGAGAGATACCCTGGCATCCTTCAATCTATGAAGACAAGTGCCAGCAGGCTTCATCTTATGAAAGGGGGATCTCAGCCATCCAGGTTGAAAATGCTGAGGAGAGGACTTAAAATAAGCTATCTTGCTGGAGACAGGAATATTTTGAGAGTTAAATTTCAGCTCTAGAAAGAATGTTATGATTTTGTTTTATATGTAATCATTTGTTTCCAATATTCTTACTTTTTATCATCTAAATCTCTGTTCTTTGGTAATAGATATATTTATAGTGAAAACAAGAATAAGTTTAAGTGTTTGTTAAGAAAAATGGCAATCCTGAATTAAAACTAGTAAACTTGTGTGTACTATTCCTCTGAGAGTAGCAAATCTGAGATTTCTGTGAGTGTTCGGTGGACCAGGGGCTGGGTGCTCAAGAGGGATGCTTGGTGTGCCTATCGTTAACCTTCACAGACAAAGCAAGGCCTGCCGAGGCCTGGAAGTTAGTGCTCATGTCGCTAGAGGATGTTGGAGTCAGGGAGCTGATCCACAGCAGTCACAGACAAGACTTCCTCGTGCTAAGGGCAGATGGAAATGAGGTGCCTCACAACTCTGGATGCCTTTGAGAAGCATCACAGTACAACACACAGGGCTGACCCCTGTTGGAGTTCATTAGATAAGCCCTCCCAGTTAGACAACGAATCATTGATAACTACTCTGAGTACTATCTTTCAACCAGTTGTGCACCCACCTTCTAGTAATGTCATCTAAACCAGATTTCCCTAGTCTGCTTATGAGAATGTCATGTGGAACTGTGTCAAAAGCCTTACTAAAATCTAGATATCATGTCTATTGCTTTCCCCCATCCACTAGGTTTGTGACCCTGTTCTTGACAAATCCATATTGACTATTCCTTATAATCCTATTATCCTCTAGGTACTTACAAATTGATTAATATTTATTCTGGTATCTTTCCAGGTACTGAAGTTAAGTTGACTGATTTATGATTGTGCAGGTCCTCTTTGTCCCCCTTTTTAAAAAAAGGTAGTAGGTTTGCCCTTTTCCTGTCCTCTGGGATCTCACCTATCCTCTGAGTTCTCAAAGATAATCACTATCAGTTCCAAGATTGCTTTGGCTAGCTCCTTAAGTACTCTAGAGTGAATTTCATCAGGCCCTGCTGACTTGAATATACCTAACTTATCTAAACATTCTTTAAACTAGTTTTTCCCTATTTTGGAATGTGCTCCTTTTCCCTTGTTAATATTGTGCCGAGTATCCAGTCACCATTAATTTTCTAGCGAAGATTACTGAGCTTGGCAAAATAGGCATTAAACACCTCAGCCTTCTTGCTGTCATAGTTATTAGTAAAAAGAAAAGGAGTACTTGTGGCACCTTAGAGACTAACAAATTTATTAGAGCATAAGGTTTCGTGAGCTACAGCTCACTTCATCGGATGCATTTGGTGGAAAACTAACAGACTAATACGGCTGCTACTCTGAAACCTGTCACTTATTAGTGTGTCTTCTCCAGGAAGTAGAGTACCTACACTTTCCTTTGTCTTTCTTTCAATCCTAATGTATTTAAGGAACCTCTTACAGCCTTTTATGCCCTTTGCTAGGTGTAATTCATTTTGTACCCTTACATTTTTGGATTTTGTCCCTACATGCTTGTGCTAATGTTTTGTACTCCTGAACAATTTGTCCACATTTCCACTTTTTGTAGGATTTCTTTTTGATTTTCAGGTCATTAAAGAGCTCCTGAGAGAGCCTTCCTATCTTACCTCCGCATCAGAACAGTTTGAAGTTATGCCTTCACTACTGTCCCATTGAGAAACAGCCAGCTCTCCTTAACTCCTTTATCCCTTATTCTCTCTGTACCAACCCCATTTTCATCAAGCCACCATGAGAGAGTCAAATTGTAAATGTAAATTTTGAATACTTATTTTATTTTATTTTTAACAAAACAAAGATTTAAAACACCACCTAAACTAAGAACTTTTCATCTCAGCATGAAAACTATACTGTTGGGACCAGCTTCAGCATAATGTGTGCATTAATTTACACTATGATTGTAAATAAGATCCTAGATTACCTATTAAATTTAAACAGCAGCTTTAAAACAGGTATCTTCATCTAGCTGTCCTATCCCAAGATCCTAGTAAAGCACAGACATTTTGAAATTCATTTTAAATTTTATAATGGCTTTATCCCAGAGCACATCATGAGTTAATAAACCATAAGACTGACCATAATATGTACCTGATGTAAAAATGTCTCGGTTATATATAGACATATTTTAGTTCATCACATGAGATTTAACTGAAAGAAAATGGCTTAGGTGATAACACAGATTGTAGAGTCCTCTCCTAAGTCACTTGTTCAAATCCAACCCATACCTGACGACTATTCAGTGGCTTACCTGAAAGCACTTTGAGTGCTCTCTCATACCACAAACTTGTCACTACAGTAGACTAGCAACGTTACTGGCAATTTTAGCTGACTTAGCTATAGAAAGTTATTCATTTAGAAGTGTTTGGGCCTCCTTTGAAACTTTTGCTTGATATATACAGAAATTCCTAAAAACTGCAGAACAGTCTCCCATGGAAAGTGGAGGAAGCCCCACTGCTTGAGAAGTTTATAACTAGACAGAGAAAAAAGCCTAGAGAAAGTACTGTAGGGAATGATCCAATAGGTCTCTCCCCACTTCTGCAGTCTCTAAATTCACATTTTTGTGCTCTCAAAAGATGTGTAGATAGCTCCTTCATTCATAGTACAAAAAGAAAAGGAGTACTTGTGGCACCTTAGAGACTAACATTCATTTGAGCATAAGCTTTCGTGAGCTACAGCTCACTTCAGCATCCGATGAAGTGAGCTGTAGCTCACGAAAGCTTATGCTCAAATAAATGTGTTAGTCTCTAAGGTGCCACAAGTCCTCCTTTTCTTTTTGCGAATACAGACTAAAACGGCTGCTACTCTGAAACCATTGATAGTACAGTTTTACAGAAAAGTGGAATGCAAGATTCCCTACAATAGTCTGCCAATGTGCCTCATCTGTGAGGAGAGGCAATTTCTACAGGTTAGAGGATAGCTTTGTCTCAAAGTTCAGCACTCTCAAAGAGCACTGAATTCCCAATTTTTTTAAATTAGAGACAGAAAAGTTCTATTACACCAATTAGTGTGGTCATAACTTTCTTCACAAATAATTAAAGGATGAAGTTCAATTAAAAATAAACACTGAAAGGTGTGTTCCAATCAGGATTTGGACTGATACAAACCTTTCAGACTACATACTAGTATGTGTACCATACTGCACAAGACTAATTACACTGGCTGCGAATGCAGCTTTTAAGGGTAACCAAGAGTGCACCAGTGTGCACTGTGACATGACAACCATGCCCACATCACATTAGTGAGGCATTATGTACTAATTACTACTGACAAAAAATGATGTGGAGTTAGGGGGGGAAAAAATCACGATCTCTAGAAATCCTATACTCAGTAAAAACCAGCTTGAGCAAATATTTTAAAGCATCTGCAAGATTTCCAGTACAATTTTGATAAAGACTTTACTGGTTAACTAATGATTCCTAGTTTCAGAGTAGCAGCCGTGTTAGTCTGTATTCGCAAAAAGAAAAGGAGTACTTGTGGCACCTTAGAGACTAACAAATTTATTAGAGCATAAGCTTTCGTGAGCCAAATGCATCCGATGAAGTGAGCTGTAGCTCACGAAAGCTTATGCTCTAATAAATTTGTCAGTCTCTAAGGTGCCACAAGTCCTCCTTTTCTAGTTTCCTGTGTTATTTAAATCAAGTTTCACCTTATGTCCATATTACGCTTCCCCACTGCCATGAGCGCTTGCCTCAGTGCTGCATTCCTTAAAGCCGATTAACTACAGCCAGTTTTTGATTCCCACCCTCGCTCCCTCCCACGGCGAGCGGCACGCTCTTCTACAGGGGCCGCACAAAACCCAGGCAGAGAGGAAGCTCCGCTCCGAGGAGCTTGGCTTTCAAACCCAACATAACCCGTGCCACCTGCTTGCAAGGGAAGGAAGCGGCCCCCCTCCCCACGCGCGCTGCTGCAGGCCGCGCAAGCGCCGCCTTCCGTCCCCATTCCAAACCCACCCCCGACTCAGAGCCTGGCTCACGCCCCAACCCCCGCAGCATGCACAGCCGCCCCGCCAGGAGGCTTCCCCTCACACCCGGCCCCCTTAGATCACCTCCCTCCCGCACAGGCCCCGCGCGTGCCCGGCCGCCCCCACTCACCATGGTACAGATAGAGGCGATTTTGGAGACCGTCGTTAGGATTTCCATCCGCCCAGCGCCATCTTCCGCCCACTCACAGCGCCGAGCCGGGGAGGGGGCAGCCCCCACCAGTCGCTGCAGCGGGACACGCGCCGGGCGCGCGGCTCCGAGAGGCAGAGTCTAGAGCGCGGACCCCTCTCTCCCCCCCGGCCCCGCGCGCGGACACAGACCGCGAGCCCACCCCGCCTGACGCCGGCTCCCTCTGCGCCCTAGCGCCGCCCAACACCTGCCCTCTGCTTCCTCTCGGGCCTTTGCGCCGCCCACTCTAAGCGTCTCCCAGCGCCGGGCTCTAGCGCCGCCTCACATTGGCTCTCTCCGGGCGCTAGCTCTACTGTGCCATTCAGCCCCCTCCCCACCTGCAGGGGTGGCGGCGCAGCACATGGCGGCAGTAACCTGCCGCACCTGGCCGAAACCAGGCCCCCCGGCGGCCAGAAAGCACGTGCCTGGCGGACAAAGCAGGGGCCCCTGGAGCCTGACCCGTGGCGGGCTCTGGCTGTTTGCCGCCTCTTCCCGTTGCTGGGGGGGCTCAGAAACTTAGTTCTCCTCAGAGGGGAGAGCGGTGGGCAAACCCCAGAGTCCAGGGGCCCGGGCGTTGAGAAGAACACCCCAGCGCGCGTGCAGCACGTGGGGCAGCGGGAAATAAATCTTGCCGCTGAAGACGGAAGCCGAAAGCCGTCAGCGCCTGAAGGGCCCGCCGCCGAACACCCGCACGGGCCGGGTCAGCGTAACAATGGAAGGGGCGCGCCCCCTGCCCGTCATCGCCCCCTGAGGGCGGGGGAAAGAGAAAACACGCGCTCGAAACGAAGTATCGGGACAGATTCGGTCGGGAGGCGGGACAATCTCGGGACAGTCCCGCTTTTAACGGGAGGTCTGGTCACCCTAGATTGGCCACTGTTTTACTGCAGCTTTAAACAGCTGCAACACCATTGACATGGACGGGGTTACACCAGCAAAGTGTAACTAGGGTAACCAGATGCCCGGATTTTATAGCGGCAGTCCCGATTTTGGGGTCTTTTTCTTATATAGGCTCCTATTCCCCCCACCCACCCATCCCGATGTTTCACACTTACTCTCTGGTCACCATAAGTGTAACACACACGCCTCCTGAGTGTGGTGCTCTGTCCCATCTAGTGGCACTGAGACCCCTTAGCGAGAGAGAGAAAATGAGTCTGCTCTACAGCCTTAGCTAACAGCCAGTTATGCACTAAGCTCCAGAGGGCCCCGGTTTGATCCTGCCCGCCTAGCGGTGTTACAAGTGGGGGCTTGCATGGGATTTCAACTAGGAAGACTGAAGCTTGGGACACACTTCCTCATCTAGGGGAAGTATGTAACCCACACACCTCCTTGGTGTGGTGTTCTGTTCCTTCTAGTGGCACCAAGACCACTTAGAGAGAGTTAAATGAGTCTGTTCTCCAGCCTTAGCTAACAGCTAGTTGGCTTTTAGCTCATGCGGTAGAGCAGGGGTGGCTAACCTGTGGCTCTTCAGAAGTTAATATGTGGCTCCGACTCGGGCTGGAGCTACAGCACCAACTTTCCAATGTGCCGGGGGGTGCTCAATGCTCTGCCACAGGCCCTGCCCTTCCTGCTCCCTCCCCTGAGCCTGCAGTATCCTTTCCCTGAGCCTCCTGCAAGCCATGAAACAGCTGATTGGGAGGTGTGGGGAGGAAGGGGGAGGCACTGATCGGTGGGGCTGCTGGTGGGTGGGAGGTACAGGGAGCTGGGTGGGGGAGATGATGGGGTGCTGCTGACATATTACTGTGGCTCTTTGCAAATGTACATTGGTAAATTCTGGCTCCTTCTCAGGCTCAGGTTAGCCACCCCTGCGGTAGAGGTTTATGCACTAAGCTCCAGAGGTCCCTGGTTTGATCCTGCCCGCCAATGACCAGGGTCTGTCAACATTACAATAGCACTAGTTTTCAACCTTTTTACATTTGCAGACCCCTAAAAAATTTCAAATGGAGGTGCAGACCCTTTTGGAAATCCCAGGCATAGTCTGCAGGCCCCCTGGGGTCCCTGGACCACTGGTTGAAAATCACTACACTGGAGTAACACAGGGTGGATCAGCCCCCCCTTGTATTCATTCACAGACATGTATATCTATGAATTTTGAAACCACCACCACCACCTCTCCTGGAGATAGGGTTGCCAATTTTGGTTGGCTGTATTCCTGGAGATTTCATCACATGACAATCTTTAATTCCTGGAGACTCCAGGCCAATCCTGGACAGTTGGCCTCCCTAGCTGGAGGGGGAGTCTGCATCTGCAGGGCAAAGAGCCTGAGGCAGATGATGTTGCCACAAGCCTCAAGGCCCGATCCTGACACTGACACTGGTTTCAGCATTAAAAGAGTCATTTATCAGGTCACAGGAATTACAATACTGTTTCAGACCACAGGACCATGTAGTCCAATATCAGATGTTTCAGAGGAGGTGCAAGACATCCTGCAATAGGCAATTATGGGATATTTTATCCCTAGGGAAGAATGCCTCCTAACAATTCAAGAGTTAGGAATTGACTTAAGCCCTGAAGCATGAGGCTTTCTCTCCCTTGTAAAACTCTTTTTTCATATATATACACACATACCTACACACATACACTCCAATAATTCTGGATATTCATTTAAATGGATAATCCCTTAATAAATCCTTCTAAACTCTTCAATATCTTGTATCAATGAGTTCCACGGGCTAATTGTACATTATGTGAAAAAGTATTTCCTTTAATCAGTTTTGAATTTGCCATTCATGTTGAGGGAATGGATTGATTGTTGGGATGCTGAAAAGACAAGGGGAGAAGGGATTTTTAAATCAGATTTTTTTATTATGTTTTTTAAAGTGGGGAGGCATACTCCTGACTCAACGGCAGAGCCTGTTCCAGGAAGAGACAGGCTAAACCTTCAACTGCTGAAGAGATAGGGATTATCAGAGTGGACAGTTTATACATATATATTTTTCAAACAACAAATCTAGAACTAGAACTAATAAGACCTGTGTCCATTCATCTTAATCACTTTATATGAGACTCCCTTTCCTCCATCCTTTGTCCTTTTAGATTACAATATCTTTGAGGCAGTGACTGTCTCTTCCTACACATATGGAAAGTGCTGAGCACATTTTAATAAATAATAATAAATACATAAATAAACAGAGTTTAGAAACAAGTGGCCAAAACTCATAAGGGCTTTTTTTTTTCCACTGTGAAAACCATAGATTTTTGAGTCTTTATTATATAAACAATTGTGATTCTTCACTTCTGAAGGTCATTAGAAAAATCCTATTTAACACTAACATTAGATCCAGAAAAACGCAGCTCAAGAGCTCTTTCAACTAAAATATTGGGGGGCAGAAGTGTATGTTCAAAATGAGCATTATAATAGAACTATTTGTTGCAACCCTCTATTTTGGAGTTGCGAGCACTCCATAATATTAACTACTTGATGGATCATTTGATGATTACCTGTTCTGTTCATTCCCTCTGAAGCACCTGGCATTAGCCACTGTCAGAAGAGAGAATACTGGTCTAGATGGATCTGTGGTCTGACCCAGTATGGCTGTTCTTATGTTCTCCTCCCTGCTCTATAGATCATACAGGTCCTCACCCCTTTCTGTCAAGAGCATATTTTTCGCACTGATGGTAATTCACATTAAGACCTCTTAGGCCTTGCTCAGTATTATCCCTCCATCTTCTCCTTGGTCAACCACAAGGTCAAGCATCATAAGGATGTCTGTCCAAAAGACACTTAGCTCGTCTGTCTTTCATCATTCTAACAACATGCCGTGCCCACTGAAGACAAGTTTTGACCACTAGGCAAGGTCAACACTATACCTTCCAACTGTGGTTGACCTCATCTACCCACATTAGAGTAAAATATAGAGAGCCTTGTCTCCACTAGGATTTTACGGCAAGATAACTAATGTGTATTAGTATCTCACTGTAAAAACACACCTCCTTTGGCAGTGAAGACATAGGCAGAGGTCGAGATTCATTTGTGTTGTAAGCTCATTGTGCTATTAGTCAGGTGTGTGTCCTTGGGTGGAGGAATAGATGGTATATACTGTTGGTTTCCTTAAATTTTAATTTCTTTGCTTTTTAGGTTCTGTGTTAAGTATATTATAGGTAAATCTACTTTAACTGACACCAAGTTTAGTGTTTTTACGTTATTATTTTATATATAGTACATTGGGATTAATCTAAAGGCAGCAACTCTGTACCTAGCTGCTAATTTATTAGGAGTCATTCAAGTACAATTCTAAATCAGTTTTATCTCCATAATCTCAACACCTGAAGGAGAAGAAAATTAAAATAGTTTATAAATATTTACAGTAGTTATAGGAGCAGGGGGAAAATAACCAGATCCTTTGCCAAATAAAGAAAAACTAGATGAGATTTTAGCAGAGATTTTTTTAGTGTAGTCTCTGTGTTTAGAGGATAAGAGCCTTCTTTCTTTCCTATATTTTGGAATCTATAAGAGTCCCATTGTTAAAAACTTGTTACTCCATCTCTTGTTTAAGAGTTCTCAGTTGGCATTTAAGAAATGTCATCTCACTATCCTCAATAACCCTCTCTGAATCCTGTAATTGCTCTACTTTATCTTATCCCATTGTGAACCAGGGTATACATAGATTATTTGTAAAAAGAAAAGGAGTACTTGTTGCATCTTAGAGACTAACAAATTTATTAGTGCATAAGCTTTCGTGAGCTACAGCTGAAGTGAGCTGTAGCTCACGAAAGCTTATGCTCTAATAAATTTGCTCATCTCTAAGATGCCACAAGTACTCCTTTTCTTTTTACGGATACAGACTAACGCAGCTGCTACTCTGAAACCTTAGGTTATTTGATGATTGAACGAAATGATATCAGTTAAATGGCTTTTTACAGACTCTCTTATACTACCTGAAGCGTTTATTTAAGGTAATTCTCAAACGATAAACAGTTAATAAGGAACTTCCCTTTTTCTCTGTCCTCATGTGATTGATTGGCGATCCCTCAATTCAAGGATGATCTCTACCACTGATTTACATATGGGTCCTGAGATGACTCAGGAGTCCCATCCTGGAACTCCAAATCCACCCGCAGTAGATACTGACATTTTGTGCCTGCTGGGAGAAAGTTATAGCTTTTTCCTTCCTCCTCCCTCTTTTCAGCTTTGAGGGAAAGGCACTTCTTCTCGAAGCGCACTACTGCCTGACAGAGGATATGGCACCATTGGGGTTAGTTGGTGGCTTGTTCTTCCCAGTTTGTGATGTTCACATCAGTTTTCTTAAGATACACTTTCATTGTGTCTTTGTAGCCTTTCCTCTTACCACCACGGGATCTCTGACTGGGGTGAGCTGAGAGTAGAGGACTTGTTTTGGGAGGCAAGAGTCTGGCATCTGCACACAATGTCCGGCCCAGCAAGGCTGATGCATGAGGATCATTGCTTCAATGCTGGTGACATTGGCTACAGCAAGGATGCTCGTATTAGTGAGGTGATCTTACCACTTGATGCAAAGGAGCTTCCGGAGGCATTGTTGGTGATACCTCTCCAAACTTTTGAGGTGCTGTCAATAGATCACCCAGGTTTCACATCCATAGAGGCGTGTAGGAAAAACAATTGTCTTTTAGACCTGTATCTTGGTGTCCTGCCATAGATCACGATCTGTGAAAATGCATCAGAGCAATTTCCCAAAGGAAGCATTTGTGCACTGGATCCTGTGCTGGATCTCACAGTCGATTTTTGCATTTTGAGAAAGTTGGCTACCGAGGTAGCAAAAGTGCTCAACTGTCTCCAAAGTCGGACCCTCAATGGTGATTTGTGGTGGGTCATGTGCAAGGCCTGAAGCAGGTTGTCCTCATGTAAGCAGGGTCTAAATGAACTCTCCTATGACAGCCAGTTGGGGAGGGGGAGAGACTTCAGGAGCAAATTGTATTTACATGAACACACTTACTCTGCCAAGATATCCAGCAGATAGAGCTGTGTTGCTCAAAGTGATCAACTTTAGCTGGTGTTCGGTTACAAATCACTTTAGTACTGAATGCAGGGTAGTGAAATGTTATCATCAATGTTGTCTTTACTGTATGAATAAAGGGGAGCAGAACTGTGCTTACCCTGTCCCAAATAAGGGGGTCACCCTCAGCTGAAAGGACCTTGTTAAGCCAAGGGCTTGAATGCCAGACCCCTGTGAAAGTAAGAGAGGTGGGGATAGGTGTCCCAGTTAGGAGGTGTGGACTGTCCCTAAAGGTCCCTGGTCCGCTTTAACCTGTTCCAACTTTTCAAAGATAGAGCTAAATAGGCTTCATTAGGAGTCTTATGTTATTTCAAGTACTCAGTAAAAGCTGAAATCACTTGTGGTGGGGCAGTGTTTCAGGCCAGCCTGCTGAGAGCTTAAAAATCACTAAAACACTGATCTGCAGAGGTTACAGAAGAGAGGCAGGTGGTAGCCAAAGGTAACTGACGGATAGCCGGCTGGCAAAAGTGGCAAGGAGTCAGCTGGCGGGGCGGCCAGGTGGCGAGGAACAGTGGCTGGCGGGGTGGCCAGCAGAGAGGAACCACGGCTGGCGGCGTGGCCAACCAAAGAAACTGCTCGGATGGCAGAGCAAGCAAGGTGCCTTCTTCACCAGATGGGAGGTAAACTCACATAGATGCACCTCTGAACCCTGGGTCCTCACTGACCAAGGACAGCCACTGTGAGTTGGGTGTGATGAGGGAGCAGAGGGGGGCATAGTAAAGGAATTTTTGGTTGTAGAACTCAAGAACATGAGGCAGAAGGTACTGCCCCACGCACTCTGGGGTGGGTGACCTGCTCACAGTTTTATGATTATGAATCCTGCTTGTGGCATTTTCCCTAATTAATATTGGGTGATTTCTCTCCTTTCATTAAAAGTTTCTTTTCTACACTCAGACTGCTTGCAAGTGGGGAAGTATTGCCTCTCAGAGGTGCCCAGGGGCGGTGTGTAATTTTCCCAGGTTACTGGGTTGGGGCTTGGGACGGTTCTGTGTTGTATTGTTGAAAAGGAACTCCTACATATTAAATCAGGCCCTGGTTGCTGCTGGCTCCACCTGGCACGAGGGTTACACTCACATATATTTTCCTAATTATTTTAACTATACATTCTCAGGCACTAATTTGTTTGAGATCTGACAACTGTTGCATCAAACATGATGCTTTTCTGAAATACCATAATGAAGAGATATTGAGTCAAATTATACTCTCAGTTACAACCACATAACCCCATTGACACTTATTAAGTGAACAGGACCATTTCAGAGAGTATAGAAGCAGATGCTGTGCTTACAAATAAAGTGATAGGGGTCCTATAAAGGTAGTCAGCCAGTCAGGCAGCGGCACAGACAGCTGCAGTGGCACAGGAGCTAGCAAACAGAGCTCTAAACAGGGGAGTTTGTATTGTGGTGCCTGTTTGGGGTTTGCTTTTGCTGGGGGGGTGGTCTTTTTGGTGCGGCTTGTGTTTCCCAGATTAACAGGATTTAGGTGGGAAGGCGATGACAGATACAGAGGCAGCTGTGGGAGTGACTCCTGTAGGGGAAGATACAATGAGGATGACTGGATGTGGAAGCTGTGGTATGTACATGATCCTGGAGGGGGGAACCGGTAAGAGTTTTTTCTGCATGAAATGCCGTCTGATAGAGCTGATGGAGGAAAAGATCCAAGGTTTGGAGATGCAGGTGGAAAGTCTCGTTGAGTTTAGGAAGGAGTTTGAGCAGATGATGGAGCAAAGATATGAGGTATCTGAAGGGAAAAGCTCAGACTCACGGATGGAAGCAGGGCTGGGGAATTTTGAGGGAGACTGGGTGAGGAAAGTGGTCAGTGGAAACATGTGACTAAAAGAACCAGGCAGAGGAAAAGACGGGCTAGTGAAGGAGAAATAGAGCTTAGGAATAGGTTTGCAGAGTTGGAAAATGAAGAAGGAGCTCAGCAGGTACTTGTTGAAGGTGGAAGGGTAAGGAAGAAGAGAAGAGAGGCTAGTCCTATAGGAAAAGCAGAAGAGTCAAGGGAGACTAGACCAAATATGAGCCCCAGGAGGATACAGGATGGGTTGAAGAAGATTATAAGGGAAAATAGGAATGGAAAGAACTTGCAGCCAGAGGGAACAAGGGAGAGACTGGAGAATAGCACCGTCACCAGGAAAAGGCAGGTCTATGTGATAGGGGACTCTTTATTGAGAAGAATAGACAGGCCTGTAACTAGAGCTGATCCAGAGAATAGAAGGGTGTGCTGTCTTCCGGGTGATAAGATACGGGATGTAGACCTGAGGTTGAAAAGAATCCTAAAGGGAGTGGGAAAGAATCCCCCAATTATCCTTCATGTGGGAACAAATGATACGGCTAGATTCTCGCTGGAAAGTATTAAGGGAGACTATGCTAGGCTGGGGAAGACGCTTAAGGAAATTGAGGCTCAGGTGATCTTTAGCGGGATCCTTCCTGTTCCTAGAGAAGGGCAACAAAGGTGTGACAAGATTATGACTGTCAACAGATGGCTTAGCCAGTGGTGCTATAAGGAGGGCTTTGGGATGTATGGCCACTGGAAGGCATTCACGGACAGAGGACAGTTCTCTCGGGATGGACTTCATCTGAGTAGGGAAGGAAATAGACTTCTAGGATCGAGGCTGGCACAACTGATAAAGAGAGCTTTAAACTAGGAATCTATGAATCTATGATAGGGTCTGTCTGTTTGTTTGTTTCCATCTGGCTGGGGGTTTGGGCCACTATACAAGCCAGGCAAAGAGATCTTTTTGTTCATGTTTCCATGTGGTGGGCATAGGCGCCAACTCTGTGGGTGGTCCAAGGCTCAAGCACCCATGAAAAAAAAATAGGGGGTGCTTAAAACCCACAGCCACAGTAGTTCCAAGTTCCAGGGCTGGCCACTAATCAGCTGTTCTGTGCGCCCCGGGATGGACACTGATCAGAAAATGGCTAGCAAGAGGTGCTGTGGGTGGGCAGAGGGGTCTTGGGGGAGGGGATGCAGAGGAGCAAGCGGTGGGGCCTTGTGAGAGAGGGTGGAGCATTGGGCTGGTTGGGGGGGCCCTGAAGGGAGGGGCCAGAGCAAAGGCAGGAAGAGGCAGAGTGAGGGCAGGGCTCCAGGGAAAGAGACTGAGTGGGAGCTGGGCCTTGGGGTGGAGCATCCACCGGGAAAAACAAAAGGCAGTGTCTGTGGCTGGGGGTTTGAGCCGCTAAATAGGGCAGGCAACGTCTGCTTGTTCATGTCTCTGTGACGAACGCGTGGCTTTAACCCAGCGTTTCAAGTCTGAGTGATTAATCCCTCTTTGTTAGTGAAGGGGTGGATCTGAACACTGAGATTTAGGGTACGTCTACAGTACGAAATTATTTTGAAATTATTCTATTTGAATTTTCAGAAGCTATTTTATACATTCGGTCTTCTGTGTCCCCACGAAAGCGCGTGAATTCGGCGGATTGCGTCCACAGCACCAAGGCTAGCATTGAATGTCGGAGTGGTGCACTGTTGGTAGCTATCCCACAGTTTCCGCAGTCCCCACCGCCCATGGAATTCTGGGTTAAGCTCCCAGTGCATGATGGGGCAAAAACATTCTTCCGGGTGTTTGTGTGTGTGTGTCATCAGAAAGCTAAGGCAGATAAGATAAGGAAGTGACATCAGCGCGATTACTATATGGATGAGGACATGGACACAGACAGCATGGCATGTGGCAACTGGGAGATCATGGTGCTGTTGGGCCAGGTTCATGCCATGGAATGCCGATTTTTGGCCCGGGAAACAAGCACAGACTGGTGGGACCGCATAGTGTTGCGGGTATGGGATGATTCCCAGTGCCTGAGAAACTTTCGTATGCGTAGGGCCAGTTTCATGGAACTTTGTGACTTGCTGTCCCCTGCCCTGAAGCGCAAAGATACCAAAATGAGAGCAGCCATCACAGTTGAGAAGCGAGTGGCCACAGCTTGTGGAAGCCCAACAGCTACCGGTCAGTCGGGAATCAGTTTGGAGTGGGCAAATCTATGGTGGGGGCTACTGTGCTACAAGTAGCCAATGCAATTATTGACCAGCTGCTATCAAGGGTAGTGACTTTGGGAAACGTGCAGATCATTGTGGAAGGCTTTAATGCACTGGAGTTTTCTAACTGCGGTGGGGCAATAGACAGAATGCATATCCCTATCTTGGCCCCGGAACACCAGGGCAGCCAGTACATAAACTGCAAGGGGTACTTTTCCATAGTGCTGCAAGCACTGGTGGATCCCAAGGGACGTTTCACCGACATCAACGTGGGATGGCCGGGAAAGGTGCATGATGCTCGCATCTTCAGGAACTCTAGTCTGTTTGAACAGCATGAATGCAGAATGGTGGTAGAATGTGCATTTGGAAGTTTGAAAGCACGCTAGTGCAGTTTACTGACTCGGTTACATCTCAGCACAACCAATATTCCAATTGTAATTGCTGCTTGTTGTGTGCTCCACAATATCTGTGAGAGTAAGGGGGAGACATTTATGGCGGGGTGGGAGGTTGAGGCAACTCGCCTGGAGGCCAGTTTTGCACAGCCAGACAACAGGGTGATTAGAAGAACACAGCAGGGCACTCTGCACATCAGAGAAGCTTTGAAAGCCAGTTTCATGACTGGCCAGGGTATGGTGTGAGAGTTGTGTTTGTTTCTCTTAAAGTTACCTGCACCCTATATATATATATATCCATATGTATATATCCATATATATATCCATATCCATGTATATGAAAGGAAATAAAGTCACAATTATTTAAAAACCATTCTTTATTATTTGTTGCACAAAACATTGATAGAAATCAGAAGCTAAACGGGGGTGGGGGGCGTTATTGGGTTATGGGGGTGGAGGAGGAGGGAAGGACAAGTCCAGGAACCAAATCAAAATTTAGGATATGCCAGCTTTCTGCTGCTTGTGCAATCCTCAGGGATTGACTGTGTGGGTCCCCATAGCCTTCCCACTTTCCCCCCGACCCCTCGTGTTCTTGGGCGTCTGGGTGAGGAGGCTATGGAACTTGGGGAGGAGGGATGGTGGTTATTTAGAGGCTGCAGCGGCAGTCTGTGGTCTTGCTGCCTTTCCCGCATTAGATCCACCATACAGCAGAGCATGTCAGTTTGCTCCCCCATGAGCTTGACCATAGCATCCTCCCTGCTCTCATCGTGCACGTCCCTCCTCTCTTTGTATTCATGTAACGCTTTATGCAACTCCACAATTGTTTGCCTCCACGCATTCAACTGGGCCCTATCGGTGCAGGAGGACTGCATGAGCTCAGCAAATTTGTCATCCCGAGTTCGTTTTTTCTGCCTTCTAATCTGGACCAGCCTCTGGGACGGAGTAGATAGAGGCCGCATTGAAACATTTGCACCTGCTGCAGGAGGAGAAAAAGGGAGGGTAGTATTTTAAAAGATACATTTTAGATAACAAAGGGGACACTGTTTCTCAGTGAAATAGGCAGTTCATAGTACATAGCACAAGTTCTTTCTGTACAAGGTCTCATTTTGCCTCTTATACTGAAGTGCCTGCCACTTTGGTGTGAGTAAGCCATCACATGCAGCCAGGCAACAGAATTAAGCTTGCAGGCAGTCTGCGGGCTCTCTGGGATGATCGCTTCACACACCTCCACCCCCACCACACGGCTCCGATGAGGCTCTGAGCAGGGATGAGCCCTTTAAATTAAAAGCGAACAGCCCAGCGCGGCTGGATTTCCCCCCACCGCTGGCTCCGATCATGCTCTCACTCACCACAAGTGCCTTCTCCAGGGTCATGGTCTGGGAGCATGGTTTCCGAGTAGGGGAAGGCTATTGGCTCCAGCGTTAAGAATAGTTCCTGGCTGGGGGGGAAACAGATTCCCCACTTGCCGCCTGTGCACTGTCCTCCTCCTCCTCTTTGTCCTCCAAAAACTCATCCTCCTCACTCTGGGCTACTCCCCCCTTGCAGGAGTCCATGGACAGTAGTGGGGTAGTGGTGTCGTCACACCCTATAATTGCATGCAGCTCCTGGTAGAAGCGGCATATATGGGGCTGTGACCCAGAGCTCCCGTTCGCCTCCCTGGCTTTTTGGTATGCTTGCCTGAGCTCCTTGATTTTTGTACAATACTGTTCTGTGTCCCTGGAGTAGCCTCTTTCCATCATGGCCCTGGAGACTTTAGCGTATGTATTTGCGTTCCTTTTTTTGGAACGCAGTTCTGCCATAACAGATTCATTTCCCCAACATGCAGTGAGATCCAGTACCTCCTGTTCAGACCATGCTGGAGCTCATCTGCAAATCCAGGACTGCGTGGTCTCTTGAGATGGTGGACTCTGCAGGGTCGCCTTTTATGGTGGACTGCGCTGATGGTCACCTGTGCTGATGGTGACCAAACAGAAAATTCAAAAATTCCCAGGGCTTTTACCTCCTACCTGGCTAGTGCATCAGAGTTCAGAGTGTTGTCCAGAGCAGTCACAAGGGAGCATTCGTCGAATTGCGTCCACAGTACCTGTAATCCAGAACTGCAATCTTGATTTTAGCGCTACTCCACTTGCCGAGGTGGCGTACAGAAATCGGAGTAAAGAGCCCTTTAAATCGAAAAAACTGGTTTGGTCGTGTGGACGGAACTAGTTTTATTTCGAGGTAACTCGGCTAATTCCGAAATAACTGCATACTGTAGACCAAGCCTAAGTATATAAATCAGTTGCCAAGTGATCTGAGCAGGCAAACTGGGGAGTTTCAGATGAAGCTTGTAGAGAGAATGTGGTTCTTTTAATTTAGGTATGGCTCTACGCCACATAGCAGATATGAAAGGATCAACCTCTGTTACCTGCCTTGGAAGTGGTATATTTTCCTTTCTGGAGAAGGGGGGAAAAAAGAAAATCCCTGATGCTTGAAGTGCAAGCTGGTGGACATAATGGAGAAGATAGATGGTTTGGAAGTGCAAATTTCCGCTCTGCATAGCATCTAAGAAAGTGAAGTCTTCTTGGATGACCAGATTCCAAAATGCATTGCCACATACTCTACAAGGGGAAGGATCTGCAGTAAGAGAACTGGAGAGCATAGAAACCAAAGAAGCAAACTGGTGATTTGTGACTCAGAGGGGAAGAGAACCAGGAGCCATCCAACCAGAATAGACATAATGGTTGGGATGTTAATATTTGAACTTGCTGTTCAGATGTAGAGAAGGCACAGGGGAATATGTTGATCGTTTTACTTTTAGAGCATAAGTGATGCTGTGCATCTTGTCATGTATGCAACTGGTAAAGAATAAAACTTATTTATCCCAATATCAAAAAAAATAAAAATTAGGGGAGAAAAAGGTTACTGAATATTGAACTGCAAAGAGTATTTCAGCTAACATTTTTTTATCAAATATATCAGTAGCAGACAAAAGACTAAAGAGAAAATATGTCCAATAAAAATGAAAATAGGAATTTGGAGTTGAGAATAACAGAACAATAGATTTTTAAATCATTACTGTTTTTTGTCTTTAGACATCTAAAAGAAGATGGAGAGCTGGATGTGAAGGAGATCATATTTCTTGAGGGAGTCAATGTATGCATATAAGAATGTATATCATTATGAAAAGATAGGTTTCAGAGTAACAAGCATGTTAGTCTGTATCTGCAAAAAGAACAGGAGTACTTGTGGCACCTTAGAGACTAACAAATGTATTAGAGCATAAGCTTTCATGGGCTACAGCCCACTTCACTGGATGCACAGAATGGAACATATAAGAAAAAGATATATATATTCACATACAGAGAAGGTAGAAGTTGCCATACAAACTGTAGAGGCTAATTAGTTTAAGATGAGCTATTATCAGCAGGAGAAAAAAAACTTTTGTAGTGATAATCAAGATGGCCCAGTTGTCAGCTGTCTAAAGTCACCCAAAGGTCTCTGTCCCTGGTTGGTGCAGCCCCATATTTCAAAAGTTTATCTGCAGAGTTTTACTCTCAACCTGGGTGGAAATGGGGCAGGGGGCGGGTTAAGGACCACCTTACATGGTCCAAAGCCGACTACCCAACTGCTCCGTGAGGCTCCCCTCTGCTCCACTCCACCAGCTGCCCTACGAATTGCTCTCCTCTGCCAGCTGCTCTGCTCCACCAGGTGTTCCACAAACTGCTCCACAATATATCTTCAGGCCCACCCACTACTTAACACAACACTCAGTGATTTCAGCTCTTCATAATTTCAGCCCTTTAGTGATTTCAGCTTGTAGTAGGGGAGCCTCAGTGCTGGAACACCATTGGCCCAAAGTGAATTCAGCTCAGCAGCCTGTAACTAGACTCGTAGTGGAATCAAAACTAGCTCTGATATTCCACCGTGGAGAAAGTGCAATTGGCATGTAGAGCCCTTATCAGGGACCCATACCACCACATATTAACACCTACCCACAACCTTTCTCAATTCACTGGATTTTGGAACCCATGACTTTTACCTAGCGAGTGCTGCTTAGTTGATAGTGAGTCCCTCCATCATAACAAAAGGCCAAGTACAGTTCCACTGTCCTTAATTCACATAATCAGGATAACAACAGTTTATTCTTCCTGCCTCAAAAACAGAGTAACCGGGGCTCCTACAGCAGCCAAAGTGACCATCTAGGCGGGGTAGGTGTGCCTATGCAAATGAGATCAGCCCCTAAAGTGCTTTTCCATAACCTACCATGACTCACCACCAGATGTCAGGATAGAGCTCATCCTGATTCTGCTTACACAAGTAAAGTAATTAAAGAATGCTTACAATTGATTTCTGATATGTCTCACATGGTGCTAATATTTGGTTTATTACTTTTGCTGTGATTGAAACATATGTCACTGTTAGCCATATTTTGTTCTTTTGCTGATTGTAAAGCTATTGTTCATGTGCAGGTGGCAATCAGTTCTTAAACACTGCTGTCTTTGTTGTCAACAAAAAAGTAAAATCGTTTTGATTCACTCTCTTGAAAAAAGAAAAGGAGTACTTGTGGCACCTAAGAGACTAACAAATTTATTTGAGCATAAGCTTTCGTCTGATGAAGTGAGCTGTAGCTCATGAAAGCTTATGCTCAAATAAATTTGTTAGTCTCTAAGGTGCCACAAGTACTCCTTTTCTTTTTGCGAATACAGACTAATATGGCTGCTACTCTGAAACTCTCTTGAAAGATTTCTACCTTGGAAAATTAGTAGCCTCCCCGATGACCTTGCAGATGGCCAGCTAGTTTAATAGCCCCATCTGGTTATACTTATAATTTTGTTTTTTTAAAAAGCCACATACATGTCTGATAATAACTGAACTTATCACTAAGGAGTAAATTCACTGAGAACAGTATTGCTGACACTCAGGGCTCATGTGTGAGAGAAGGGGCAAATCTTGAAATTCTTGCTTAGGTTTTATTGAGTCCTTATTTAGACCTAAGTCATGATGCCAGCTCTCATGATTTTCTTGCCAGTCTCAATGTTTGTTGCTTTTCTTCAAGCCTCCAGTTTAATTCTTAGAATTATTTGAGAATCTCCACTTTAATTAAAAAAAACAAATATGCTTCTAGCCCTCCTGGTTGCTGAGAAAAGCTTGAAAATGTGAACCCTGAAGGCAATGACACTAGAAAGCAAATAAAAAGAACCCACATATTATTTAAAAAAAAAAAATCACACGATTTTTAAGCCAATCTCATGGTTTCTAGTGACCAGACTCTTGATTTTTAAAGGCCTGCAATTGGCAACACTGTTAATGAGAATATGGTGTAAGGACTTCAGGATTTGGGACAGAAATGTCATAGTATTAACATTTACATTACTTAGAATGCCTTCCATTAAAGGATTTCACAGCACTTTGTAAGCACTGATGAATTAATCAATTACAACTGCCATTGAGGTATGCGAGCATTATCATCCCCATTTCACAGATAGAAAAACTGAGGCACAAAGGGATCAAGGGACAGATCACTGTCCTTTATTAATTTTCACTTTTACTTCTTTTTAATCCACCATTATTACATTCTCTCTCTCTCTCTCAGCCCTACATCTTTGTGTAGAGCAACTGTTGTAGTGAAAAGAAGTGGCATGTGACAGTGCGGCCAATTCTCACTGTTTTATCGCAAGTCTTCTGATAACTGATGTTTTACTTAAGGCCCCAGTTATTAGATACAAGTGATTATTATTTGAGAATTTAATCTTTCATTTATTTTTAAAAACAAGTTTCTAGATCACATTGTTGCAGTCCAAAGCTTGAAAACGTAGTTTGAGCACACCCTAAAGTTTAAAAAAACTAGAAGACAAAAAAAAAAGAAAACAACTCAATGTATTTTTAGATATAAGCATTGTAAAGCCAATCTTAAGATATTTTGAAATCTGGTTTATGACCTTTTAATAATTCAAGTTATCAATACTGGGTATAGCTTCAGAGACCAAAAGTCACCCTTCATTTTGGAAGGTGAGACTCTGGACTGCAAGGGTATGTCTGCATAGCACATTAAGCCCAGGCTCTGATTCAGGTTTAAGTCCAAGCCCTCCCAGCTGTCCATACAGAAGTTAATTTGATTTGGTCAGGAATCCCTCTGGACTCAGGTCTGCAAACCCTGGTAGGGGTGTGCGTCAGAGCCACTGTGACTGCAGAGTAATGCACACTGGAAAACATAATCACAACTACACATACAAAATAATGGGGCCTAATTAGTTGTTATCACTCAAGAAAGAGATATTGGAGTCATTGTGGATAGTTCTCTGAAAACATCTGCTCAATGTGCAGTGACAGTTAAAAAAGCTAACAGAATGTTAGGAACCATTAGGAAAGGGATAGATAAAACAGAAAATACCATAATGCCGCTATATAAATCCATGATACACTCACATCTTGAATACTGTGTGCAGTTCAGGTCACCCCATCTCAAAAAAGATACATTAGAATTGGAAAAGGTACAGAGAAGGGCAACAAAAATAATTAAGGATATGGAACAGTGTCCATATGAGGAGAGTTTAAAAAGACTGGGACTTTTCAGCTTGGAAAAGAGACGACTAAAAGGGGATATGATAGAGGTATATAAAATCGTGACCGATGTGGAGAGAGTGAATAAGGGAGCGTTATTTATTCCTTAACATAACACAAGAACCAGGGGTTACCCCATGAAATTAATAGGTAGCAGGTTTAAAACAAACAAAAGGAAGTACTTTTTTACACAATGCACAGTCAACCTGTGGAACTCATTGCCTGGGGATGTTGTGAAGGCCAAAAGTATAACGGGGTTCAAAAAAGAACTAGATAAATTCACGCAGGATAGGTCTATCAATGATTGTTAGCCAAGATGGTCAAGGATGTAACCCGATGCTCTGGGTGTCCTTAGCCTCTGACTGCCAAGAAGCTGGGAGTGGATAATAGGGGATGGATCACTCAATGATTGCCTGTTCTGTTCATTCCCTGTGAAGCACCTGACATTAGCCACTGTTGGAAGACAGGATATTGGGCTAGATGGACCATTGGTCTGACCCAGTATGGCCATTCTTATGTTTACATTCTTATATGATGCAGGTGAAAGCCCAGGCATTTTGCAACATGGCCACAGTTCAAGTTTGGGTTGCCAGATTCAGGACTGGCAAGTGCAGCAACATTATATCACAATTTCCTGGGATTTGGTTCCCAGTCCTTCCATCCCAAAACTTCCCACTCACTTCCCAGGAACCAGAAGCAACTTCCTGGTTCAAATGCAGCTGCTTAGCATTTACCCCTTCATGTCCATAGAGACTGCTCAACTGGAATCACAGTTAACCCTCAAATGTATTAATATGGCCAGCACTAAGAAGTCATCCTGGATCCAGAGGAACACAACAGAATTCTGATTAACCTCTGGTGCAAGGTGAACAAGACATTCAACTTCAGCAAGAGCACCTAGGAGGTACTTGGGAGGCCTTTTGAAGTTATATCCTGGGAAGAGACCCATTGTCTCCTAATTACCTGCTCCTGGAAATTCCTGAACCCCTGAACTATATAAAGGGTGGACTAAACATGCCATGTGTATGCTTGTTCTGAGAGGAAGCTGTAATGATCCTGAAACCACAAGCAGACCTACAGGGTGGGGTTATGAAGGACTGCTCCTACCAGACCCCATGTTAGGGCTGAGTGATCTCTGGTATGCTTATTAGCATGTGTGTAGATTCTTTTGTTGTTTTAAATGTTTTCTCTGTAGTGCTTTTTCCTTTTTCCTTCAGACTAAAATAGGATTGTATAGGAAGTGGTGCTTGGTAACTTACAACTGTTGACAATCACTCTGTTGTTAGTATCTGAAGAGAAAGCAAGAGAAGCTTGCTTAGGTAGCCTGTCTTTTGCTGAGAATAACACAGTGAAGGCAAGGAACTGTTTAGCCTGGAGATACCCTGGCCAGGAGAGAGAGACACATGGGTCTCCACCCAAGAAACTGCTAGGGAGCTAGAATCCTGAAAGTGGGTGTCACGCTGTTTGGAGTGGTTTACAAACAAGAGTGCCAATCTCAGGGCAGACTGTCAAAAAGCAAGGGAGAAACCCCAAACCAGATCTATAATTAGATTTTACCAAACCAGTAACAAGTGTGAACTGCTAAAGCTCTAGAACAATCTTACCATGGAGTCACAGACAGCCCCCTTGGACATTTGGATCTATCTTGCTCCCCACGCAAGCTTGATTCTGTGATTGCAAAATAAGCTCTCACAGGATAAGAGGAAAGGTCCTCTCATGGATTGGTAACTGGTTAAAAGATTGAAAACAAAGGGTAGGAATAAATGGTCAGTGTGACAGAGTCTGCTTACCTCACACTAGCCCAGACAGTGTTAAGCCCATATTATTGACAGCGGAAGTCCTGCCTCCCCGGTGGGACTGGCCATGCTCCAGATGCTCTAGCAGTATAAAAGAAGTAAGCCCAGCTCATTCTGGGCTAGAGGCTGTAGGGGATGGACCTGTTTGAGAAGTGCCTGTGGAGGGCTAGCTACAGCCCCTGACTATGCCAGGGATCAGAACCTTCCTAGGCCTGCTTAATCTCCAGTGACTGGAGGAGCCACAGGAGGTGACTGGCCCAGCTGACCATGGAGATTCTGAAGTCTCATGGGAGACCCCAACTCAGACTGTGGTAGAAAGTGACCCAGGAAAGGTGACCAAGTGGTACCTCCCACCTGGGAAACCTCAGTGTGTTCTGGTAGGGCCCCCCTGCTGAGTCAGTGGCTAGTTGTTAAGCCACTGCTAGGGCCCTGATTTGGGGCCTGGTGGAGTTGGGAGGGCCTGAGCCTCTGTACTGTGGCTGCCCCACCCGCATAGGCTCTGGCTGCTAGGCCATGCTGCCCTGCACCTAAGGGTGGCTCTATGGACTCTAGCTGCTAGGCTGTGCTGCCCTGACCCTACAGGTGTAAATGTCACAGTCCATTTACAGAATGGAGAGAGGTAAATAGTGGTGTCCCTCATAGGTCTGTACTGGGACCAGTATTATTCAACGTATTCATAAATGATTTGGAAAAAGGGGTAAACAGTGAGGTGGCCAAATTTTGCTGCTGATACAAAACTACTCAAGATAGTTAAGCCCAAAGCAGACTGAAAAGAGCTACAAAGGGATCTCCCAAACTGGGTGACTGGGCTACAAAATGACAGATGAAATTCAATGTCGATTAATGCACATTAGAAAACATAATCCCAACTATACATATAAAATGATGCGGTCTAAATTAGCTGTTACCACTTAAGAAAGAGATCTTGGAGTCATTGTGGATAGTTCTCTGAAAACATCCACTCAATGTGCAGCAACAGTCAAAAAAGGTAACAATGTTGGGAATAATTAAAAAGGGATAGATAATAAGACAGAAAATATCATATTGCCTCTGTATAAATCTATGGCATGTCACCCCATCTCATCTCCCATCTAACCCCCCTCCACTGCAGGAGCCCAGAGAAGCCCCACCTTGGCCCCCAGCCCTAGCGCTGGGTGGCACAGCTGCAGCATCCACAGTGGTGCAGTCACAGCACCCCCAATACACCAGGTGACCAGCCCCAGAGTGCTGGGCGGCCAGGCAGCATGGGCGCATTGCTCCGAGCCCCAGTGCGCCAGGCAGCCACCCAGGGCATTACTTATGAACGTCAAAATGTTTGTGATCAAAATATAACTAGTGTATTATTTTGTTGTGAGTATTTATCAATTAAATTTTTACTGTTAAAAGGAGTACTTGTGACACCTTAGAGACTAACAAACAAATTTATTGCCACAAGTACTCCTTTTCTTTTTGCGAATACAGACTAACACGGCTGCTACTCTGAAACCTGTCATTTTTACTGTTGGACTTCTGAATATTTTTTATTGCAATCAGCCAGGGCCAGGGCAGAGCACTGGGAACTGCAAGACTCTGAGTGGGCCTCGGGACAGAGTGTGGGCGGGCATGCCAGACTGTTTGGGCTCCCCTGAGCCTACAATACCTGCCGTCCATGATTAGGGGTGTATGGAACAGCTTCCATATGAAGAGAGATTAACAAGACAGTGATAAATGAAAGGTGGGAGGGTAGCTCCCTTTTATGGACATTCAGTTAGCTTTTAAATCCATTAGTAGCTGATCTCTAATTGCTTTACCTGTAAAAGGTTAAAAAGTCCATAGGTAAAAGGAAGGGAGTGGGCACCTGACCAAAAGAGCCAATGGGAAGGCTAGAATTTTATAAAGGGGGGGGGCTTTCCCTTTGTCTGTCTGGTGTCTTCCCAGAGAGCAGGGACAGGGTTGAAACTATGCTGTAAAAGCTTGTCAGGTATAAAAATCATCAGATCATACCTAGAAACTACTCATTTGAAACTCCAGATATGTAAGTAGATCAGGAAATATCTAGGAAGACGCAATTAGGTTTCTCTCATTTCTTTATGGCTTGTGGACTCCTCTGTGCTAACCCCAGGTGCTTTTGTTTTGCTTGTAACCTTTAAGATGAACCTCGAGAGCTATCTCGATGCTTAATTTTTGTAATTATTTTTTTTTTAAATCTAGGAAAAAGCCTAAGTTCCAAATGTATTTCCTTTCTTTTTGTTCTTAAAAAAAAATTATTAAAAACAAGAGTGGATTTTTGTGTGTCCTAAGAGGTTTGCGCATATGTTTAATTAGCGGGTGGTAACAGCTGATTTACTTTGTTTTCTTTCTCAGCTCTTCTCTAGGGGAGGTGGAGGGGTGAAAGGGCTTGAGGGTACGCTACAGGAAGGAATTCCCAAGTGCGCCTTCCTGGGTTCTAAAAAGGGTTTCTTGTACTTGGGTGGTGGCAGCATCTCTACTCATCCAAGGTCAGAGAAAAGCTGTAACCTTGGGAGTTTAATAAAAGCCTGGAATGGCTAGTATTAATTTTTAGAATCTTTGCGGGCCTCCACCTTCTGTACTCAAAGTGCCAGAGTGGGGAAATCAGCCTTGACGGACTGGGACTTTTCAGCTTGGAAAACAGATGGCTAAGGGGGGATATGATAGAGGTCTATAAAATCATGACTGATGTAGAGAAAGTAAATAAGGAAGTGTTATTTACTCCTTATCATAACACACGAATTAGGGGTCACCAAATGAAATTAAGAGGCATCTGATTTAAAACAAACAAAAGGAAGTATTTCTTCACACAATCTACAGTCAACCTGTGGAATTCTTGGCCTTCACAACATCCTCTGGCAAAGACTACAACAGAGTTCAAAAAAGAACTAGATAAATTCATGGAGGATAGGTCCATCAGTGGCTATTAGCCAAGATGGGCAGGGATGGTATCCCTAGCCTCTGTTTGCCAGAAGCTGGGATGGGCCGCAGGGCATGGATAACTTGATTACTTGTTCTGTTCAATCCCTTGGAAGCAACTGGCACTGGTCACTGTTGGAAGACAGGATCCTGGGCTAAACGGACCTTTAGTCTGATCCAGTATGGCTGTTCTTATTGATTTGTTATAAGGCAACCATCTCAGTAATATTCAGGTTACTTCTAATCCCAAAGGATCAGTCACGTACTGAGGGCAATTTGTACCTTAGATCTCACACCAAAACAATGCTTGTAGCCAATCCAATAACTAAAAATGGCTAATTAATTTGGAGTTGCAAAGTCAACCGTGTGGGTTGTTGTGACAGAGGTTTGTGAAGCAATCACGACTGTGATGTACCCAAAAGTGGAAGAAAGTATAGTCACTAAAGATTATATCAAGGTTCTAAATGTAGAAACTTTAGGGTGAAAGCAGTGATATGGTGACTCATATCCCCATTGATAATTGGCCCCACTTCAATCCCCTCCTTTCCTTCCCTTATTATGAGCACTCCTAGTTTTGTTTCACTTGGGAGGGTAAGGAATTCAGAATTTGTCAAGGTTTATAAATATGGCAGAATAGGACATTTTACTGTATTAAGGGCTTGATTCTGTGGAGGACCCAAGGGTTGTGCGACTGATAGAGAGGCCACCCATCCCTTATTTTATTGATTTGTCCCTCAGAGTGACCACCTGTCTGTCATTTTAAGATGTATTGACATGTATTAAGACTGATAAAAGCATTTAAACATAAGTATCAAACTTCCATTTAATACTTGAGGGCAGTAGAAATGTACACTGGAGAGGAAATACATGATATGCTAAGGGAAATGGTGTTTCCCTTAAAATAAAGCATTGTCCCTTATTTTTCATGTGGTTTTCCCTTACTTCCATCTAACAAAGGTGGTCACCCCTAGCTACTGGAAGCAACAGACTGGCAAAGTCATCATAGGCATTGGGACCTGGCCTCTGACTCCAAGAAACAGCATCACATCTCATCAGGATCACCCACTGAGCCACCTGGGAAGTCTCATACTCCTATTTTTATAACTTCTCCCTACCTGAGCTTTGATTGGCTCAGTTCTCAAATTATGAATATTTTTGGCTCCAGCCACCATGGAAACTTACTGTACAGATCAGTATTTTTCTATGATCTGGGAGAGTATCTACCAGCCCTTGCTTCCGGGAACTTAAAGTAAATGGTCTTGCTCTGTCTCCTTGTGTGTGCAGGGATAAACACAAATAGAAATCCATTAATTCCTCAGCTGCCTCCCTTTGTCTCCAAACAAATAAACTACTGCAATGCAAAAGTCATGTGGGTGACATGACCAGAAGTCTTGGACTGTTTGTTTTTGTTTTTCTGAGACTAGCCGGGACAGTCATGTAACAAGGGAGAAGGAGTGTGCAACCAGAAAGGAGCAACTCTGATGTCAAAACAGGACACTGTGGGAAGAAGAGAACACTTTTCAGAGTTTAGTCTCTAATGTTGATTTCAACACCTGGGAATTGTGGCCTGGGGGGGGGGGGGGGGGGAGAAGAGAGCCAGGCTACAGGTTTTAAGAAAAACCCTATTTGGGAATGTTTTCAAGAAACTCCTATATCTATGGGTAAAAATAGGAACATATGCCAAATGTGAACAGTGCAACAAAGAGATGCAAGGCATAGCTGTCATTATGAAGCAGCATTATGACAAATGCTCCTCCAAAAGCAATGAATTTGAAGATTATGTGGCCATGTTTAAACAATTTGAATCAACTGGTTAGTAAACTTATTTTTGCACCTTTCTTATGGACTACCTATCATGTTTTACTATGCTACTAAATGACAACAGATTATTGTCATACATTTGTGTTTTGGGTGGATTACTTATGACAAAATGTTTGTGATCAAAATATAATTGGTGTATTTTGTTAGATAAATACTCAGATTATTTTTTATTGCTAAATATTATCAAACATACGAGGTGAAGATTTCCTGTGTAAAACTAAAAATTAGGCATTTATGAACTTGTACATTTAAAAAGTGATTTTGTTTACAATCTGTTTGGTATGACACTACAGACAAGGGTTTAAATAGATAATCCTTATAATTATTTTTTCCTATAAAACTAGGTTTAGAATAAGTCATTTAAATAGTGGTAAAAACAGCTGCAACAGGAGGAATATTTCATTAACAATTTTTTTTAAAGCAGTATACTGAGTAACTGTCAGTGACTTTTTTTAACCATTTTGTTTGAGTCCAGCTTAGACATAAGGAGTTCTGAACAGCCATCATCTACAATGTCTACAACTTCAGAGCTATCTGTTGGTACAACAGGCACCGCTGCAACTAACATACATCAGTGTTTGTTTTTCGATACAGGTAATTTTCTAACAGACTTTCTTCTTTATCCAGTAAAACCACAGATGAGTATCAGGACCAGCAAATTCCTACAAGACTCTAAAGATGAAAAGATTGCTTGGATCATTTATGCAACAAATTTCCCATTTCATCTTGTTCAGAACAAACATTTCATTGACACAGGCTACACTCCACCCAGCAGAGTGGACACTGCTGGAAGGTTGCTAGATACCATGTAAGAGAAGGAAATTGAACAGTGTGCGCAAAAAAAAAAGCCATTGACAGGAAATCCATTAATCTGTGTCTTGATACGTAGTGCAATGTACACTATGATCCAGTAATATCTGCTTCTGTGACAACAGAAGATTGGGTTGTTTATCTTACAGAAAATTGATACATCAGAAAATGCTCATACTTTTAAGTATTCTTTTATACTACTTTTAAGAAGTAGCAGTAAAAGCTATAACAAAACACGAACAAAAATTCAAGTGTCAAGTACATAGCTTTGTCACAGGCAAAGCTGCAAATGTAGTAAAAATGAGAAGAACTCTAGGAGATAATGAAGGGGAACCTGAAACTTGCAACATATGGGTAAGTGCTCATTTGATGAATGTTTTAACCAAAGACTTAAGTGCAACCCCAGGGATAAAGGAAAAATGTTGAAATTGTAAAATGCCGCCATAACAATCACTTTGCTTCAGCTTCCCTGAAGACAGCAGGAGGATCCAGACTAATTCTTCCTCAAGATGTACAATGGAATTCAGCAGTTGACTGGCCTGATCTGATAAAATACAGGCAGTCCTCAAACTTACAATACAATTGGTTCTGCAAAATTGCACTGTAAGTCGTAATTCAGAACCGCAATCCACTCCATTGTGGGACCAAGCATTGTAAAGTCTAAACCAACTGTCATAAGTCAAATCAGTGTGTCAATTCAGAAATGTCATAAGTGCCGTTCCTCATAAGTCAAACATTGTAAAATCAAGGACAGCCTGTAGATGGAACTATTGTAGCCAAAGCAGAGACACAGACCTTCTGGTTTCCCTCGGGTGCTCAACCCCTGCTTCACTTCCAGCCTCACTCCCACTCCACCCCTTCCCCCAAAGCCCAGCCCTGCCTCTTCCCATATCTGCTCCGTCCCCTCCCCTGAGCACCCTTCCCTTGCTATGCCTCTTCCTCCCCCTCCCCGCCCATGCCTCCTGCACACCACTGAACAGCTGATTACTGGCGGGTAGGAGGGAGGAGGAGGAACTGATCAGCAGGGCTGCCAGTGGATGCCAAGCACCCACTATTTCCCCCCCCCCATGGGTGCTCAAGCCACGGAATCAGTGCCTATGAGCCAAAGTATTCAACATTGGACTAAAGAGAAACATAGAAGATATGCTAAATATAACGAAACCTCTTTTTATAGCCTTAGACAAACTTTGGAGAGATTGCTACTGTATTGCTGATGCTGTTTAAATCTGGAAAGCACTTCAAGAGACACTGAAGAAAGAATGCTTTCCTGCCTACAAAGTTAAATTTGTACACAGGTACACAGGAAAAGCCCCGGGAACTTTTGAATTTCATTTCCTGTTGGTCAGCATGGCAAGCTCAGCAGCACAGGTGATCATGCAGTCCCCCCCCAGAATTGCAAACAAGCTCCAGCATGGAGCAAACGGGAGACACTAGATCTGATTGCTGTATGGGGAGAAGAATCTGTGCAGGCAGAACTCTGATCAAAAAGAAGAAATGCTAATATATGTCAATCTCACAGGGCATGATGGAGAGAGGCTACAGCAGGGACACACAGCAGTGCCGTGTGAAACTCAAGGAGCTCAGGCAAGCCTACCAAAAGACAAAGGAGGCAAATGGTCACTCTGGGTCAGAGCCCCACACATGCCACTTCTATGATCAGCTACATGGCATTCTGGGGGGGGCCCCTACTACTACCCCCCACTGTCCATGGACACCTGCAAGGGGGGAGTCTCCTGCAACATGGAGGAGGATTTTGTGGATGAGGAGGAGGAGAATGCATAGCCTGTAAGCAGTGAAGCTGTTCTCCCCGGCAGCCAGGACCTTTTCATCACGCTGGAGCCAATACCCTCCCAAGGCAGGATCCCCGAACCTGAAGACAGAGAAGGCACCTCTAGTGAGTGCACATTTGTAACTACAGTACAGGGTTTAAAAGCAACAGTGTTTAATGTTCGCAGGGAGGGATAGCTCAGTGGTTTGAGCATGGGTCTGCTAAACCTAGGATTGTGAGCTCAATGCTTGAGGGGGCCATTTAGGGATCTAGGGCAAACATTGGGGATTGGCCCTGCTTTGAGCAGGGGGTTGGACTAGATGATCTCCTGAGGTCCCTTCCAACCCTGATATTCTATGACTTGCCCTGAAGACTTGGGATGCATTCACAGCCAGTACAGCTACTGGAAAAGACTGTTAATGTATCTGGGGATGGAGTGGGAATCCTCCAGGGACATCTCCATAATGCTCTACTGGAGGTACTCAAAGCCTTTGCAGAAGGTTTCTGGGGAGGGCTGTCTTATTTCATCCTCCACTTTACCACATCTAGCAAGTAGTCTGGAATCATTGCAGCACAAAGCATAGCAGCAGATAGTCCTGGGTTTTCGTTGCATTCAAGCAACATTTGATCTTTATCTTTCTGTGTTAGCCTCAGAAGAGTGATATCATTCATGGTCACCTGCTTGAAATAGGGGAATTTTTGCAAGGGAACAGTAAAAGGACTCCATTCATGCTGGGTTGTTTGTGCTTGGCTAAAGGGGATCATCCCATAGCCACGCAGCAGAGGGAGGAGTGAAGGAATTATCCCAAATAGCCACGCAGATTGGGGGGTGGGAGGTGTATGCTGCACATCCACCCGAAAACCACAGCCTCTCCTTTTAAATGGCAAACCCAGACAGCATTGCTTACTATGAGAAAGAAGGATGCTGCAGTTTGAAAACATTCCCACCTGTTATTAGAAGGCATTAGAAGCCAAACCAGTGTACCCCTTTGGCTTACCATGGCTGCTTGGAAACTGAATTCTGTTGACCAGCTGTGTGTGATGTGTCACCATACCAGCAGGCGCTCAATATAAAAGGCAAAATGCAATCTTGTACCTAAAGCACATGGGCTGTCCGCTGTGAATTGCTTGATTCATTGAAAGTCTCCCTTTTGTTCTCAAATGTATCATCTTAAATTTTACTCTCCTTTTTTATCCCCCTGCAGGTGCAAATGTTTCTATACTCCCCCTATCCTCTGTCCCTGAGGTTATTGCACATTAGAAAGCCAAAAAAACCACACTCATGATGACATGTTTTCTGAGCTCATGCAGTCCTCCTGCACTGATAGGGCACAGCTGAATGCCAAAAACATCTTCCCCCCTACTCTCTCATATTATGGAGCACACAGCAGCAGCAGTAATAACAATGGGAATATTGGTTGTGCTGAGGTCTAACCTAGTCGGCAAACAGCGCAAGCGAGCTTTTAAACATCCAAAGGCACATTCTCTCACCCTTCTGCACTTGCTCAGCCTATAGTTCAACTGCTCCTTACTGCTGTCCAGGGTGCCTGTGTAAGGCTTCATGAGCCACAGGAGCAAGGGGTAGGCTGGGTCCCCAAGGATAACTACTGGCATTTCAACATCCCCAATGGTAATTTTCTGGTCAAGGAAGTAAGTCCCTTCTTGCAGCTGCTCAAACAGCCCAGAGTTCCTAAAGATGTAAGCATCATGCACCTTTCCCAGCCATCCCATGTTGATAGTGGTGAAACATCCCTTGTGATCCACCAGTGCTTGCAGCACCATTGAGAAGTACCCCTTGTGATTTATGTACAGGTTGGCAAGGTGGTCCGGTGCAAAGATAGGGATATGGGTTCCATCTATCATCCCACCACAGTTAAGAAAACCCATTGCAGCAAAGCCAATCACTATGACCTGCACACTTCCCAGAGTCGCTACCCTTGATACAGAACATCAATGATTGCATTGGCTACTTGAAACAGCAATCCCCACAGTAGATTTGCCCACTCCAAATTGATTCCTGACTGACTGGTAGCAGTCAGGTGTTGCAAGGTTCCACAGGGCTATTACCACTCGCTTCTCAACTGTCAGGGCAGCTCTCATCTTGATATTTCTGCGCTTCAGGGCAGGGGAAAGCAACTCAGAGTTTCTTTGTACAAAGAAAGAAAGAAAGAAAGAAAGAAAGCTACAAAGTAGCTTTGCACATGCAAAAGTTTCACAGACACTGGGAATCATCCCATACCCGCAAGACTATGCGGTCCCACCAGTCTGTGCTTGTTTACGGGTCCCAGAATCAGCGTTCCACTATATCAACCAGCCCTACTACCACCATGATGTCCCAATTGCCCCATCCTATGCTTACAGGAACATCTGTGTCTATGTCTTCCTCACAATCTTCCTCGTGTTGCCGTCTCTTAGCCAGGTACTGCACATATTGCAGTATAATGCATGAGGTGTTTACACTGCTAGCAACAGCAGCGGTGAGCTGAGCGGGTTCCATGCTATGGCATCTGCACAGGTAACCCAGGAAAAAAGGCACAAAATGATAGTGAAAGCAACTGCAGACTGAGGGAGGAAGGGAGGGGAGACTGCCAACAGGTACCCAAAACCACCTGTGAATGTTTTTGTCCCATCAGGCATTGGGAGCTTAACCCAGAATTCCAATGGGCAGCAGAGACTGGAGGAACTGTGGAATAGAGCATTGCACTGTAGAAAGCTAAGAGTCGACGCTAGCCATGGTATTGAGGACGCACTCCACCAACTTAATGCACTTAGTGGGGACATACACAATAGACTGCATAAAATAGATTTCTAAAAATTGACTTCTATAAGATCAACCTAATTTCATAGTGTAGACATTCCCTTACTCTTCTAGTCTATGATAAAAACACAGTTAGAGGGGATGAAATCTACTAGTTTTTAAAGTTTGAAGAACAGCTTAATAATTTAGCAGACTGTCTCATTTGCAAGATTTAGGCCAGGATCTACATTCACAAGTTAAATCAACCCAGCTATGTTGCTCAGAAGTTGAAAAATACACAACATAGTTAAACTGATCTCATTTCTGGTGTAGATAGCATGAGGTTGACAAAATTCTTCTGCTGACCTACTTATTACCTCTTGGACCCATTGTTTCATGTTCTCTGTGTGTGTATATAAATCTCTCCTCTGTTTTTTCCACCAAATGCATCCGATGAAGTGAGCTGTAGCTCACGAAAGCTTATGCTCTAATAAATTTGTTAGTCTCTAAGGTGCCACCGGTACTCCTTTTCTTTTTACCTCTTGGAGAGGTAGATTAGTTACTGATTGGAGAACCCCTCCCATTGCTATTGTGAATGTCTACACTGAAGCAAGAAGCAGGGCAATAGCATAGACAAGCCCATAGGCAAGTGCAAACTTAAATTCCAGTCACTTTCACTTTGGCATATTTGAAAATTTTCCCAGGCTAACCTGAAATAATCCTTCTGACTACAGTTAATCCCTCTGTTTAATAAGTCTTTTACCTGTAAATATGAAACATGTCTCGATAAGAGAAAACTTTATCCAAAACATTTAAGGTTGTTTTTTTTTTTTAAAAAAAAGGCACATGAGTTTTACATGCTGTTTTGTGTATTTAATTAAATTCAGTTACCATCCTAATGCAGCTTGACACAACTCCTGAGCAAAAAGTTAATTATCTAGTAACTAAGCAATATCATTTACCATTCTCTAACATATTAAAAAAAAATACAATGAATAACAATCTGCAACTAGAAAAGGAGTACTTGTGGCACCTTAGAGACTAACAAATTTATTAGAGCATAAGCTTTCGTGAGCTACAGCTCGCTTCATCGGATGCATTTGGTGGAAAAAACAGAGGGTGAAGTGAGCTGTCGCTCACGAAAGCTTATCCTCTAATAAATGTGTTAGTCTCTAAGGTGCCACAAGTCCTCCTTTTCTTTTTGCGAATACAGACTAACACGGCTGCTACTCTGAAACCTGTCAATCTGCAACTATTAAGCTCTACAATTACTTAAGTAAATGCATCGAGTGTACCCTTCTCGCTAACAAAACGACATACCAGACCTCATGTAAAGGCGCTATTGAGTTGTAAATCAATACATTTGCACGGTTATATCAACTAACGAGAACACACTTTAAAGATCCGAAAGAGATAAAATGGAAAAGTTGATTAAATTGGATTATTTACATCGAGGCTTTCCCGCGGGGTGACAGAACTCACAGGAGCCCCCCCCCGACAAGGTGAACAGGGCGCAACGCCTGCCCTGACTCTCAAACACACGCTAATAACGAACCACCCGCACGGGGCGGCGCCAGGCCGCTGCTTTCTCCCGCGCCGGCTAGAACGGCCAGAGTCCAACGGCAACGCAACAAGCTCGCCCCGCCCGCGGGACAAACGACGGACGGAGACTAGCCCCCCCCCCACCGTTCCGCCACGTCACGTCACGTGGCCCTCCAAAGCCCACTTCCTGGGCTGTCTACACATGTGCCCGTTAGCAATCGATGGCGCGGCCCGCAGTCGGGCGCTGCAAGGCCAGTATGTCACACAGTGAATTCCTAGCCGTTGTTGTTTTCCCGGCCCCCCGCCCTCGACTGCTTTATAGTCAGGCAATTCGCGGCCAGCCCCTGAGGTCCCGCTTTAAGAAAGCCCGGGAGGCCCCGCCTCCTTCCTTTCGGCCTGAGCCGCCATTTTGTAGGTATGTGTGAGAGGTAGTGCTCTTGTCACGCTGCTATAACGCCGGGCAGGGAACTCCGCGGCTGCGGTACCGCTGGGTGGTGGGGAGGGCAGCGGGCGGAGGCGGCGGCGCGGGGAGGGGAGGGGAGGCGAGGCCAGGCCAGGCCAGGCCGGCGGCACGGGCCGGGGAGGCCGCTGCACGTGCCAGCCCGAGCCGGGACAGAGAAGGGAGGCGGCTGCACAGGCCCAGGGGGGAGTTGGTGGGGGACAGGGGAGGCCGCTGGACAGGTCTGAAAGGGGGCCGGGGGTGGCTGCACGGGGAAGGGGGCACGCGGGCCCCCAGGTTGGTGTGGGGGAGCTGCCTGCGGCGCTGGGCTGGGGCCAGGGAGCGAGCACTGCCTCCTCCAGTGGCGGCCGTTCAGGCGCCCCGCTCTCGTTCGGGGGGCGCGCAGGCCTCCAGCCTGGGTCCTGGTAGGTCTGCCGAGGGGCTACGTACCTGTACGTTCACTTCATCCAGCTGTTAATGTGACGCCAGGGCAAGCTGCCTCTCTGTACTGCGTGAAGTGTCCCTAAATGGTCGGATACCGAATATACCTCTCCCTCTGCTACCATTGTGCTTAGTTTTAAAATAATTTTTTCTGACCTAGTTCATCTAGGCAAAGCTGTTACTTTTTTCTCTAGTAACTTTTATGAAGCTCTTATTGGACGTATTAAGCAACACGCAGGATTTTGTCAGGGGTTTCAGTAATTTGGAGTATAGTCTGAAAACAACACTAGATCTAAGCATGCTGCAAGACCTGAATAGCGCTGGGGGGCAAATACAGGTGGATGATCTGAGTTGTCTCTTTTTTTTAATAGCTGTTTGCGAAAATGACAAACACAAAGGGGAAAAGGAGAGGGACACGTTATATGTTCTCGAGGCCATTTCGCAAACATGGTAAGTACAGCTTGTGTTGGATACCTGCATTCGTAGCAATAATGAGTTTAGCCAATCCTAAAAAGACAGACATTCAAGCATTGTGTTAACCATTTCCCATCAACATTGTACTAAGAATAACGTATTTAAGGAGACAACTAAAAATGCAGAAAAAAATACTGTCATAGCCACTGCTTTTATTTGATACATTTTTTTCCATGGGGTAGCTGCCTTTTTATCTTGTACTTCAAATTTTGATTACCTTATCTTTTGATTGCTTGAAAATAGGTTACAATACTTGTCATTTTTAGTAAAGATAGGATAAGAACTGCTTTGAAGGGGGGAGTGAAATCGTTATATGTATTGGGAGTACTGGCTTAAAACTATAGAATTAAATCAACAAGTTCTAACTGCTCTTACCAGAAGGCAATGGCAACACCAATTACCCAGCTAACAATGGGGGGCAAAATCTTAGTGTAATATCTTTTAACTTCTACACTGATCAGGTTAAAACCAAACTTGAATTAGCTGTAGTGTCTTAAAGTGCACTTTTTTAAATGTGAAAAGATGGCTGGCTTTTCCATTTCTAGTCACTTAAGCTTTTTCAGAGGAGTTTGAGAAATGCCACTTTTTAGTAAAAATAATTCTCTTATGAAACAACTTTTTATTTCCCCTCCCAGGAGTTGTCCCTTTGGCCACCTATATGCGAATCTACAAGAAGGGTGATATTGTGGACATCAAGGTATCTTCTAACAGTATAACATAATTCAAAGATGAAATACAGTAGTCTAAAACAAATTCAGTGCCAAAACAGTAATGTAGTATATATTTTAAAAACATGGCTGAGAATGTAAACATTAATTAAGGAACAGTTTTGGTTGCTGTAACAGCTGTCTCTTCCATCCTGCCTGTTCATTGGGAATTGATGTCTGGAAGCTGGACATCTTCAGGGGAAGACTTTACTCTTTTGTACAGTGCCTGACACAGTGGACCTAGGTTCATGTTTGCTGGCTCCCCCTGGATGTTATTGATATACAAATAGCAGTAATAACTTGGTCTGCATCTCTCTATTGGCCTAACAGAGCCAAAATTTTACTTCTAGAGTATGGTGCAAAGCAGATCTGTTTTAGCTCTTGCCTACAGTCCTAGATACAGGTAGAGTTGCTTGGAGAGTCTATATATTAAAACAATATGCACAGATGGAAGCAGTGAACATGTTTTAAAATCTGGGAAATAAACTAAGGGATGTACTTGATTGCATATATAATAGGTGTAGTGTGACAATTTCAGTTCTGAAATTGTGCTCCAAAAAACAGTAGTGTTATTTTAAATTAGCTTTTGCATTGGATATTGAATTTCTTCATAGAAGAATTCTACTTTTATCTTCCAGTATGCATCCTTAGCTTTCTCAAAAAGGCAAATCTTAAAAGTTTGCAAAGTCTAAGCTTCTTGACCTTCTGGAGCTTGATGATGACTGACTTGTGTGATTGCTTTGGTAATAACAAAATGAGCAAATCATTTCACCGGCTCTGAAAGCAAGCCAGGATTGTCAGAGAAGTTTAATAGATTTAAGATGTCCTGTGATGATTTCAGTAGCTCAAAGCAAATCTGTAAACATCTTCCAAGATACCCATAAAATTAAGAGTGTCAGATTTATACTCTATTCTCCACATTAAAGCTGAGAGTAAAATGGCTTCCTTTATTTTAATGGTCGGTCTTTTGTATGTTTAACAGGGCATGGGTACTGTTCAACAAGGTATGCCCCACAAGTGTTACCATGGCAAGACTGGAAGGGTATTTAACATTACTCAGCATGCTGTTGGCATTATTGTAAACAAGCAGGTTAAGTAAGTGTTTTTTAAACTTTCCCCTGTGTGAAACTTGATTTTGAAAATAACTGTAGTGACAACCCCCTCTTTCACTTTGCCAAGTAGACATTTCTTGTCATCTTGGTCATTCAGTTGGGGTAAAATAAGTCCTTTTAAAACCCAAGCAAACAATGATTGTTTGGCTTGGATCCTGTCAGGGGAAACACTGGACTCTTAAACATTATGAAGTTCAGCAAGTTAGCATCTTCATACTAAATTTGTTTTAAAGGTCATTATGGTTGTCTTAATTTTACTCAACTGGGCATAATATAGCATAGTCACTAAAATAAGTTACATAGCCTACTTATTCCTGGACCTACCAACTGTGTAGATTGAATGACAACAGTGGTAGATGATACAACTGTTTGTCCCTGTATTACAGAGGAGAGAATCAGTCTTCAAGAGTACTTGTGGCACCTTAGAGACTAACAAAGTCTTCAAGAGTGTTAGTCTTGAGGTATTAGCACCTGGTTAAGAGTTATTCATGTTAAGTATCCTCACACCTTGTCAACTGTCTAATTGGGCCATCTTGATCACTACAAAAGTTTTTTTCCTCCTGCTGATAATAGCTCATCTTAATTAGCCTCTTCCTTCATCTTTTCATATTCTCTGTCTGTCTTACTATGTTCCATTCTATGCATCCAATGAAGTGGGCTGTAGCCCATGAAAGCTTATGTTCAAATTAGTCTAAGCTGCCACAAGTACTCCTGTTATTGTGGATACAGACTAACAGAGCTGCTACTCTGACACCCTATTGTAGAAACTGATAAAAATCTGACTACAGTTCCATGTGTTTTAAGCAACAGCTCTTAAGAAAAATGCTACATAGTCATGCTTCTGGGACTTTTTTAAATGAGCTTCAGTATTTGTCTTGCACATTTTTATAAGTACAATAGATTCAAAATAAGCTTCTTCCCTCAGGGGCAAGATTCTTGCCAAGAGAATTAATGTGCGAATAGAGCATATTAAGCATTCTAAGAGCAGAGACAGCTTCCTGCAGCGTGTGACAGAAAATGAAAGGAAGAAAAAGGAAGCAAAGGAAAAAGGCACTTGGTTTGAACTGAAACGCCAGGTATTTATTAACTGAACTAATCATACACCCATGACATTTAAGACTCAAACTGCTTGACCATGTAAATGAGCGTTGATGTTCCTCGGACACTAGAAGGAGGGGGACAAACTACTAATGGTTTCTGTGCCTATACTAGACAGGCCTAAGTGGGAGAAATATTGAGTAGATAAACACTGAATATTTGTTTAAGGTAGGTCTGTACTGGAAAAAAATTAGGCTAACCTAGCTGCATTGCTCTGAGGCAGTGGTCAACCTTTGTTGCAATAGCCTATTCATGTTCCCAGAAGAGTATGGCAGGCACTGGACGACCAGCTGCAGAAATGCTGCTGAGAAGCGGCAGCATTTCAGTGGCTGGTGGTTTGGCAGCAGGTTGTCCAGTGGAAGTGCTCCCTTGTCAGTAGGTGGGCACACAAATGCCCCAGCGGGCACCATGGTTCCCACGGGCACAGTGTTGGGCCATTGCTCTGAGGTATGAAAAATCCATAACCCCCTGAGTGATGTAGTTAAGGTGACCTAATGCCCAGTGTACACACCAGTAGGTTGACAGAAGAATTATTCTGTTGACTTGGCTACTCCCTCTCACTACAAGGGGGGGGAGCCCCTTCCATAACTACTCAGCACTGAAAATAGTTTTGTTAAAGCAGTCAGATTGGAAATACATTTAGCTTAATAGAATCATATGAAAAGACACTTTACATTACACATGATAGAATTGGTTTACACATTGCTAATGTAACTGCAAACTAAACATTTAAAAAAAATGTAAGTCAGGTTTACTTTGAGTTTGTCATTTTAATGGTTATTGCTTTTTTTGCTTACAGCCTGCTCCACCCAGGGAGGCACACTTTGTGAGAACCAATGGCAAAGAGCCAGAGCTGCTGGAGCCAATTCCCTATGAATTCATGGCATAGTGTAACTTAAAAAAAAATAAAGCTGTCTCTTTAGGACAAAATGCGAGTGATGGTTGATTGCTTCCAGAACATATGCTTTGGATGATTGATCTTCCTTCATTAAATTACACTTTTTGGATTATAGATCAGTTTTGGGTAACAAAGGAAAAATTCTGTACATCACTTGTACTGTTAAACAGGTGTACCTTAACCCCACTATGCTTTGCTTATGCCAATGATTAAGGTTAAGATTGTCACAGGTATTTTTAATAAGTTGGGTTGCAAGTAACACACAAATTCCTGGAAGCCCATGACATGTCCTGACTTTTACTAAAAATAGAGGAGGCAGGGGGAGAGGAGAAATAAATATCAGGTGCTCTGGCAGAGGCTGAAGCCAACAGTCAGAGGTCTGTTAGTCTGAATTAGTGACCGCTGTATCCTTACCAATGATTATTCTCCTTTGATGGCATTTTTATGTTGCCTTATTAGGCACTGTCAAACAGCAAGCAGTATTTAATGTCACACTACAATTTTTAGTTTTTAATTAAGACGGCTTCAGGTCTTATTTACTTGATATCTTAAAGTGACTCTCAGCTATACGAGTCCTAGTAGATAGAAACCAGTTTAGGTGTAGTTACCTGACAGTTATGGACATCTTCATCTGTTGAGTTGTGTGTAAATTGTTAAGTGTTTCAACATTAATTCTCAGAACAAGGTTTGTAAAACAAAGCTGTATGCATACACAAAAGGTGAGATGCTCTCCAAGAGCAGATCCCTCCTGTAAATCTTAAGTTCTGTGAGGTCTGCCTTAGTTCAAACTTAAGTTTTCCAGAGTCCTTGCTTTAGTAGACCTCACAATGTTCAAGGAAGATAGTATATGGTATTCAGATACACTAAAGGATAGGAATAGAATTTCCTGTGCTCCACAGCACTGAAGATTCCTACCATACATCAGGTCCCAGGAGCTAGTGAAATTGAAATGGAGTTTGTATAGGAAATAGGCCTTGCACCAAAAAAAAAAATCTTCCAAAGTAACCAGCTGCCAGCTTTCAATTTTGATACCTAAAATCAGCTACCTTATACTTCCCCTTTTCCTTGTGCTCTTACATACCTTACAAGTGTGATAACAGTTCTATTACTTGCAGCCTAATTCACCCATTACTAAAGCTTCCCTTGAGTCAAATATTTGTACTCATAAGGTCTGGTCTACACTTTTTGATCTAGCTATATCATTTGGTAGTGAAAGATTCCATGCTGTGTGAGGTAGTTAGATCAGCTGGTCACACTAACCACTCACGTGGACAGTTGGGTTGATAGAAGAATTCTTTTAGTTAGAGAAGTGGATTAATTACTTTGATAGCATTGATGTAGGAAGCATCTATCCTATGGTGCTACACCTGCAGTGCCACAGCTGTGCTGCTCTTAAATACAACTAAAAATAGCACCTTTAGCCATCTGCTTCCTGTGGGATCAGCAGTGACATTAGATCTATACTGCTTCAAGGGAAATGCTGGAGGAATTCTATCCTGAAGCTCTCTGGTTGTCAGGCAATATACCTCCACCCCTCCAGGGGAAATAGCATATTTCCTGATGAGGTAAATGGTGATGGCCCTCCTTTCTTCCACACCATCTTCGATTTGCACTGTAGGAGTTGCACAGGGGAATCACAATTGTACAACTAGTGTCATGTCATATCCCCACTCTGAAGCAGTGCCTAATAGGCAAAATGTTGGAGAAACAGGAAGTTTCTAAAGAATTGAATTGGCCTCTGGAACAGCTCACCTTCAATTCTTTTGTCTCCCCACACCCAAATTTCATCTGCTTGCATCCTTCCATATCTTGTCAGTGCCTTTACACACCATTCACAGCCTTGCTTCCCCATATTCGTATGGTACTCTTCCTCTGGCCCCCAACAGCTCAGCTTCTGCCTTTGTTTCACTTTGTTCAAATTCCCATTTCTATCTCTTCCATCTCCTTTTCATCCACCATTCTTTTTATCCTTACGCCTCCATTTCTACCATTCATCCACCATTGCCCCCCAACCCATCTGCCCTCCTACCTAATTCTGCCTATCCATGCATATTTTCCTCTCAATCATTCTTCCTTTTTTTCTCTGCCACATTTGTGTCCATCCACTGAGTACAAGTCACTTGGCTCAAAATACAGAGCTAGTCCTAGTGCAGCAGTTATCAAACGGTGGGTCCAGACCCCATTTTAATGGGGGCACCAGGGCTGGCTTAGACTTGTTGTAGCCTAGGGCCAAAGCCTGAGGGTTTCAGCCCTGCATGTTGGGACTCTGGTTACAGGCCTGCTGCCTGGGTCTGAAGCCCTTGGGCTTCAGCTTTATCCCCCATTCTGGGGTCATGTAATAATTTGTCAGAAGGGGATCACAGTGCAATGAAGTTTGAGAGCCCCTATCCCAGTGTATTCTACAATTGGGAATTGCATATGTTAATTCCATCCAGCCCAGCCCCACACACAGCACTTACAGATTTCAAAGTGCAAGGCTGACATGGGCTTCTTTTAAGTCATGCTTCTACTTTCTGGTCTCCAGTTGTCTGGAGACATTACCTCACTTTCAATTAAAGAAAAGTATGATGCACATTTGCACTGGTAGAAATACACAAATACTAAAATATCAATGCATGCCAGCATAAGTAAAGTGTTTTCATTACAAATGTAACTATAAAAAGTCACTTCCATGTCAGTGGAGTATGACTTGATTATATTGGTCTGCATGTGTCAGTAGGTGTAATAGTCATTGGCCTAGTTTCTCTCCTCCTTTGTACCTATAGCATTAAAAAAAGAAACAGGTAAATAAATAGAATTTGGCCCATTAAAGGGAAGGCTGATCACTGACCTTTTTCTTTGTAATTAGGATTATATATATATATATATACACAAAAAAATTTTATTTGTCAGCTAAATATCAAGACAGTGCTGTTCCAGAGTTATTTAGGTATCAAAGACCATAGAAAAGTGCTAGTACTCCATTTGAAAGAATGAAAAAAATATATACATACTGTGACAAAGCTCTGTCCTTGCCTTCTTGGGTCCTCCATTTCCTGGCAGATTTCGCTAGCCTCAGAGGCTTACTGTGACCCTCCATGTAACCCTTTTCTCTACAGAAAAGGGTCACAGTCTACTGAGCCATTATAATCCAGCGAGGGGGGTGAGGAGAAGTTATCCTTCCTTGCACAGTCTGTTGTCTCCCAGTCTCAGTGATTAAATGGGGCAAAGGTGGGTGGGGAAGAGGGAGCCCAGGCCCACCCTCTACTCTGGGCTCCAGCCCAGGGACCCTAATAGTATCAGCTATGGTAGCTGACCTTGTAGAAACATGACCTGTACAATTCCCTGGGCTACTTCCCCCACAGTAGCCCTCACTTCCTCAAGCTCCGCTTCACCCTTACCTCAGGGCCTTCTTCCTGGTGCCTGATATGGTGTGTACTACTCAGCCTCTCCAACAGCGCAACTTCCTCCTACAGCTCCTGACATGCACAGACACCTGACTGACTGGGAGGCTTTTAACTAGTTTCAGCCAGCCCCTGATTGGCTTCAGGTGTCCCAATCAACATAGCCTTCTCCCTGCCTTCTGGAAAGTTCTTAATTGGCCCCAGGTGTCTTAATAGACCTGGAGCAGCTTCCATTTTACTTAACCTGGTACCAGGGATTTGTTTAACCTGGAGTGAATCTCTCTCTCTCCCAGGACTCTCCCATAGCCTTCTAGCTTGGAGGGAGGTGGGAAGCTGCTACTCCTGCTGCTGGGCTCTAAGCTCCCCTTGCTACTCCAGCTGCTCCCCCGGCTGGGCCAGACACCACCCCACCCCATTCTCTGCTACCTGGTTGCTGGACCCCCACTTTCGGGTGCTGCTACTGCCCCAACAGAGGAGGAGTGAGGGACCCCAGCCACTGCATTTGTGGACACCACCACCACCTGAGAGGGGTCCTTTCTGCCTGCCTGGACCACCACCTGAAGTTCCTGGAGCAGCTGCTGCTGCTGCTATGGAGTCTGCTGGCTGGAGCTGCTGAAGCCTGAGGAGGAGAAGAAGAGGACCATCTACCAGTAGGGAGCACCTAGAGACTTTGCAGACCACCGTGGAGGGGGCCCTCAGTCTGAGTAATTTTCATACTGTGCTCTTGTGGTGGGGGTCTTGACTGTGTTGCCAGGGACACAGGGGGTGTGGTGTGGAGCTGCCCCCGATCCATCTGTGTGTACCCCCCAACCCGCCCCCCACTGCTACCACCACCGCTGCTCCCTCCACCACCCCCACTGGCTGTATACCACCTGCCTCAGCTCCTGCCTCTGGACTCAGCTGCTTGCTTGGCTTACCATGCCCTATTTCCACCCTGTGGGCCAGAAGCAGCAGCCAGCCTAAAAAGACTTGTGCAAGCACATGTGGGTGCATGTGCCCCCCCCAGACTGCCCACCCCCCAGCTTTGCCCTTTACTACCTGCCCCATTTGCCACTTGTAGCTTTGCCCCCCTCTTTTGCCCCAGCCCCCTTACTAGCTTCAGTTTGTTTGCCTGCCCCACCCATTTCCTTCTGCAGCCTTTGTTTGTTTGCCCCGCCCCAGCCTCTGAAGCTAGCCCCTTAGTTTCCCTGTTCTACCTCCAGACCGCTTAGCCCCTTGCTCCGTGTGCCCATGCCCCCTCCCATGCGCTTGTGCAATTCCCCATTTTAGTTTCAACCCTTTTCACTGCACCCCGAATGTTGTTGTATCCCCTCCTCTCCTAGTGCACCAAGAGGAGCTGGAATTCCACATTGTGTCGGTGACTGACCCCAACCTCTGATTGCCCCCTGTCCAGCCCACCCCTTTTAGCGCCCTCCTCCCTTGCCTGCAGCCTAGCGGGGAGGAGTGGTCAACCTGCTTCCCCTCTCCCCTCCTCCTTCTGGTGTCTCCCCTTCCCTCCCTACTCATGATGGCGGGGGATGAGATGGGTGGAGCCCTCCAGCAGCCCGAACTGCCCCTCCCCTGCCTGCCCCTCCGTCACCCCCCCAAGCTTCTACCTCTGCTGCCGAACCATCTGCCACCATCCCCACTGGGGCACTAGCAGCGACGGGCACCGGGGTGACCTCCACTGCTGCCACATCTCTCACCTCTTCAGATTTGGGGGGAGCCCCCCCAGCAGGCTGGAAGGGCCAGGGGAAGAAGAAGGGGAAGGGCCCTGCTAAAAAGACCAGGCCCTCCATGGCAGGGGCTGCCCCCAATGCCCCGGCCCCACCGCCGGCTGGGGCGTCCCTCCCCGCTGTTTCCTCCACCAGCTCTGCGGGGGTCCCTCCCCCGACCCCCAGGGCGTACGCCCAGGTGGCAGCAGCTCCCCCGCCTGCCGCTACGTCATTTCTCCAGCCCACCGCCTCCACTACCATCTATAGCGGCTGGGGCCCCTTTCCCACCATGACCAGGAAGCACGGCGTCCGTTGCCTCCTGGTGCCCGCCTCGCCCCACGTGGAGACCTACATGTGGGCATTGGCGAGGGTGGTGGGGCCCACGGCCATTGTGGAGGCCTCCAAAATGTATGGCAAGGTCGTCTTCCTCTTAACATCAGAGGCTACTGCCCGGGAGGCGGTGGAGAAGGGCCTGGCAGTAGGGGGCGTGTTTGTCCCCTTAGAGCCGCTAGAGGACCTGGGCATCCGCCTGGTCCTGACCTCCGTCCCTCCCTTTCTCCCCAATGCCGCCCTGTTACCCGCCCTCTCTACCTTGGGGAAGCCCATCTCTGTCATCAGCCCTCTCTTGTTGGGCTGCAAAGACCCCGCCCTCCGTCACGTCCTCTCGTTCCGCCGGCAAGTGCAGCTTCAACTGCCGCCGGCGGCGCGTGACGGAGAGGCGCTGGAGGGGTCTTTCCTAGTCCCCTACCAGGGGGCCCATTACCGGGTGCATTATTCCACGGGGGAAGCCCAGTGCTACCTCTGCCAGGCGATGGTGCACGTCCGGAGGGACTGTCCCTTGGCCCGGCAAGGAGGGGCATCCGGGACCCCCAAGCCCCTGCAGGGCACCGGCCCTGTCATCGCCGGTGCCCCTGGCTGCCCGGCGCCTGAAACCACCCCTCCTCCTTCCCAGTCCACCATTGCTCCCACTCGGGGCCAAGGGGCACCTTCCCAACTATGCCCAGACGAGCGGGAGAGCCCCGCCCCCGCTGCTTCCAATCTGGCGCGGCCTGTGGAGGAGGGTGAGGCAGGGACCCCGCCGGGCATGGGAGAGGGCCTGCCCCAAGGGGAATGTGCTGCCCCACCATTATCCCCTCGAGTCCTTGAGCCATCACCTCTGCCCCCTGACACAACCCCTGCTAACCAGCCCCCAGATGATGCCATGGAGGGCTGGGCCCTAGTCCAGGGGAAGCAGGGCAAGCAGAAGGTTCGAGCTCCGCTCCTTCCATCTGATGCGGAGGCCCCCCGGAAGACCAGGAAGGGGGGCACCGCTGCCGAGCCTTCCGCTCTACCCAAGGGTGTGTTCCATCCACCAGTGCCGGCTGGGGATGATGTGGCAGCACTGGAAGGCAGTATCTCCCCTCCATGGGAGTCCCTCCCCTCTGAGGCCCCCAAGGCGCCATCTGGAACCTCAGTGTGCCCCGAGGCAACCGTCGCGTCAGGTGCGACTGCGGAGCATCCCGGGGTGGCAGAAAAGGATTTCCCGTCCATATATGAGGAGATCGAGGCCCTGGGTCTGACCCCGGTTACCCAGGGGGAGGACGACCCTATGCCAGTGGGCCTCGATCTGGGCGATTTCACTACACCCCTCTTTCCCCATGTTCCCTCCCCCTAACCGTTGTTTCCGCCCCCACCTTCGAGGAGCCCCTGGACTCCTCCATCAACCCGGCTGCAGATGTCACCCCGCTGAGAGCCGCCGAGCCAGTTGAGGCGACGGCCAGTGCCACGCGGCTGGAACCTGAGCCACCAGGGGCACCCCTCGTTGGTGAGGAGCATTCGACCTCCTTCCCAGGAGAGGGCCCTAAAGAAGAGAGTCCATCTCCTGATGCCGTGGCTGCCAAATCCACAAGAGAGCTTGCGCCCGGCATCACTGAGAGCCCTCTCCCCACCCAGAATCTCACTTCTAACTCTGCCCCTACCCCTGTCCCTATCCCGGCCACCTCTCGAGATGTTATTGCCACCCCTGGGGCTGTCTCCTTCCCTTTTCCAACAGATGACTCCCAGGGAGCGGCCTTTGTGTTTACCTGTCCCGACCCACCAGGGGCTGCTATTCTCCCTCCGCCGCCCCCTATCGCTAGCCGACAGAGGGATGCGGTGATAGAGCAGTTGGAACGGAAGGTCTTAGAGCTGGAGAGGCCTCTGGCCACCAGCCCCGAGGATCCACCCCTCTGCGGAGCGTGCCGGGAGGAGCTCCGGACCATCGATGACCATCGGGCCCGGGGTGCCTTTGTTCGATCCCACATCCGTCTCCTTTGGGAGATGGATCGCGGCTCCCGCTTCTTCTACTCCCTGGAGAAAGAGTGAAGCTAAGAAACATATCATCTGCCTACTGGCAGAAGAAGGCACCCCCCTCACGGATCCGGTGGATATGTGCGGGAGGGTGAGAGCCTTCTACACAAGCCTTTTCTCCCCGGATCTGACCGATCCTAACGCTTGCAGAGTGCTCTTGGAGGAGCTCCCGACGGTCAGCGGGGGCAACTGAGATCGGCTAGTGCTGCCTCTCACTCTGGCCGAGTTCTCGGAAGCCCTCCGTCGCATGCCCACCAATAAATCTCCGGGCATGGACGGGCTGACCGTGGAGTTCTACCTCATGTTCTGGGACGTCCTGGGCCCAGACGTAGTCACCGTCTGGGCCGAGTCTTTGCAGAGCGGGGTCCTCCCTCTTTCGTGTAGGCGAGCCGTGCTGGCCTTATTGCCAGAAGGGGGGACCTCTGCGATTTATGAAATTGGTGTCCCATCTCGCTCCTCAGCACGGACTACAAAGTCGTGGCAAAAGCCATCTCCCTGCAGCTAGGGTCCGTGCTGGCGGACGTGGTCCACCCAGACTAGACCTACACCGTCCTGGGCCGCAGCATCTTCGACAACTTATATCTGGTCTGGGACCCTTTGGAACTCAGGTGTAGGGATGGTCTGTCGTTCACCCTCCTGTCCTTAGATCAGGAGAAGGCGTTCGACAGGGTGGATCACGGGTATCTCCTGAGCACTCTGCAAGCGTTTGGCTTCGGACCCCAGTTTGTGGGTTTTCTCTGGGCGCTGTATGCCTCCGCAGAGTGTTTGGTCAGGCTCAACTGGACCCTAACCGAACCGGTCAGCTTCGGGCGAGGAGTACGGCAGGGGTGCCCCCTCTCGGGCCAGCTGTACGCTCTGGCGATCGAGCCCTTCCTCTGTCTCCCTCCGAAGGAGGTTGACAGGGTTGGTGCTGCGGGAGCCGGAGCTGCGGCTGGTCCTGTCGGCGCCGATGACATTCTCCTTGTGGTCCAGGACCCGGGCGACTTGGCGCGGGTGGAGGCTTGCCAGGCCATCTATTCGGCAGCCTCCTCCGCGTGGGTCAACTGGGTCAAGAGCTCTGGCTTGGTGGTAGGGGAGTGGCGGCAGGCGAGCTCCCTCCCACCCACGCTTCAGGCCATCTGGTGGAGCACGGGTCCGCTGCTCTATCTCGGCGTTTACCTTTCTGCCACACATCCCTCTCCACCGGAGAACTGGCAGAATTTAGAGGGCAGGGTGATAGAGCGGCTCCGGAAATGGACAGGACTACTCCGGTGCCTCTCCCTTCAAGGGAGAGCGCTGGTGCTTAATCAACTAGTCCTGTCCATGCTCTGGTACCGGCTCAACACCCTTGTTCCGGCCCTGGGTTTCCTGGCCAACCTCCGGACATCGATTCTGGAGTTCTTTTGGTCAGGACTGCACTGGGTCCCTGCAGGGGTTCTCCATCTACTTCTGGAGGAGGGAGGGCAGGGCCTGAAATGTCTGCTTACTCAGGTCCATGTCTTCCGCCTCCAGGCCCTGCAGAGGCTCCTTTATGGTTCAAGTAGTTCGGCGTGGAGCATACTGGCGCACGCCTTCCTTCCGAGGGCTCCGATACAACCGGCAGCTCCTTTATCTCCATCCGAGAGGTCTTCCGCGAGACCTCTCCGGGCTGCCGGTCTTCTACCAGGACCTTCTCCGGACCTGGAAACTTTTTAACGACCAGGTCCGTGGCGGCCACCGAGGGGGCAGATCTCCTCGCGGAGCCCATGGTACACAACCCCCAGCTCTGTGTGCAGGTGGCGGAGTCCTGCTCGGTGCGCCAGAGGTTGGTCCTGGCAGAGGTCACAAAGGTCTGAGACCTCCTGGACTATGACCGGGGAGACTGGCTGGATCCCCTGACGCTCGCTCAGCGCATGGGGCTTTCCAGACCTTGTACTCCTTGGCGCATACTTCAGGAGGTGAAGGCCACTTTGCCGCCCGCTGCTCGGGTTTATCTCGACCGGGTTTTGCATGAGGCCATGCCCCGGCAACCTGCTACCCCAGGCCCGCCGGACCTTTTAATTGGACCCCTGCCCTGTGGACCCAGCCGACCCCTTCACTGGAAGCCGGCTGCACGAGATGCAGCCGGTCTGCTTTCAAACCGCGCCAAGAAAACATCTCTACACGCTCGTGCTCCACACCCTTCATGCCCTCACCCTTGTGTCCCGCCCCGATACAAAATGGCGGGACCTCCTGCCACCTTTGGAGGGTGAGGAACCCCGGTGGGCCAGCCTATATTCCAACTTAGTCACGAGGCCCGCCGGGGATGTCAGTTGGCGGCTCCTTCATGGAGCCGTGAGCACGGGCATGTACTTGGCGCGGTTCAGCTCAATCCCAGACACTTGCCCCTTTTGTGGTGTGAGGGAAACCCTGGCGCATATATAGCTGGAGTGTGCCAGGCTGCAGCCCCTATTCCGGCTCCTCACCAATATTTTATTACATTTTTGGTTGTACTTTTCCCCTTCCCTTCTTATTTATGCACTCTCTATCTGTGGCCCCACAAAGTCACGGCATCTCGGGGTCAGCCTCCTCCTGCCCCTAGCTAAAATGGCCATCTATAAAACCAGATTGAGGAAGTTGGCCGATGGAGTCTCCTGTGACTGTGGGGCCTATTTCCGATCCTCGGTCTCTTCACATATCCGGGCAGAGTTCCTCTGGGCGGCGTCCTCTGACTCCCTTGACGCCTTTGAGGAGCAGTGGGCACTGTCCGGGGTTCTCTGCTCAGTGTCCCCTTCCGGTTCCCTTCGTTTGACACTTTGACCACACTCCTGTCCCTGTTATTTCATTAGTTGTCCTCTGAAATTAATTGGAATCTAGGTCCTATGGATCCCCCTTTTAGGCTGGGGGGGATCCTTTAGCAGTGGATGGGCTTCGCCCGCCCACTTCCCGGATCCCAAAAGGACTACTCTTCTATAGCCATCTGGCCTTGCCCCATCACATATCCCTCCCCCCCCCCACTCAATACCATAGAGTTGTGCAGCTTGGGATGCCAGGCAGTATGCTTGTGACAGACCATCAGCGTTGCCATGGTGGCATCCAGCCCTGTACCGTATGTTGAACTGGAATGATTGGAGGGATAAGAACCGCCTGGTGACCCTTGCATTCTTTTTCTTATTCCGCTGTATCTACTGGAGGGGTGCATGATCCGTCACAAGAGTAAATTGCCGGCCTAAGAGGTAATAACGCAGTGTCTCCATAGCCCATTTGACAGCAAGGCATTCTCTCTCAACTACTGCATATTTCTTTTCTCTTGGGGAAAAACTTTCTGCTTAGGTAGAGGATTGGGTGTTCCTCTTCTCCCACCATTTGCGACAGAACTGCTCCCAACCCCACCTCGGAAGCGTCTGTTTGTAAAACAAATTCCCTGTTAAAGTCTGGGGCTATGAGTACAGGGTCATTACAGAGGGCCGTCCAAAGGTCTGTAAATGCCCCCTCTGCTGCATCGGTCCACTTTACCATGTCTGGACGTCAGGCCTTCACCAGGTCCATTAGGGGACTTGCCCTAGTGGCGAAGTGGGAAATAAACAGTCGGTAGAAGCCTACCACGCCTAGGAACGCACGGACCTGTTTCTTTCGGGTTGGCCGGGGCCAGTTTTGAATTGTCTCTAGCTTATTCGTTTGTTGTTTCACTATGCCCCTTCCCACAATATATCCCAGGTACCTAGCCTCTGCTAGCCTTATGGCGCATTTAGTGGGATTAGCAGTGAGGCCAGCCCGTCTTAAGGTGCGCAGTACTGCTTCAACTTTCTCCAAGTGGGTTCCCCAGTCTGGCGTACGGATGATGACATCATCTAGGTATGCAGCTGCATAACTAGTATGGGGGTGCAGCAGCTTATCCATGAGGTGCTGGAATGTGGCTGGGGCCCCATGTAGCCCAAAAGGGAGGATGGTGTACTGGAATAGCCCATCTGGGGTGGAGAATGCTATCTTTTCTTTAGCTTCTTTGGTCAGAGAAATCTGCCAGTACCCTTTTGTCAGATCCAGTGTAATCAAGAATCGGGCACTACCCAGTCAGTCAACCAGTTCGTCGATGCGTAGTATGGCGTATGCATCAAACTGGGATATTTCAGTCGGCGAAAGTCATTACAGAATGTCATGGTACCGTCAGGTTTAGGCACTAGAACAATTGGACTGGACCACTGGCTGTAAGATTCTTCAATAACCCCCAATTCTAACATTTTCTTCGGCCTTGATTTCCTCTCTTTTGGCTGCTGGGATTCAGTAGGGTTTCAATGTTACTTTGGCTCCGGGGATCATGCGGATATGGTGATAGGTCTCAGTCATCCGCCCTGGTTTTGTAGAGAACACATCTCTGTTGCGATTAATCATGTCGGTTGCCTTGATCTTTTGGATCGGTGTCAAGTCGGATGATATCCTCACTTGCTCGTGTAAGTTATCCTCCTGGGGAAGGATCTCCTGCAGGACTAAGCATGTCTCTCGATCGTACCAAGGTTTTAGAAGATTGATGTGGTAAATTTGCTCCGATTTCCGGCAGTCTGGCTGCTGCACCTTATAGTTCATCTCTCCCCTGGCTTCAATTATTTCGTAGGGTCCCTGCCACTGGGCCAACAGTTTACTTTCTGCTGTGGTCACCAGTACCATCACCCGATCCCCTGGTTGGAACCGTCAAAGCTTCGCTTGGTGGTTATAATGGGTTCATTGGGTCTCCTGTGCTCTCTCCAAGTGTTCCTGTACAATGGGCATAACTTGGGCTATCCTATCTCTCATCTGCAGTACGTGCTCAACTATGTTCCTTCTGGGATTTGGCTCCTCTTCCCAGGCTTCTCTGGCTATATCCAATATGCCCTGAGGGTGGCGCCCATATAGTAGTTCGAATGGAGAGAAACCTGTGTAGGCTTGCGGAACCTCCTGGATGGCGAACATGAGGAAAGGCAATAGGGTATCCCAATCTTTCCCATCCCAGCTCACCACTTTCCTGATCATGGCCTTGAGGGTCCTATTGAACCTTTCCACAAGGCAATCTGTTTGTGGGTGGTATACAGAGGACCATAGGGCTTGTACATAGAATCATAGAATATCAGGGTTGGAAGGGACCCCAGAAGGTCATCTAGTCCAACCCCCTGCTCAAAGCAGGACCAAGTCCCAGTTAAATCATCCCAGCCAGGGCTTTGTCAAGCCTGACCTTAAAAACCTCTAAGGAAGGAGATTCTACCACCTCCCTAGGTAACGCATTCCAGTGTTTCACCACCCTCTTAGTGAAAAAGTTTTTCCTAATATCCAATCTAAACCTCCCCCATTGCAACTTGAGACCATGGAGCAATGAACAGAGATCTTTCATCAACTTGGACATGAAAGGTGTCCCTTGATCAGTCAATATCTCCTTGGGTAGCCCAACCCAGGAAAAGATCTGTACTAGCTTCCAAGACAATAGCTAAGGAGCTGTGTTGCGCAGGGGAGCAGCTTCCGGGTACCAGGTTGCATAGTCCAGTACAACAAGCACATGTTGGTGGCCTGAGCTGTCTTCTCTAGGGGCCCTACCAGATCCATGGCTATCTGTTCGAAAGGAACCTCTATTATTGGAAGACGTACCAAAGGAGCCTGCAAGTGTGGGTAACTGACACTCCGGACAAGAGATGCAGTATCACCGGAGATCTTCATGTACTCCTGGCCAGAAGAACCTCCGCAGGATCCATGCCTGGGTTTTCTCTACCCCTAGGTGTCCTCCAAACAGGTGACTGTGGGCAAGACTCAATATGGCTTTTTGATGTTTTCGTGGCACCAGAAGTTGTATCTCTTGCTCTTGCATTTGCACCACGCAGTACAGGAGATCTTTTTTCACTATAAAGTAAGGTCCGGGACCCTGGACCTTCCCATCCACAGGTATCCCATCAATCTCTGCCACCTCTTTCCTGGCGTTATCATATCTGGGGTCCTCTGCCTGGTCCTGCCCAAAAGTCTCTCTCCCGGGACTAACCTGCCCAAGCTCACAGAGGCCGGCTTCTGCTTCTGCACCGTCATGGCTGGGGGCAGCTTTTGGCTCACCTTCCGTGGTGAAAGTTTCTCTGTTGGCTGCTCGCGTCCATCTGCCTACTAGGAGGGAGGTCTTCTGGCCCTGGGTCAGGATCCCGGGTTCCCAAGGCCTTCCTCTCCTTTTTTGTCTTCCGGGTCTTTCGGGGGAGGAGAGGGGGGCTGAGAACAGATCCTGAGAAATCTCAGCGAACATCGGAGGTTGACATTCCCCCGGTGAAAAGTCGCTGTCCTCAGGGTCCCCACCTCCCTCCATTCCTTGGGTAGTTGGGTCAGTTCCCTGGCTGTCATCTGTCTTTCTACCAGTGTGATCATCTCGTCGTACGTGGACGGATCATTCTGGCCTACCCATTTGCAGAGATCTGGTGGCAGTCCCCGCATGTAATGGTCTATGACCAGGGTCTCCAAAAATCTCCCCCAGCCTGCACACCTCGGGCTGTAACCACTTCCGTGCGAGGTGTATGAGGTTGACTAGCTGGGACCTCGGGGGTTTGTTCTCCTGGTATTTCCACTCATAGAACCTCTGGGCCCTTACCGCTGCTGTTACCCCTGATCGTGCTAAGATCTCTGCCTTCAGACGGCTATAGTCAGTGGCATCCATGGCAGGCAAGTCAAAGTAGGCCTTCTGGGCCTCTCCACACAAAAAAGGGGCGAGAATGCTGGCCCACTGCTCCTGGGGCCATGCCTCACGCTGAGTAGTCCTTTCGAATGAGAGGAGATACGCCTCTACGTCATCTCCTGATGTCATCTTTGGCAAACAACCAGTGGCCCTCAGGGTTCGTGTCCTGTCGAACCCCCGGGCCTGGGTGGTGAGGATCTTCAGCTGGTCCACCACCTCTCTCAAGAGGGCACGATCTTGGGTTGCCTGGCTCATCAATAATTGATTGGTTTCCTGCTGTAGCTGCATAGACTCCTGTTGTGCCATTGCCTGAACCCGGGTGGCCTCCTGCTGGGCTGCCATGGCTTGTACCAGAGCTCTTACCACCTCCTCCATTGTGGTATAAAGCAAATAAACAAAAACAAAAAAAAATCCAAAACCCCAGTGCACTTTTTTTTTTTTTTAAACCTCTTTCTTCCGCCACACTGTGAACAAAATCCCACTCCTGACACCAGTTGGGACAAAGCTCTGTCCTTGCCTCTGTAGGTCCCGCATTTCCTGGCAGATTTCACTAGTCTCAGAGGCTCACTGTTACCCTCCATGTAACCCTTCTTTCTCTAGAGACAAGGGTCACAGTCTACTGAGCCATTTTCATCATAAGCCAGCAAGGGAAATGAGAAGAAGTTATCCTTCCTTGCACAGTCTGTTGTCTCCCAGTCTCAGTGATTAAACAGGGGGCAAAGGTGGAGGGAAGGGGGAGCCCGGTCCCACCCTCTACTCTGGGCTGCAGCCCAGGGACCCTAATAGTATCAGCTATGGTAGAAACATGACACTTACTACTTGGGCTACTTCCCGCCACAGCAGCCCTCACTTCCTCAAGCTCCCCTTCACCCTTACCTCAGGGCCTCCTTCCTTGTGCCTGATATGGTGTGGACTACTCAGCCTCCCCAACAGCACAACTTTTTCTCACAACTCCTGACATGCACTCCCACCTGACTAACTGGAGCAGCTGCCATTTCACTTATCCTGGTTCCAGGGATTTGTTTAACCTGGAGCTAATATATCCATCTCCCACTACTCTTCCATAGCCATCTAGCCTTGCCCCGTCACAATACCTTTAAGCTTTTGCTAATAGGTTACATAGCTTTAGCAGTATAATGGACAACTTGTTAGATATACTTTATAGGTTAATATTTGGCTATCATATGCCTATGTAGTTTTCTCTGTGATAGAGTTAGGGACCAGCACTAATAGGACTAACCAAACGTACAAATCTGAATATCCCCAACCCAAGAAGTTTGGCTATTACCCAAGCTGCAATGATCAGAAGATTGTGTTTTCTACATGTGCCAAATTTCTATTTATGATCAGGTTGATCATCCTTTTCCACTGTGTGCCCTTCAGTCTTGTGAGATATATCCTAATATTGCTACAGAACCGGCTTATTGTACCTGTGGTACTAGTAGTAATTAGCTTTCCAGACCAATGCCAACTCCAGTTTGCCTCTGATAGGTCCCAAAAGCATTGTATCCGTCAGTAAATGAAACAGACAAAATAAAATAAATCAGTAAGGTGGAGTAAAGCCCTTCTTTTAAATAAATAAATAAATAGTGCAGATCACACGTCTCCCCATTCTCATTTGCACAGAGTCCATCATCTTTTGAGGTCCAAATAGTCCCAAGGCAACTGCAGTGATTGCATTAATAAAAAAAAAAAGACAGCTGCTAAATACTATGTGAAATACTTTCACAATTTACTTTTCCATGTAAGCAGTTTAATAGATGGAGACAAGGAAGGGAAACCAAGCATCTGGAATAGTGGAACCACAGTTTGGGAATCATTGCCCTCTGAAAATTGATTAGGGATATCAGGTTATTGTTTTCATTTTAGCATAAGGGAAACAATTCTTAAGCAGCATATTGTACCTGTTCATTTGGTACAAAATAGTACAGTGTTCACTAAACAATGTGAAGAGAACACAACTTACTTAAATCATTTTGACATCTATAAACACTATTAAAGTAAATTTTGTTATTTAAAAAGTATTAAGAGTCAGGACGCCAGCAGATTTAAGATATTGTCCCATGACTTGGGAGAAGGCCAATTGGCAGGGTTTTGTAGTCACTGCAGAGGTGGAACACAAGGAAGAATACATTTTGAAAGGAAGAAAATAAATACTAACAATTATCTTCACTTACAATCACAAGAGTAATAGATTGTTTTGATAGATTCTGAACTTAATGTGAAAAGTTGTCCTTAAAATTCAGACCCAGTACCCCCCAGAATATACTCAGATCTATGTAGATGCAGAGCCTTAAAAGCTAAGATTGTAAACAGACCATTTCTGCTAAGTCAAAAGGGGCTAAGGTTTGTGCGAGAGCTCTCTTTTTCTATATAGAAAAATACCTTGAGCATGCTGTTGTGCTTTAAGTAGAGTCCGTTAAAAGCAGCGACATACTTCAGGAAGTATGCAATCTTGTGTCTCTGTTCATGTCAGTCTTGCTATGTGTATGGAATTTTCTTCTCTATAATGAAGATATGTTTGTGACCAATGGGAGTTGAATTCAGGTAATGGTGTAGTTGTGTGAACCTAAAATATGGGCAAAAGGAAAGATGGCGTTTTTGCCTGTAGGAATCCACTATAACATGAAGTTTAAAGAAATATATGAACTAAAGTGATAAGCAGGACAGTGGAGGACAACCTGATTTTGCATAGAGTGTGCTGCAATGTGGCCATAAAGTTAGTGCAGGCTAATAGTAGGAGTACAGCTGTTACCCAGCACTTTACTGGTTTGCCAAAGTCTTCCCGTACACAGCCAGTGATGGGAATGCCCAACTAAAAACCTCATTTGCAATCTGAGAATAGCATTTAAACCCATAACCGCTCACTGATTTGACAATTCCCCCATATTCTGCTCCTTTTTTGCCTCACGATATTGAGAAGGGAAAAGACACATAATGGAGTTAACACATTTTTGCTCAGTGAAGACTACTATGTCTAAGGTTTAACCTTGCCTCCCCCCACAGCCTGTGCTTACCCTTGTGCTGGAGTGCAGCAACCTTGCTCATCCTGACACAGCTTCTAATACTTGCAAGATTAAGGCTTGAGTGACAGACTCAACCATTGCAACAATTGTATCCTTCCTACACATGCTTCCCTACTTCTTGTTTTCCTTCTCTCCTTCCTGGATATACTGCTCCCTTGTATATGCTGCCAGACTGCCTCATGCCTCCTGAGAGGCAAGGGGACTGGGACTGACACAGCTACAACTACATTCCATTGCTCTTCTGCAGGTGGCTGGCAGCTCCAGTCCCAATGACTCCAGTCACTGTGGGGACTTCGGTTTCCTCTATTCTTAAGTGACAGCAGTCCGTAATAAAAGATTCAACATTCAACTGCCTCACTTTCACCTTCTTAAACCTCCGGGTCTGGAGACAAAAGTCCACGCAATCTAATCAGCTGTCTTTCTATGGACCTCAGGTGGGCCACAATCCACAGTTCGGGAACTATTGCTGTATCATTTAACAGCCATGACAGGCATTTAGAGCTCAGTGTTTCCTGTTCAGGCTAGGTGAAGCGATCTCTAAGAGATCAGCGTTACTTCTCTTTCACAGATTGCCTCTGTAGATAGAAACTGAGACAGGATGACTAGCTCAACACAGCAATACAAACTCCCCCAGTTGGTATAAAACAAGGGGACGCGAAGTCCGGGGGCTGCAATTTGTTAACTCTCTTATTTATCAGGCATGGAATGGACACGTTTTGATAATGTTCTGTCAAGGGGCACTTTGAATGAACACCCTTAAATAGGTTTCAGAGTAGCAGTCTCTAAGGTGCCATAAGTACTCCTACCCTTAAATAGCACACTTCAAAAAGGTTATAGAAAAATAGTGCAAACAAATGCTATGTGCAAGGCCAAAGACAAGATGTAATATGACAATAAAAGTGGATGACAACAACATGAATTACTGGAAAAAAAACCTCAAAAGCTTTAGCAATAGAACAGAAATCTTGGTACAAAAGTAAAAGGTCTGCTTGGGTGATGGTAAAGCTTTGATGACATTTCAAATTAAAAATAGAGACATCATTCTGCTACTTTGGAAATAGCTGATAGTTGAAATGCCTGATTCCCTATTGTATTTCTTAGGCAGCCTAATTTAACTTTGTGCCAATTTGTGCAATGTTAATTACAATGGACTGGATTATACCTTGAGGCAGCAGTAATCAATAGGTGGACCACAGGCCAAATCTGAACCGCCAGATACTTTTGAATGGTCTTATTTACATATCATTGTTATTTTTCTCTGGAGTTGGGACCTTGACTATACCTTGACCAAGAAATTTGGACCTTGACCAAAAATAATTGACCACCACTGCCTTGAGGAAATGGCTCTGCACTGGGGGCAGTGTGGAACAATGGACGCAACCTGACAGCCACACAAAGCCTCCCAGAGCTGTCAGGGTACAGGAGGAACACAAACAGATACTCTTGAAGGGGTGCAGAATCCTCATCAGTGTGCAGCAGACACATTCTGCTGGCTGGTGCATGGATATCTAGCTAGAGATCTGCCAACTCTCTTCCCCACCCTGCCCCTTTGGGGTACCATGCATCCCTTGGGTAGTAGTTAGAGAACAGCCCCTAGGTGCAACAGCAGCAATGCTGCCCAGCCCTGACCCTACAGTGCTTGAGCATTCTCCTACACAGGGGGAATCTTCCACTGCTTTGGTAATTGATTGTGGGACAACTTTCCACTGGTTGAATGGTATTAAGTTTCCCCACCACTCCTGAGGAGTGTGGCCATGGCCCCTCTGAAGCCTCCTCTACACCTGTGCATTTGACCTCTAAGATGGAGAGAAAGGGCAGAGAGCAAACATTAGTTCATGCACCCTTCATGCTCTGGCATTCTCCGAGAATCTCCATGCAACTCAGTTGACACTGATCAGACTTCCCCACTAGTTTAAATTTAAAATTACTTCTATTCGGGATCCATCCAGTTGGGTACTTTGGCATATTTTAATTAGATTAAAAGGCAGTTTGTCTACTCACTGTTGGGAGTCAAACAACCCTTTGTTCGAGAACTGCAATCTTAATCTTGTCTGACTGCTACTGCATTTGTAACATTGTCATCACTGCAACCTCTAGGTCTATTATTGGTATATTGTATTTTTGTTAAGTGGCAACAGTATGCTTGGCATTGTACAAAACAGAATTATACAGTGCTACCCTCCTCTTACCCCAAGAAATTTATAATCTAAATAGACAGTGCAAATTAGAAGCAAAATTAACTGAGAGCATCTGCTTTTTCTGATGTAATGGGGGTGACTGAATTTTTATATGTATTAGCTTTATCGCCAATTGACTTTCCACACCACATTGTGGGTCATTAGCCTGGCTTAGTCAGGGTCTGACTTTTTGCAAACCCTTAGTTGCATGCAAAGTCATTACCCATTCAAGTAATATTATTGACTTCAAAGAGGAATAACTAGGGGTAACGGGATGTTAAGAAAGGGAAAAATTAGTCCTGAATAAAGATAACCTTCCCAACAGTGAAACAGACTGTGAAAGTCTCCCAAGCAAAGTAATAAAAGCCCCATTACTTAAGACATTTAAAACTAGCCCAGGTAAAGGATGAGAACATCTAGTGTGTAGAAAATAATCCTGCCCTAGCAGAGGGAAGGACTAGATGAGTTAATAGGATTCTCTCTCAACTTCTATAAGTGCCATTCAATGTGGGAGTCTTGTTGGGTATCACTTCACCTGTCTTTATAGACCTCCTTGTCATTCCTCCAGTCCCCTTTCCTACAAAACAGATGGACATATTTTCTGCAGCCAGCAAGGGGAAGAGAACTCAAAGATATGGTATTGGCAAGAGAGAAATACACAATTTTTTTTTAAATCTCATTCTGCAACAAAATGTAAATTGGTTATGCAGTGCGGTGTTTCTGTAATGTGATTATTTCAACAAAGCAAAACAGTTCAATATACTTCCATAATGTATCTCATTCAAAAGTATCAAGGAATGAGTCAATGATTAATTACATAGCTTGTATTTTTTTATACATATATATGCAATACAGCATATACTTATATGGCCATGAGTGGAAGGCTAAAGATAAAATAATAATGGAGACAGGAGCATGAAACAAAACCTTGCATCTCAACACTCCTGAACTCTGGGAACGTATACATCCCAATTAGATCTTAGACCAATCTCCAATTTTATAATAAAATAATAGTATTCATAAATACTTTGCCTTGAGATAGCATTTCATCTGTTTGCCTTGACCTGACATTTGAACAGAGAAGAAAGATTTACACTGTGTGACAAGGCTATACGGTTGTGACAGATCTGGCAATTTCCTGACATAGACAAACCTTGAATTAAGTTTAAGTATCTTAGGAGTTCATTGTACTAACAATGCAAATGTCTATGTATTCTTGTCGGATCGTATTTAACATTTAAAACCATGGGAAGTGTCATGAGCTTCAAAGGACTATTTGAAGCAGTGGGTCAAGACAATGAACTTTAAGTTAAGAAGGTGTCACAGATCCACAGGATCTGTACTATGCTTCAGCTTTTAAATAGTCCCTTAGAGGAACACCTTTGTGTGGCATCCCTCCTTCCCAAGTGGTTTCACTCTTTCTTAAGGATAGGCCATTTGGTCTCAATACTGAGACTGAGGGCTGGTCTACACTACAGAGGGAAGGGGGGGAAGAAATCGATCCAAGTTACGCATCTTCAGCTACATTATTCACAGAGCTGAAGTCGACGTATTTAGATCTACTTACTGCAGTGTCTTCACTGCAGGGTGTCAACAGGAGACGCTCTCCCATCAATTCCCCTTGCGCTTCTCATTGAGATGGAATACTGGAGTCAACGCTAGAGTGATAGGCGGTCGATTTATCGCATCTATACTAGACACGATAAAACAACCCACACTGGATCGATGGCTGGCAGTTAATCCGGCCAGTAGTGTAGACAAGCCTCTCAACTCTAGCCCTCCTGCTTCACATGGTGACTCTTCTCAGCCAGTCCAGCTAAGCTAGGCTCCTGGTCAGAGACTTCTACAATCTTCAGGGACCAAAAATGCTCCTCAGCAAGTATTTTCAGTGACACCAGGATGCCTTTTCAAAGTAGAGTAGGATGTGTGTGTCAATTGGGACACAGCATCAGGAAGTCTTTAGGTAAACAGAGACAAAGGCTAACACATACAGTATTTTATTCTGGCCAAGCCAGTGCAATTAGCCAGCCAAGTTGCTCTGGAATCTATTTCTGGCTCTGGCTCTTCATCTCTATCAGTCCCATGTGAGATCTGCTCTTCCAAAAGCCACTCCTTTCTCTAGCCACCTGACACCTTTCCCCTTTGTTCTTGAGTTGGAGCCCTTGCTCTGCTTCCCTGCCTTTCTCAGCTATTGTTGGTTGCCAGGTATGAACGTCCTGGTTACTGGGGTTCCCATTGTCTTTGCAGATTCTCCATTGATATGGGTCGGTTTCAGCCAGTCCTTTAATGATCCATTCATTCCACCCCAGACAGCTATGTGACCCAACTTATGTCTCTTGTTGTGCCCTAAAAGCAGATTTTGCATTGTTACTCAGTGATTGGAAAATGGCTAAGTAGAGCAGGAAGCTGAAGCACACATACAAATAAAAGATATTACAGAAAATCCACCCTTCATCACAGTACGTTTCCCAGGAAATCTGGGGCGCATTATGCAAACACACTTACTCCGGTTATCCAAGAACTCAGCCTTTTAAAGCTTCACCATGAGAGGGGGACCTATTGTAACAAGTGACCAGCAGGCAGGAGGACAGAAAAAAAAAAGTCTAATGAAGGGACTCTCAGAGTCATGCAGGAAGAGGGGCTTGTTCTGAGCCAAGACAGTTATGAACCTGTGACCACAGGAAACCCTTTGTGTGGGGTCTGAAGGGCCATTCACCAGCCAGAGCCTTTACTGGAGTCAGGGTGATCTCCAGTAAACAATAAAGAATCTATAAGCTAATACGTTCTCTCTTTAATGCTTTCATCCATAGGTAATGGAACAAGGGGTGCTGCGGGTGCTGCCACCCCCTGGCTTGAAGTGGTTTCCATCATATACAGAGTTAACAGTTAGGTTCAGTGGCTCTCCTCACACCCATTATACAAATTCTTCCAGCTTCCCTGCTTTCACCTTAAGAATAAAGGTGCTTGCTTAGAAAGAGCTGTGTAGTTCCTTGACTGTGGGTAATTACACTGTTTATGGTCTCTGAAGAGAAAGCAAAGCACAGATGCTGGCCTGTTTAGGCACTCTCATTTTCTTGGGATATCAGTGTAGGCAGGGAGCTGTGCAACCTGGAATACCCTGGTCAGGAGGAAGAGAAACATGTCTCCACCCAGGAGACACTACAGCTGGGGAGCAGGCAGCCTGACAGTGGATCATAGAGGGGGAGTGCAGATGCTGTTGCCCTGAACTTTGTCACCGTCACAAATGAAACTGGGGGAGGGGGCTGATAAGTTTTACTTTGATCCTTCTCTTGTATTGTAATAGTTGCATCAAACACAACCTATAGGTGGTGAACAGAGACACAAACTTAAAAGGATACTATCAACTTGATTTTTTAAATTTACTACTTTAAAAAAAACCAAACATGTTCTGACAGAGAACCTTCTAGCATTTTAGTTCTACATGTCAGCTTTTGCTGGTTTGTGTCATACCCCTTAATGGTAATACACACACATCCTTTTATGAATTCTTTATGGCTTGGATCAGCAAACTCTTACCTGCTGGCAGATACGAACATGCATAAGGAATTTAATTGAAGCCAGTGCAACTCCTCACATGAATAAAAATGAGAATGTGCACAATTGCTTGCAGGATTGGGGCTTGAGTGCTCCAGTAATTGTGTTATCTATTTCTAGAAATGAAGCATTTCATTTTTAATATTTGCCTCACTTTTTAAAAAGGTCTATTTTAAACCCCTGATTGAAATGAATTATGTTTATAACTTTATATGAAAAATGAAAAAATAAAGTATATGATTTACTCCCAATTACTAAAATAAAAAAAATTTATTGCAATAGATTAAGGCTTTTGACACTGTTCTACATTACATTCTTATAAGCAAGCTAGGGAAATATGGTCTAGATTAGCAGTTCTCAACTGGGGGGGGGTCTGTGAGCCCTTTCAGGGGGGCCACAAGGCCCCAACGCTGAAACCCCAAACTTCAGCATCCCACTGTGGGGTTGAAGCTGGGAGTGGCACAGGGCTGAAACCCCGAGCGCCCCTCTTCTCTCCCCTCCACCCACTCACCCAGCAGCACAGGGCTGAAACCCTGAGCTCCCCCTCCCCACCACTTGCTGAAGCCAGGAGTGGCAGCACTGAAGCCCCAGCAGAATCCCTAGTCCACAGGCAGAATTGAGAGGGCACAAGGGGGTTGCCCCCCAAACTGCAGTGCCTTACCCAGAGTGGGGCAGCTCCACTCTTCTCCCACCTCCTCCTCTCCCTCAGCCCCCACCCTAGGCAGGAACAGGAAGCGAGGGGCAGCTGCTCCTCTGGCTGGTGGTGCCATGTAGTGGGCAGCCATGATATTCCCCCATCTGCTGCTCGTGGCCAGGGTTGCAATTGCTCCTCAGCTCCCAGCCCTCTCTGACTGCTCACGCAGCTGATCAGAGCTGCCCGGGTGGGGACCCAGGCCAGAGCTGGCAGAGCCCTCAGAAAGTAGCCACCAGCACACAACCCCAGACAGGCTGGGTGGCCCTGCTGAGGTGAGCCAGGGGTGGAGATGGCACTTCCTCCCTGGACCCTACTGTGTGGAGCTGGCCTGAGCCCCCCCAAAAATAGAAGTCAAACTATGCCAATACCCAAGGGTTCCCCCCCCAGCCCTGCACCCAGCGTTTTTACAGCATGTTGAGGGGGGGCCCCTTAGGGGAAAAAAAAAGTTGAGAACCCCTGATATACATACAATTACTATAAGGTGGGTGCATAACTGCATTCAAAGAGTAATCATCAACGGTTCACTGTTAAAATGGGAGGGTGTATCTATTGGGATTCCCCCAGGGGTCAGTACTATTCAGTATTTTCAATAGTAATTTGGATAATGGAGTCAAGAGTGTGCTTATAAAACTGGCAGAGGACACAAAGCTGGGAGGAGTTGCAAGCACTTCGGAGGACAGGATTAGAATTCAACATGACCTTGACAAATTGGAGACTTGGTCTGAATTCAACAAAATTAAATTCGATAAAGGATAAATATAAAGTACTTCACTTAGGAAACAAAAAATCAAGTGCACAAAATAAAATGGGGAATAACTGGCTTGGTGGTAGTACTGCTGAAAAGGTTCAGAGGGTTATAGTAGATCTCACTGAACAGAAGTCAACAATGTGATACAGTTGTGAAAAAGGCTAAAATCATTCTGAGGGGTTGTAAAGACTGGGGTCTCCTTCAACACTCTCTTTCAGCTAGACCCAGACTAGTGCCTGCAGAGCCAGCTGCACCCCTGGGGCTCTCTCACAGAATCCAGGGAAGGTAGTTTCCAGTCAGATTAATTGCTGTGGGTTTTATTTCAAACCTTCATAACAGAAGCCAGAATCAACACTTCACAACCTCACCACAGTCTGTATAGGTTAAGTCTCTTTCTCCCAAGTCTGTCCCTCACCCACAAGCTCATCAACCCACCTCAGAGCCTTTTTTGTGATAACAGGACTTTCCTCAGTTTCCCTTCTGTTTCTTGGAGCTGCTCCTCCCAGAATTTGCTCCAGGCTCTAGCAAGTATTAAGTCCCTTCTTCTATATTCTGCTCCTCCTTTTATGAGGATCAGCCAGTTAAGTTGCAGGTCTGTTCCCAGGCGCAGTGGGTGACGCTAATTAGCCAGCCAGCCAGCCAGCTGCAGGCCTCTGACCCCAGAGAAACAGATTTAAAATTGTTATTAAAGCTAATGTTAAAAAAAATTATATAATACATAGGTTGAGAAAAGAGTGTCTGTACATCTGGGTATAGTGCTTAGATTACCCACAACGTTTGTTTTTAAAGTCATAAGATACACATAATGCATAATCAGCAATAACCCAAATTTGGGTGAATGAATTTAATAATAACAGTTTAGATATCTAGCTTCCATGCATTCAGGTACATTACTCATGAAAAAAGTTATACACAGAGTTGGTGGTGGAAAGCAAAATATATCAATGAGTGAAGATTGTGCCTCAGAAATTGAGAATTTAGGATAGGCTGTCCATTTAGAGAAAAAAGACAGTCCATCAGGAAAGTATTTGAGTTATTTTCCTGACAATGTTTCTCATCAGCACCCCAGCTCATCCCTCCTGGTATTGCCAATGGCCGGTGACGTGTATGACGGTGCACCCCATAAGGCTATATGGAAATATGCTTATGAATGTATATATGACATGACTGGAATATGTTTTATGCTACATATGGCATGTAACATATCTCTGTAAAGGTTATGGTCTACTGAATTTATTCATCCTATTTGTATGCATGTGTCATTATTGTATTTGAAGTTATGAATATTGGCTGCATACATGTTTTATTTTAAATAGCCTTAGTAAGGCATTTAGTCAACTTCTTTAGAAAGGAATTTGCAAGTTAAGTGCCCAGTCAAGAAGCACTTTACAGACAATGGATCCTGAAAGGCTCCAATCCACGCAAGTCTACATGAGGACATTCAAGGTAGCATGAGAACAATGGCTGCTGCCTGTAAAAACTGAGTCATGCATGCCCGTGGGAGACCTCTCCATTTTGTCTTCAGCTGGCTCAAGAGATAGCCTCTCCACTCCCAAGGATACCTGAAAGAAACTGGAACAAAGGACAGTAACTATAGGGGGTATGAGTGATTGCTGGACCCAGACTAGAAGGAGACTAGTCTGTAAAAGGAAGCTTACTGGAATTCCTCTGAGAGTGAGGTTTTTATCTGCATTCAGTTTTCTTACTGTATTAGACATAGACTTGCATGTTCTATTTTATTTTGCTTGGTAATTCACTTTGTTCTGTCTGTTACTACTTGGAACCACTTAAATCCTACTTTCTGTATTTAATAAAATCACTTTTTACTTATTAATTAACCCAGAGTATGTATTAATACTGGAGGAGGGGGAAAACAGCTGTGCATACCTCTCTATCAGTGTTATAGAGGGCAAACAATGTATGAATTTACCCTTTATAAGCTTTATACAGGGTAAAACGGATTTATTTGGGGTTTGGACCCTATTGGGAGTTGAGCATCTGAGTGTTAAAGATAGGAACACTTCTTAAGCTGCTTTCAATTAAGCCTACAGCTCTTAGGGGACCTGGTTCAGACCTGGGTCTGAGTTTGCAGCAGGCTAGCGGGTCTGGCTCAAACCAGGCAGGACACTGAAGTCCCAAGCTGGGAGGGCAGGGAAAGCAGGGTCAGAAGTAGTCTAGGCACATCAGTTGGCAGCCCCAAGGGGGTTTCTGTGATCCAACCTGTCACAATGTGTTCTATGTAGATGTCCCTCGACCACTTGATGGCGTCTGACACCATGAGTTGCCACATTAGCCGAGCGTAGCATTGACCGACTCCACATTCTGTCAGCACTCGCTCATTACCGGGGTCCCATGCACCCAGGGCTCCGATAATCACCGCATGAGTTTGGACTTCATAGCCCCTAACTCTCAGGGTGTCGGCCAGAGGGGCATATTTCTCCAGCTTTCGAGATCGGGCATCGTGGAAAGCCAGAGTCCTGTTTTCGAAGGGCACTGTGATGTCCACCATGATGATCTTCTTCTGGTCCTCGTTGGTGATGATGATGTCCGGTCACAGTTGGCTGTTGGTTCTGGGGATGGCGGAGTTAATGGCTATCTTCCCCATAGATGGCAGGATGTCTCTACTCAGACGATCTTGGATGGTGTTGTGTCACAGCTGCCAGGCTCTGGAATGGGGCTTGCAGCTACACAAGACGTGGGGTAGTGTCTTGTTGGCATAGCTGCACTTCCTGCATCGCTTGTCCTGATTCCCGTGGGAATGTGGAGTGTGGTAGGTAAGGTGCACGGGAGGTAATTGTCTAGCTCTACCTGGCACTGGTGAGGCCTCAGGTGGAATATGGAGTCCAGTTCCAGGTGCCACCCTTTAGGAAAAATGTGTACAAATTAGGGAGTGTCCACAGAAGAGCAACAAAAATGATTGGTTAAGAAAACCTGACCCACCAGGAAAGATTTAAAAAATGGGCATGTTTAGTCTTGAGAAAAGAAGATAGGGGGATCTGATAGCCTTCAAATAAGTTCAGGGCTGTTAGAGGAGGTGATCAATTATTCTTCATAGCCCCTGAAGGCAGGACAAGATGGAACTGGCTTAGTACGCAGCAAGGGAGACTTAGGGTGGAGGAAAAAAATTCTAATTAATAGTGTAGTTAAGCTCTGCAATAGGCTTCCAAGGGAGGTTATGGAGTCCCCAGCATCTGAGTTTTTTTAAGAACAGGTTGGACAAACACCCGTCAGGGATGATCTCTAGGTTTACTTGGTCCTGCCACAGCACAGGGGGCTGGACTTGAGCGCCATGGCACCAGGCCCAGAATCAGCAAGGGCCCTGGCCAGACTGATCCCCGGCTGGCTGAGCCGGCCAGGAAAGCTGCCCCCAGCCCTGCTCCGCCCAGCCTCTTCCCCAAAGCCCCTGCCCCACCTCTTCCTACCCCTGTTCCGTCCCAGGCCCACCTCCACTCCACCCCTTCCCCTGAACAAGGTCCCAGGGGACTGCAGCAGGGGTTGGGCGCGCCCTGCAGTCACCGCTCCATGCCACCAGTGAGTGCTCGGGGGCGGTTCCCCTTTGCCCCCCAGTCCCAAGGCTGGGAGTCAGAGAAGCAGAGCGGTGCGGGCTGGGGCCGGGTCGCTCCACTTCCCGTCGCCCTGTGAGTGCAGGGTCGGGCTTGCCCTGCAATCACCAGGTGGCAGGAAATGGAGCAACCCGGCCCCAGCCTGCTCTGCAGGCTCATGCTGGGGGGCAGTTTTCCCCCTGCCCCCCAAGCCTAGGGAGGAGATGGAGCAGTGGAGAAGGGGCATGGGATGGGGAAGAGAAGGGGATGGGGAAGCGGGGGCGGGGGGAAGAGGCAGGGGGGAAGGAATTGGGTGGGATGGAGAGGAGATGGAATGGTGGGAAGGGGCATGGGATGGGGAAGAGAAGAGGATAGGGGAAGCGGGTTCCCAGCATGTGGATCCCATTGGCAGCAGCTGGGGCTCCTCTGTTAAGCAGGCCCATCAAACCCTCACCCTGACAACCCCCACCTCCCCTGCATCTGTACCACCCCAATGAGCCCCCCCAGACACCCTCCCCACTGAGCCCCAACAACCTACACCTAGATCCCCCCCAATGAATCCCACCTCCCCTGTACCCCGACCACGCCCCACTGAGCTCCAACCACTTTCACTTGGTCCTCCCTGCATACTCCCATTGCCCCAGCACCTGGAACCTCCCTGTGCATCCAGATCCCCCGCTGAGCTGCCTGCACCCAGACTGCCCCACACAGAACTCTCTGACCCGCATCTGGATCCCCCCACAGTAAGTCTCTCTGCACTTGGATCCTGCTGCCAGGCTGAGCCTTCCTGCCCACATCTGGTGTGCCTGGTGCAAAAGGGCCCCAAGGTGTTTCTGTGGCTCGCATAGCCCTTGTGCTGTGTCAGGGTCATGTTCAGCCTAACTGCCAAGTCCCTGTCCCAAGGGGGCGGGGGAGGCTGCAGGGTGGCTCCCACCTCCACGCAGCCAGTGGCCTGTGCTCCCCACTGCCATGGTGGAGCTTCCACATTTATTTATTGTGTTAAAAAAAAATTGCAGAATTTTAAAATATTATGCACAGAATTTGATGCAGAATTCCCTCAGGAATATGGGGTGCTGTACAGCTGTGATAGTGGGACTGTGAAGGGACAATAGGGGATCTGTGGGTGGGGGAGCGGGGCAGGGGGTATGGTGTGCAGGGTGCTGTGCAGTTGTGGTGGGAGGTCAGCGGGAGGGGTCTCTGGGCGCGGGGGCGCCGGGCAGCGGGGTCTGCGGGGGAGGCGTCGGGGCGCGGGGGCGCCGGGCAGGGGGGTCTGCGGGAGGGGTCTCTGGGCGCGGGGGCGCCGGGCAGGGGGGTCTGTGGGGGAGGCGTCGGGGCGCGGGGGTGCCGGGCAGGGGGGTCAGCGGGAGGGGTCTCTGGGCGCGGGGGCGCCGGGGTCTGCGGGAGGGGTCTCTGGGCGCGGGGGTGCCGGGCAGGGGGGTCTGCGGGGGAGGCGTCGGGGCGCGGGGGCGCCGGGCAGGGGGGTCTGCGGGGGAGGCGTCGGGGCGCGGGGGCGCCGGGCAGGGGGGTCTGCGGGAGGGGTCTCTGGGCGCGGGGGCGCCGGGCAGGGGGGTCTGCAGGAGGGGTCTCTGGGCGCGGGGGCGCTGGGCAGCGGGGTCTGCGGGGGAGGCGTCGGGGCGCGGGGGCGCCGGGCAGGGGGGTCTGCGGGGGAGGCGTCGGGGCGCGGGGGCGCCGGGCAGGGGGGTCTGCAGGAGGGGTCTCTGGGCGCGGGGGCGCCGGGCAGGGGGGTCTGCGGGGGAGGCGTCGGGGCGCGGGGGCGCCGGGCAGGGGGGTCTGCGGGGGAGGCGTCGGGGCGCGGGGGCGCCGGGCAGGGGGGTCTGCGGGAGGGGTCTCTGGGCGCGGGGGCGCTGGGCAGGGGGGTCAGCGGGGGAGGCGTCGGGGCGCGGGGGCGCCGGGCAGGGGGGTCTGCGGGAGGGGTCTCTGGGCGCGGGGGCGCCGGGCAGGGGGGTCAGCGGGGGAGGTCTCTGGTGAGGGGTGCTGGGCATAAGGGCAGGGCGCCGGGCAGCGTGGAAGGGGCAGGCTGGCAGCACAGGGCTGGGTGGGCCAGCGTGGGTCTAGCAGTTGTGGGTCTGTAAGCAGTGCCCTTGTGCTGGGCTGAGGGCGGCCACTCCCGCTGCGCCTCATTGCCCCCCACCAGCCCCTCGCTCTGCGGAGCGCCCCCCATCACATGCCCTATTTCCCCAGTTGGGGGCCCACAAACGTGTTTGACGCCGGGCCCACAAAAAGTTAACCCGGCCCGGGACTGGAGGACCTGCCCGGTCATTTGCAGCCCCCCGCCGAGGGCTCGAAGCGCCCCTGGGTGTCTTTTTAGCGGTCCAAGCAAAGGGGCATTCACACCCCCCGCCGGCAAAGTCGCCCAGGGGCAGCCCCCGGCCGCCAGGGGGCGGCGGAGCTGCCAGACGAGTTTGCCGGAGCGGGGCGTTCCCTGGCTCGCCTCCCGCTGCCGCGCTTGCCCCGGTGGGGCCCGTGGGTCGCCCCCAGCCCCCGGCCCAGCGGCGCCGGCAGGAGGCGCCCGAGCCCGAAGGCGCGCGCGCGCTCGGCGCGCACCCCCCGCCGTGCGCGTACGTCGCGGCGGCCGCCGGGGCTCAGCCTCCCCCGCGCCGGGGCCGGGCTGCGAGCGGAGGAGGCGGCGCCTAGCGGTCGCCGGGCTTCCCTTTAAAAGCTCGGGGCGGCCGCGGCAGCTCGGGTAGCGGCGACAGCTGCAGCGCCTGGTCCTTCGCCGCCGCGTCGGTCTTGGAGCGGGGGGGGCACACGCGGCTGTTCCCAGCCCGGATCGGCCCCTCCCTTTCCATGCGCCCGCCGGCCATGTCCACGAACTTCCTGCTCGCGCCCATCCTGGAGTGCCCCCCGGACTTCTTCCAGCGCCGGGACATCAAACTGGCGGTGCTGGGGGCCGGCAGCGTGGGCAAAAGCGGTGAGTTCCGCTGGGCGAGCCACTGCCGCGGGGGGGCGGCGTAGCTGGGGCTGGGGAGCGAGAGACAGCCGGGCTCGGTCGCACGTAGAGATCCCGGGGGGTGAGGGAAGGAATGGCCCTGAAAACAGAGGGATGTTGGCCGAGTCTCTCTGGGTTTCAGAGGAGCAGCCGTGTTAGTCTGTATCCCCAAAAAGGAAAGGAGGACTTGTGGCCCCTTAGAGACTAACACATTTATTAGAGCATAAGCTTGCGTGAGCTACAGCTCACTTCATCGGATGCATTTGGCTCCCGCAAGCTTATGCTCCAATAAATGTGTTAGTCTCTAAGGGGCCACAAGTCCTCCTTTTCTCTCTGGGTTGTTTGTGGACGCGGCCCTTGGTCAGGAGAGAAGCGCCGAAGTCAGGGATGCTTCTTCCTGCCTTAGCTGGAGAATTCCTTCGCAGCCACGGAGTTTTTCCAGTAGCCAGGCAGGCCAAAACTATTGTCCCCTTCTTGTTCCTTTGACTGGCTTTGATCTAGCTGCACGTCCCTCCGATCCAAATATGACAATTATTTTAAAAAAAGAAAAGGAGGACTTGTGGCACCTTGGAAACTAACAAATTTATTAGAGCATAAGCTTTCGTGAGCTACAGCTCACTTCATCGGATGCATTTGGTGGAAAAAACAGAGGGGAGATTGCTATACACACAGCTGCTACTCTGAAATCTGTCATTATGCAGGGCACTGAATTTAGCCCTATAGAGTGGAAATCTGTCAACTTCACGAAAAAACTCGTACAAATATAGACAGACATCATCTTCCTCTCCAAATGCAAACAGAAGGTGTGTACATCAATCTCCCCTGTTTTTTCCACCAAATGCATCCGAAGAAGTGAGCTGTAGCTCACGAAAGCTTATGCTCTAATAAATTTGTTAGTCTCTAAGGTGCCACAAGTCCTCCTTTTCTTTTTGCGAATACAGACTAACACTGCTGCTACTCTGAAACCTGTAATTATTTTAAAGCTTTCTATGCATTAACCTCCACTGATAAACCTGTAGATGTACACGCAAGGGGAGCTGGAGCGGGATTGTAGTGTGTTTTGCCATGCGGCTATTAATAAAAGCATCTGGTTCTTTTCAGCTATGATTGTTAGATTCCTAACGAAGAGGTTTATTGGAGACTATGAACCCAATACAGGTGAGGATTTTTTTTAATGTCTGTTTGCAGAATCTATATGCTAGCTCCCATGTTGCTTTAGCGTTTATTCCCCTTGCCCCAAAGTAACAGTTTTCATTACTTTTATTTATTTCTCAGGAAACTTGTATTCAAGACTTGTTCATGTAGAAGGAGACCAAGTTTCCATACAGATCCAAGACACACCAGGATGTATTCAGGTACAGAAATGCTTCTGAACTAGCAAGGGGGGACTTGATCCAAACTCTACTGAAAATCAGTAGAAATGCAGTATTTCTTTCCTACAATTATTATCATTCATGCATCACTACCTACAGTTATTTTATGACTAATAGCTGTGATTAATGATTCATAGAATGGATTTAAGCCTGTACAAAATAATCTGTAATGGGTGTTTTGGAATACAATTATATCAAACTTATTTATGTTGAAAGTTTATTAACAGACTTTTTTAAATTTTTTATTTAAAATACTAAACTTAAGATGTACTATAATGTGCATGATGATGATCTACTCAGGCTGCTAGTAGAACATGACTAAAACCAGACTTTTTTTCCCTTGCAGATTTATTGAATATGCTAGAGTAGCTTGCTTGAAAATGTTGTGTGCTATAGTGATCTATATTGTCTTGGACTAAGCTAAATGTACAGTAACTAAATCATTTGATTTATCTTAAAATGATTCAAGATGAAACATTAGTTTTCACAATTATGTTCTTTAAGTCTGCATTAAGCAGTTGAGCTCCATCAGTTAGTAAAGACTCAAAAATTGAACCATTCCTTAAATAGCCAGACCTGCCTCCTAATAAATAGGAATAAAGTTCATTAGATGTCTTGTTGCTTTATAAATCTGTTTGAAAATAGTACAATTTAAGCTTCATCTTTCCATCATCTAACTTCCAATCATTCCTTTACAGGTGCAAGAAGGCTTTATACAGGTGTTGGATTCTCTTTCCAGATGTGTGAAGTGGGCAGAGGGCTTTCTCTTGGTCTATTCTATCACAGACTACAGTAGCTATCAGTCTATTCGTCCTCTCTATCAGCACATACGCAAAGTCCATCCAGACTCTAAAATACCCATCTTTATTGTGGGAAACAAAGGGGATCTTCTCCATGCGAGGCAGGTACAGACCAATGAGGGGATGCAGCTGGCTAATGAACTGGGCAGTGTGTTTTTAGAAATCTCCACTAGTGAAAACTACCACGGGGTCTGTGATGTTTTTCAGTATCTTTGCAGGGAAGTTAGCAAACTACACCACAGCAGCTTTGGAGACAAAAGGAGATCGTCCATCATCCCTCGACCCAAGTCTCCTAACATGCAAGATCTAAAGAGACGTTTCAAACAGGCACTAACTTCCAAAGTCAAGTAAACCAACACTGAGTCATGTGCAACTAAATGAACTTTTTTTTATAAACTGTAAATTTAAAAAAAATATTTATTTTTGTACTCGTGCCACTGATGTGCAGGTGGGTGGAAGTAGGCAATTTTTTGTTTAGTTTTGTAAGAACTACTGTGCTGTAACAAACTGGATTTTGCTAGTGGTTAGAGAAAGGATTGAGCCAGGAGCTGTGGTTTCTGGGCCCGTTTTGGACAGTGACTTGCAGTTTAACCTAGGCTATGGTGCTGTGTCTGTGCCTCCGATCTGTAAAATGGGGATGATGATGTAACACCTTTTGTCAAATGCTGTGAGATCCTTGGCTGACTAGCTTTACATATGGAGAAAGTATTATTAAAGGTGAAATGAGAACTCTTCAGTTGCAATAGTCCTGTTTTAACAGAACACTTAGCAGGCCTTCCCTCCTTTATGGCCGACAAGTTGGTACCTGAGTGTGTGCAAGGATTTGAGTTATTTTGCCAGCATCTGTAGAGTGGCAACAAGTCCTTTTGGCAACTTGGCATTTTTGTTGTACTGTGCTGTTCACAATATGCATTTATATTATATAAACCTTACCACATACCTTGCTCTATGAGATGACTGGTATATGTCGTCTGCCCTAAAGTAATCATTTTGTGTAGATCCATTGGCTTCCATGTATTTTCAGCAGGGATGAATCTTTCCTTGAAAGACACTGGGCCAAAGTGCTGGTTTTGGAGGCTCTGTGAAGGTCACAAGTGGGAGGCATTGCTGTCCTATTGCTCTTTGAGTAGTATAGCAGTAGATCTGAGAATAGGATTGATTTGACATGCATTCTATTTATATAGAGAAGTGGTTGTATTTAAAGGAATGACTTGTTTTTCTCAAGGCTTTTTTCACAGGTATGCAAAGGCAAGGCAGTGAATTTATGTGACTGCTTATCTAGTGTAAACTATGCTATATCAGAATGGTTGTAATAACTCTTTTTTAAGAGGCACTATAACAAGAAATATGGTCTTTGTTAATGGCACATGCTGCTTTGGCAAGCTACAGCTTTGCTCTCCCAGCCATTTATATAAAATGCTTACTCGGGCCTAACTCCTAGTAGGCTTCAATAGAAGTTGTTATAGCTAGCAGTGTTTGGGACCAAAGATTGTTATGCAGGTGGTGGTTTGTTTCCCTCCCCACCTCCATCTTCTCCTTGCTATTTTTACAAATATTTTACTTTCACAACCTATCCTGGGGGTGCTACAATGAAATCCATAATTCTGTCTATATCAGCCACTGCTGTGGCATCGGACTTATCACAATTTTAACAATATGCTTCCTTCCCCTCCACCCCCCCACACTAGCCTTGATCTATAGATGGAAATCCTATTGACATCAGTGGGAATTGCACATGTAGATCTGGGGTAGTATAGACTGCAGCATCAAGTAAGAGGAGATGCTCTGCAAAGAAATACCATATTTAAAATCCCACAGGGCCCAAATCCTGCAGCCTTTACGCAGGGCTGAATTCATCATAGAATCATAGAATATCAGGGTTGGAAGGGACCCCAGAAGGTCATCTAGTCCAACCCCCTGCTCAAAGCAGGACCAAGTCCCAGTTAAATCATCCCAGCTAGGGCTTTGTCAAGCCTGACCTTAAAAACCTCTAAGGAAGGAGATTCTACCACCTCCCTAGGTAACGCATTCCAGTGTTTCACCACCCTCTTAGTGAAAAAGTTTTTCCTAATATCCAATCTAAACCTCCCCCATTGCAACTTGAGACCATTACTCCTCGTTCTGTCATCTGCTACCATTGAGAACAGTCTAGAGCCATCCTCTTTGAAACCCCCTTTCAGGTAGTTGAAAGCAGCTATCAAATCCCCCCTCATTCTTCTCTTCTGCAGACTAAACAATCCCAGCTCCCTCAGCCTCTCCTCATAAGTCATGTGCTCTAGACCCCTAATCATTTTCGTTGCCCTTCGTTGTACTCTTTCCAATTTATCCACATCCTTCCTGTAGTGTGGGGCCCAAAACTGGACACAGTACTCCAGATGAGGCCTCACCAGTGTCGAATAGAGGGGAACGATCACGTCCCTCGATCTGCTCGCTATGCCCCTACTTATACAACCCAAATGCCATTGGCCTTCTTGGCAACAAGGGCACACTGCTGACTCATATCCAGCTTCTCGTCCACTGTCACCCCTAGGTCCTTTTCCGCAGAACTGCTGCCGAGCCATTCGGTCCCTAGTCTGTAGCGGTGCATTGGATTCTTCCATCCTAAGTGCAGGACCCTGCATTTATCCTTATTGAACCTCATTAGATTTCTTTTGGCCCAATCCTCCAATTTGTCTAGGTCCTTCTGTATCCTATCCCTCCCCTCCAGCGTATCTACCACTCCTCCCAGTTTAGTATCATCCGCAAATTTGCTGAGAGTGCAATCCACACCATCCTCCAGATCATTTATGAAGATATTGAACAAAACGGGCCCCAGGACCGACCCCTGGGGCACTCCACTTGACACCGGCTGCCAACTAGACATGGAGCCATTGATCACTACCCGTTGAGCCCGACAATCTAGCCAGCTTTCTACCCACCTTATAGTGCATTCATCCAGCCCATACTTCCTTAACTTGCTGACAAGAATGCTGTGGGAGACCGTGTCAAAAGCTTTGCTAAAGTCAAGAAACAATACATCCACTGCTTTCCCTTCATCCACAGAACCAGTAATCTCATCATAAAAGGCGATTAGATTAGTCAGGCATGACCTTCCCTTGGTGAATCCATGCTGACTGTTCCTGATCACTTTCCTCTCCTCTAAGTGCTTCAGGATTGATTCTTTGAGGACCTGCTCCATGATTTTTCCAGGGACTGAGGTGAGGCTGACCGGCCTGTAGTTCCCAGGATCCTCCTTCTTCCCTTTTTTAAAGATGGGCACTACATTAGCCTTTTTCCAGTCATCCGGGACTTCCCCCGTTCGCCACGAGTTTTCAAAGATAATGTCCAAGGGCTCTGCAATCACAGCCGCCAATTCCTTCAGCACTCTCGGATGCAATTCGTCCGGCCCCATGGACTTGTGCACGTCCAGCTTTTCTAAATAGTCCCTAACCACCTCTATCTCTACAGAGGGCTGGCCATCTCTTCCCCATTTTGTGTTGCCCAGCACAGCAGTCTGGGAGCTGACCTTGTTAGTGAAAACAGAGGCAAAAAAAGCATTGAGTACATTAGCTTTTTCCACATCCTCTGTCACTAGCTTGCCTCCCTCATTCAGTAAGGGGCCCACACTTTCCTTGGCTTTCTTCTTGTTGCCAACATACCTGAAGAAACCCTTCTTGTTACTCTTGACATCTCTTGCTAGCTGCAGCTCCAGGTGCGATTTGGCCCTCCTGATATCTTTCCTACATGCCCGAGCAATATTTTTATACTCTTCCCTGGTCATATGTCCAAGCTTCCAAGCTTCCACTTCTTGTAAGCTTCTTTTTTATGTTTAAGATCCGCTAGGATTTCACCATTAAGCCAAGCTGGTCGCCTGCCATATTTACTATTCTTTCGACTCATCGGGATGGTTTGTCCCTGTAACCTCAACAGGGATTCCTTGAAATACAGCCAGCTCTCCTGGACTCCCTTCCCTTTCATGTTAGTCCCCCAGGGGATCCTGGCCATCTGTTCCCTGAGGGAGTCAAAGTCTGCTTTCCTGAAGTCCAGGGTCCGTATCCTGCTGCTTACCTTTCTTCCCTGCGTCATCCAACATATACTCCTCGCAACCCCTTTAGCAACTGCACCACTGTTCTTCTATTGCCTACCAAAGGCACCCTCTCCCAGGCTTCTGGTTCTCCAGCCATCAGCTCTCTTAGGCAGAGACATGCATTTCTGTCCCCTTCTGATGGGGGTATTTTCAGGCTGCACAGTTCCCTGTCTACACTGTATGAATTCCCCAGCAAGTCAGACTACCTAAACAGGTCTGCTTTGCTTTTTTTCCCCCCTCAGAGGCTATGAACAGTGTAACTGCCTACAGTTATAAAGGTACTGCACAGCTTTTCCTAAGCAAGCACATTTATTCCTAAGGTGCAAACATTATAGAGAAACCATATTAAAGCAAGAACCATGCATGCTAATGAGCTTACCTGAAATCACTCCAGCTCCAGCAAGGGTTCTGGTAGGAGTCTGTCCTTCAAAACCCTGCAAGGGGTTTTGTGTGGTTACAAGTTCATAACTACCTTGTCTGAGAACAAGCACACCTGTGAGTCACCCCTTTACACAGTTGGGGCTTCTGATCTTGTCCTCATGTAACAAGCAACCAACAGACAATGGCTCCCTCCTCAGGATGAGGCTTTAAAAAGCAGAGCTCTTGCATAACGGAGGCAGTATGTTTGCATACGCCTTCCCCCAAGCTTGTTCCCAGGAAACCCCCTTAACTACAGTATGAGAGGGGTAGCCGTGTTCGTCTGTATCCACAAAAACATTGAGGAGTTTGGTGGCACCTTAAAGACTAACAGATTTATTTGGGCATAAGCTTTTGGGGGTAAAAAACCCACTTCTCAGATGCATGGAGTGACTGAAGAAGTGGGTTTTTTACCCCCAAAAGCTTAGGCCCAAATAAATTGGCTAGTCTTTAAGATGCCACCAGGCTCCTTGCCACTTAACTACATTCATTATTGTCTGGTACATTGTTTCAAATAACCCACTGAAGCTCATAACACGTCCTAGAGTTTACTTTAGTCATGTCTCCACCCCTTCGCTCCCACCTCCCAGAGACATTATATACAATAGTACATAAACATTTGCATTTTTAATACAATGAACTCCTAATAAGCCTAATTCAATGAGTTTGTCCAGGAAATTGTCATACCTATCACAGGGGCATTCAGAGAACATTAAAAAAATCAAGGCTGGCTTTGGCCTCAGTACTTGCTAAATATTTATTCCTGCTCCCACTGAAGCAAATGAAATAGTTTCAATTGAGTTGAAAAGAAGCAGGAGCAGGTCCTATAGCAGTCTGCCTCCCCCAAACACTTCATTGAAATCCTGAACTAGGATTGCAAATTGGGAACATATACCTTTGGTTAATTAGCAGCTATGAAAAGGCCCTATAAAAAACCTGACAAAAATAAATGCCACTTGATGATATGCATATGAAAGACTTCCCCAAATGGACATCCCTTATTAAGGTATATTATAAGCATCTACTGCTAGTAGAACTTTAAGTGTCTACTGTTGTGTGTTTGTATATAGTTTTAGTGCAATGAAAGACAAACTACAAGTATAGATATAGTTCAGAGGAAAAGGCTGTAGTAATAGTTTTGTTGTTGTTGAAGACCTTTGACTTTTTGGAAACACAGCTGAACCTCACTGTTGTATATTACATTTGATTTGTGAAATTCTTTCCCTACCCACACCTCACAAAGTTTAACTAAACAGGTTACTTCTTGTGGCACCTTAGAGACTAACAAATTTATTTGGGCATAAGCATTTGTGGGCTAAAACCCACTTTATATTGGAAGAAGGCACACTTGTCTCTCATTCCCACCCACCACTATGACTAAGCCAAACCAAGGCAATTTTAAAGGATAAGATGAGTGGATTTTCAGCAACAGCACTTTGTGCAGCATCACACACTATTATGACTGTTATTACATTATGATCTCTCCCCTGTTGAGCTATTTTGCTTAGTTATCTCCCAGTATTGAAATCATCCCATTATGCTTTTTAAGACTCTGAATTTTAAAATACCAGTTGTCATAAGCTTGTTCTAAGTATTTCCGTTCAAGGCTTCCAGTATCCTAAATATATGCCAGGAGCTTTTTTGAGAAAAAGTTCCATTTACGTAGGGATCCAATCCTTGTCCAGCGCTTGCTTCTGCACTGCCTTAAATCATGTGTCATCATTCACACTTGTGCAAATTGCTAAAAAATCAGAATAGTAATGATGCATGCCCAAGAGGCACAAGGCAGTGGGAAACTAGTCCTTCAGTCTTTATTCACACAAAACTCCTATTGAGTTAAAAATGCATTTTATTGCAGTAACAATCTCAAGACAAGGACCATAAATAAGGCCAGAACCTTATTAGAAAAGCATCAGTACTAAAATATTATTAACCTAAATAGCATATTAGAACCTAAATAGAAAGGCATCAGTACTAAAATACCTGGATCTAATTCTTTTGTAATTTAAGCCAGTTTTACATGTGTAACTCCATTGACTTTTGATGGAGTCACTCCTTATTTAAAGGTTTCAGAGTAGCAGCCGTGATAGTTTGTATTCGCAAAAAGAAAAGGAGTACTTGTGGCACCTTAGAGACTAACAAATTTATTTGAGCATAAGCTTTCGTGAGCTACAGCTCACTTCATCGGATGCATTCAGTGGAAAATAAAGTGGGGAGATTTATATACACAGAGAACATGAAACAATGGGTGTTATCATACACACTGTAAGGAGAGGTTTCAGAGTAGCAGCCGTGTTAGTCTGTATTCGCAAAAAGAAAAGGAGTACTTGTGGCACCTTAGAGACTAACAAATTTATTAGAGCACTTAAGATGAGCTATTACCAGCGGGGTGGGGCGGGGGAAGAGGAAGAAAACCTTTTGTAGTGATAATCAAGGTGGGCCATTTCCAGCAGTTGACAAGAATGTCTGAGGAACAGTGGGGGGATGAGGGGGGTCAAACTGGCCAGTCTTTACATAAAAGAATAAATGGACATAAATCAGACGTCAAGAATTATAACATTCAAAAACCAGTTGGAGAACACTTCAATCTGGGTCACTCGATTACAGACCTCAGAGTGGCTATTCTTCAACAAAAAAACTTCAAAAACAGACTCCGAGAGATTGCTGAATTGGAATTAATTTGCAAACTGGATACAATTAACTTAGGCTTGAATAGAGACGGAGTGGATGGGTCATTACACAAAGTAAAACTATTTCCCCATGTTATTCCCCCCCTCACCCCCCCCCCCACTGTTCCTCAGACGTTCTTGTCAACTGCTGGAAATGGCCCACCTTGATTATCATTACAAAAGGTTTTCTTCCTTTCCCCCCCTCTCCCGCTGGTAATAGCTCATCTTAAGTGATCACTCTCCTTACAGTGTGTATGGTAACACCCATTGTTTCATGTTCTCTGTGTATATAAATCTCCTCACTGTATTTTCCACTGAATGCATCCAATGAAATGAGCTGTAGCTCATGAAAGCTTATGCTCAAATAAATTTGTTAGTCTCTAAGGTGCCACAAGTTCTCCTTTTCTTTTTCCTTATTTAAAGTTAGTGCAAGCATATTTGGAATCAAGTCCCGGTGTTACTCCGGATTTACACCAGTGTAAGGGCAGGACCAGGTTTACATCCAGTTACTACTACTACTCCCAAGGGTTTGAAGTCATTTCCACATTTGTCACTTCTAGAGAACAATACTTTGGGGAATGACTATACAAAGATAGTGATTTAACTGTGCTGCTGACGTACTTCTACAAAGTAACATTTTCTGGAGGTAGCAGTTCAGAATGACACACTGATAAACCTGATGCGGGGTAGAACAGAGTTCACAAAATACTACCTCATCCTGTTTTTCTGATAAGCTAGTTACAATTCTGTGCTAACGCCACCATCACCACCCACCCAGTAATTAAAAAAAGCAAAAACAAAACAGTTTTTTGATTGGAAAAGGTTTCTACGTAATTAATTTACTTGGCTTCCCACGATTTGGTGCTGTTGTCCAAGAAAAAATTGGATCAGATATCTAAACCCAGATTCTGACTTGTTATGCCAGTGGGTATTTGGAATAAATCCATTATATTCTCTTATTACATTCATAAAAGGCCAATCAGGGTGCAGTCAGAAATGAAGCACACATTTCCTTGGACATCTGCAAAGCTTCATAATGAAATTTGCATGTTATACAGCTCAATAGATGGTTCATTTGTGATTTTTAAAAAACCTATTTGTTTGTTTGCCATTCAGAGTTTGATTTCTTGACAGCAAGTGGCAATTCATATGAGAACGCCTCAGATACAAAGACCCAAACCTGCAAGCTGTTCTGTGGGGCAGACACTCCGAGGCAGAGCCCCATTGACTTTGGTGACCTCTGAATGGACAGAAGGGTCTGTCTGCATGCAGCAGCTTGCAGAATTGGGACCCTGAAAGCCATATCATGCTCTAGATCTGTGCCCAGAACTTCCATTAAAATTATATGCATATTTACCAGGAAACTGTCCCATGCTGTTTGTTTAATAGTTTTAGTCCTCATTGTTGATAAATGGTAATTTATTCTTAGTAGCAGAAATATTTCCCTCACAGGCTAATTGTAGCTTTTCCCGTTATTAAAATTGATTCCTTTCCCCATGTTTCAAATGGAGTGTGAAATGGTTTCTCTCTCCCCCTGCTTCCCCCCCCCCCCGTGGTTGTGAGCCAATACCATCAAGTACAGGTAATCAGCACAGCTCTGGGAAGGGGGGACTAAATTCTCCCCTCCCATAGTAGGAAATGAAGTGATTCAAACATTCCCTGGGCTACTTTCTGTCAAGAAAACAAAATCTGATTCAAACTGATACTTACCCCTCATTCAGGCAAAGACTCCCACTGAGGGCAAGTCACTGGGATTTTTGCTTGAGAAATGATTGCATGATTGGGCCCAAAGGTAACTGAAAGCTCTGTAGAAACATTTTAAGGAAAATGCTATTGGCCTATGGGTAGCTTGACAGGAGCCTGCTTATTTGGTATACTTCAGAACAGATATTAGTTCATTTCAAAATTAATACTTGCTAAGCACAATGGGATGACTTCAATGCTGGGAGATAACTAGGCAAAAGCACACAATAAGCGAGAGATCATCAGGCACTAACAGCAATAACAGGTGTGTTATGTTGCTGAAAACCCCCTCATCTTCCTAGGATTTGAAATTGCTGTATAGCAATTCGCTGCTGTTGGTGCAAGGGAAGGAAAGGTTTTGCAGACAGACAAAGATGTAACCTTGCAACAGTTTGGAGCCTGAGGATGTTGAGACATCAGTTTCCAACACTATAACCATTGGGGAAGCTGCCTAGAGAGCTTATCTCTCTGCATACCCTCATCAAATCAGCCTGGCTCACACAATAATCAGACTGCAGTGCCATCTGTTCCCTCACTGAGGCTGCTCAGTCTCTCTGAGGCAATGTGCACTACAAACTTTTACCAATGCAGGTTACACTGGTGTCCAGCCACCACAGTTAGTGCATTGCTTGTGGTTGTGCATACTTAGCTCTTTGCATTGGTGCTGTGCGTACTCACCGAGAGTGCTTGCGTCAGTGCACAGTGGGACGCACCATGGGTAGGTATGCCACTGTGCAACTCACCACTGTCCACCACGTAGGGTGACCAGACAGCAAATGTGAAAAATCGGGATGGGGTGGGGGAGGGTAATAGGAGCCTATATAAGAAAAAGACCCAAAAATTGGGACTGTTCCTATAAAATCGGGACATTTGGTCACCCTACCAGCACACTATCTTTTGGCAATGCATGGTAGGGCAGAAACGAGTCATGCAGGGGTCAAGTTCTATCATGCAACTTTATCCACCCCATAATGCTATCTCTATCCCATAATTTTCATGCCTATTTTGAAAAACCCATGAACCCACATGGGACTTGTTGCTGTCCAAATCCCCTGACAGATGCAAGGAGCGTTCCAGCGCTGCTCTATTGTTCTGAGCATTGCAAGCACAGGACCCACGATTCTCCAGTATTTGCAGAGCCACAAGAAGAGCTGCAGGGGACATGATGATTTCCTGGAGGGCAGATTGCTGTGGGACATAGCAAGAACAATTCAAGGTTGTTGGTGGCATTCACAGAGCAGCTGCAAATGGTAGTGTGACACTGCTGGGCCTGAGAAACGAGCACTGACTGGTGGGATCACATCATAATGCAGGTGTGGGATTGGGGTGCTGGAATTAGTGGTGCTGGGGGGGGTGGCAGCATCCACAGCTTGAAGTGGTTTCCATCATATAGAGCGTTTACAGTTTGGTTCAATGGCTTTCAGCACCGCACACTGTACAAACTGTTCCAATGCCACTGCTTGGTAGGATGAGCAGTTCCTGCAGAAGTTTCGGATGTGCAAGGCCATATCCCTGGATTTGTGTGCTGTGTTCACGAAACTGTCCAGTGCAGGGACACCTGAATGAGAGCTGCACTGAGAGTGGAAAAGCAAGTGGTGATTTCACTGTGGAAATGTTCAGTGTTGGATTTCTGCCAGTCAGTGGGAAATCATTTTGGAGTTGGAAAATCCACTGCGGGTGCTGTCGTCATGCAATTGTGCAGGGCCATTAATGGTCTCCTGCTATGCAGGATGGACTCAGCAATGTGCACAACATAGTGGATGGATTTGCAGCAATGGGGTTCCCAAACTGAGGTGGAGCAATAGACAGCACACATATCTCTATTTTGGCACCAGACCATCTTGCCACAGAGTACATCAACAAAAAGAGCTACTTTTCTATGATACTGCAAGCGCTGGTCAGAGGTGGATTAAGGTCTCCTGGGGCCCTGGGCTGGAGCAAGCGGGGATGCCCCGGCATGGGAACTGTAGCTCCACCCCATGCCTTCCGCCTGTGGCCCCCCCCATTCTACCCCTTCCCACGTGGCCCTGCCCCTCTTCCGCCCATGGCCCCATCCCTATTCCGCCCACCCCCCTGCTGTGGCCCTGAGACTGGAGAAGGTCTGTGCCCCTGCCATGACCCCGAGGCTGCAGCGGGGAGCGAGAGCTCTTCCAGCCTTGGGGCTGCAGCAAGGGGAGATTTTTCCAAGGGCCCCAAATTGGCTGTGGCCCCTGGACACAAGCCCCATGGGCCAGTGTGGTAATCTGCCACTGGTGCTTGTGGATTACTGGAGATGCTTCATCAACGTCAGTGTTGAGTGGTCAGGGAAGGTGCCTGTCACTTGCACTTTTAAGAACACAGGACTGTTCAGAAAACTACAAGCAGGGACTTTCTTTCACAACCAGTGGATTACTGTTTGTGATGTTGAAATGCCAACAGTGATCCTGAGGGATCTAGCCTTCCCCTTTGTCCCCTGGCTCAGGAAGCTGAAGGGATGTTGGCATTGTTTTCTCACAAAATTAGACCTCAGTGAGAGAAATATCCCAATGGTTATAGCTGCCTGCTGTGTCCTACATAATATCTGAGAAGCAAAGGGGTAAAAGTTTCCGCTGGAGTGCCTATCTGCTGAGTTTGAACAACGAGACACAGGAGCTATCAGAAGAGTTCAATGTGGAGCTACATAGCTCAGGGAGACTTTGAAAGAGCCTTTAACAGCAAGCCACAGTAATGCATTGTAATGTACTGTGCTCTGCCTGGTCCTGCAGTTTGGGGGCCTGTTCGGAGTTGGTGCACATCTATGAATATGTTTCAGAGTAGCAGCTGTGTTAGTCTGTATTCGCAAAAAGAAAATAGTGGCACCTTAGAGACTAACAAATTTATTTGAGCATAAGCTTTTGTGAGCTACATCAGATGCATTCAGTGGAAAATACAGTGGGGAGATTTATAACACTGACAATGCACCTAGTAACACTGTGGTGCTTGCTGTACATTTATGATTATTACACTGTGTTTGTCACTGATCCTACGAGTTGTGTCACAGAGTACAATATCAAGCAAGTGGGTGCTTTCACTACCGCCAGGCATTATGCAGGATGGGAGCTATTATTTTCCAAACCACAGTTTTGACTAACAAAAACACATCAAAAAACTCTGTGGAACTTAAAAGCAAACTGAATGGAACAGAGTGTAAAGAAGAGGAAGGAACATTCATATCCATTTTAGATACATTGCCCTATGAGAGCCATGGTTGATGGGTATGTAGGTGAAGCTGTGTTTGTCTTTAATGTCCCGCATTATGGAGGGGTAGGGATAGGGATATAGCCCCTGGTGCCACATGGAAAGTTGAGGAGATGAGTGCTATACTGGAGTTCCCTGTGGACTGCAAGGGAAGGTGAATTTGCGATTGTTGAACTGTAGGTCCACAAGAGTCTGCAGTATCTATGTTTGCTGCCAGAAAAGCCCCATTATGTCCTGGTGCATTTTCCTCTCTCCTTTTCCTAATGGGACTTTCTCCTGTCTGCTCTTTCCCTCTCTATACAGGCCTCCTCTTCATCCTCCAGGTCCTTTGCTCATGATCTGATACAGCACTGGCTTGCAGGATCTGAATGAACATATCATCCCGAGTCCTCTTCTTTCTCTTCCTCTGGCATCTGCATCCGGCGGTTGTGGAGGGGGAACCGCTCAAGTCTTCAATGGCAGCAGCTGCAGATAAAACCCACAGAGGTACCATTGTCAGTACAGTCACAATGGAAAGTGAAAGTTAAGATTCAGAACTCCTTTTCCTTGCTTCCCTAAAGTTTTAAACAAGACAGGCTTATTGACTTTTCTGCTTGGAATTGCTTGTGCACAGCACCACACTCAGCACCAGCCATTGTGAGCGTGGCCCGGCGAGGGTGAGGGAAATGAGGATGGAAAGTGCTTGGTTGCATGAATCTCTGAGTAGAGAGCAATGGCACTGAATACTGGCACCATTTTCCACAGGCGGTGGTGATTTTAGCTGATAGCCCACTCCCGAGGGTAACCAAGCCACAGAGAGCACAACTGGTGCTGGTGTCCTGAAGCCACTCAGGCATGTATGCTGCTACCCTGTGGGGCCTGCCGAAATTATCACTGACTAGTGTGGGAAAATGTCCTATCGTGGAGGAAGAAATAAGGCTGCCATCCCTAGAAACATTCAGGTGAGGATTGCAGATTATCTCCATGGAAGTTTCATCAAGATCTCTCAGGAGGATTCAACAGACATCCTTGCGGCTTGGCATTGGATCGACTGTTGGCCTTCCTGGCCTCCTAATATGCCTGACACAGTTCCTTGGCTTTCACGTGGCACTGCTGCTGGTCCCTATCATACCCCTTCTCCTGCATTCCCTGAGCAATCTGCTCTTAGATGTCCACGCTTCTATGGCTGTTCCATAGCTGTGCCTGCACAGTCTCTTCTCCCCACAGGCCCAGGAGATCCAATATCTCCTGTCTACTCCAAGCCAGAGCGCGTCTGGAGCATGTAGCTGACATGATCTGCTGGGTGGTTGCACATAACAATGGAGAGCTGCTGGGTGGGCTCACCATGCTGGAGAATCAGGAAAAGGCATTTCAAAAATTTGCTGAGTTTTTAAGGGCAGGGGACTTCCAGTCTCCATGACCTTGGGCAGTGGAGTTCACAATTCTGACCAGAGTGGTCAATGTCAGGCAGTGTGGGACAGCTGGTGGAGGACTGTCAAGAGATGGAGGACTAGCAAGAGATGTCAAGAGTAACAAGAAGGGTTTCTTCAGGTATGTTGGCAACAAGAAGAAAGCCAAGGAAAGTGTGGGCCCCTTACTGAATGAGGGAGGCAAGCTAGTGACAGAGGATGTGGAAAAAGCTAATGTACTCAATGCTTTTTTTGCCTCTGTTTTCACTAACAAGGTCAGCTCCCAGACTGCTGTGCTGGGCAACACAAAATGGGGAAGAGATGGCCAGCCCTCTGTAGAGATAGAGGTGGTTAGGGACTATTTAGAAAAGCTGGACGTGCACAAGTCCATGGGGCCGGACGAATTGCATCCGAGAGTGCTGAAGGAATTGGCGGCTGTGATTGCAGAGCCCTTGCCATTATCTTTGAAAACTCGTGGCGAACGGGGGAAGTCCCGGATGACTGGAAAAAGGCTAATGTAGTGCCCATCTTTAAAAAAGGGAAGAAGGAGGATCCTGGGAACTACAGGCCGGTCAGCCTCACCTCAGTCCCTGGAAAAATCATGGAGCAGGTCCTCAAAGAATCAATCCTGAAGCACTTAGAGGAGAGGAAAGTGATCAGGAACAGTCAGCATGGATTCACCAAGGGAAGGTCATGCCTGACTAATCTAATCGCCTTTTATGATGAGATTACTGGTTCTGTGGATGAAGGGAAAGCAGTGGATGTATTGTTTCTTGACTTTAGCAAAGCTTTTGACACGGTCTCCCACAGCATTCTTGTCAGCAAGTTAAGGAAGTATGGGCTGGATGAATGCACTATAAGGTGGGTAGAAAGCTGGCTAGATTGTCGGGCTCAACGGGTAGTGATCAATGGCTCCATGTCTAGTTGGCAGCCGGTGTCAAGTGGAGTGCCCCAGGGGTCGGTCCTGGGGCCCATTTTGTTCAATATCTTCATAAATGATCTGGAGGATGGTGTGGATTGCACTCTCAGCAAATTTGCGGATGATACTAAACTGGGAGGAGTGGTAGATACGCTGGAGGGGAGGGATAGGATACAGAAGGACCTAGACAAATTGGAGGATTGGGCCAAAAGAAATCTAATGAGGTTCAATAAGGATAAATGCAGGGTCCTGCACTTAGGATGGAAGAATCCAATGCACCGCTACAGACTAGGGACCGAATGGCTCGGCAGCAGTTCTGCGGAAAAGGACCTAGGGGTGACAGTGGACGAGAAGCTGGATATGAGTCAGCAGTGTGCCCTTGTTGCCAAGAAGGCCAATGGCATTTTGGGTTGTATAAGTAGGGGCATAGCGAGCAGATCGAGGGACGTGATCGTTCCCCTCTATTCGACACTGGTGAGGCCTCATCTGGAGTACTGTGTCCAGTTTTGGGCCCCACACTACAGGAAGGATGTGGATAAATTGGAAAGAGTACAACGAAGGGCAACGAAAATGATTAGGGGTCTAGAGCACATGACTCATGAGGAGAGGCTGAGGGAGCTGGGATTGTTTAGTCTGCAGAAGAGAAGAATGAGGGGGGATTTGATAGCTGCTTTCAACTACCTGAAAGGGGGTTTCAAAGAGGATGGCTCTAGACTGTTCTCAATGGTAGCAGATGACAGAACGAGGAGTAATGGTCTCAAGTTGCAATGGGGGAGGTTTAGATTGGATATTAGGAAAAACTTTTTCACTAAGAGGGTGGTGAAACACTGGAATGCGTTACCTAGGGAGGTGGTAGAATCTCCTTCCTTAGAGGTTTTTAAGGTCAGGCTTGACAAAGCCCTAGCTGGGATGATTTAACTGGGACTTGGTCCTGCTTTGAGCAGGGGGTTGGACTAGATGACCTTCTGGGGTCCCTTCCAACCCTGAGATTCTATGATTCTATGATTCTATGACTGTTAAGATTGATATAGGTAACGCAGCGTCTACATTCACTCTGTGTCGACCTCGGTACATCAACGGTGGCTGGACATCGCTTGGGGAGGTGCTGTTACATAATGGAGAGTTCACATCGGTGGGAAACAAGCTTAAGTGTAGACACATGCGCTATAGGTTGACACAAGGCGGCTTACGTTGACCTAACTTTGTAGTGCAGGCCAGGCCTGAGAAGCAAGGGTTAGTATTAACTTCCTGCTTGGAAATATACAGGCCCCCGAAGGAAGCATACAGCATGCCTCAGCTCCTGTTATACCTAACAGGTATCTCTCAGGTCTTCAGCACTTCAACTCCGGGGGTGAGGAGGAAGTTTCCAGTCAATGGGCAGGACAGAAGCTTGCAGCATGTTCACTTCTCTTCCTCCTTTGTAGAACCTGTACCCTTTCAGGCGCAATTTCTATTCCTTTGAACCTCTCTGCATTGGGAGCATCTGGCTCAGTCTTTGTAGATCAAATGATTTTCTCTCAGCACAGTATCAGAGGTGCAGGTTGGACACTTTATATCAGAGCCCAGATCTCTTGCTATAAAAACATCATTTCTCAGCTGGTGCTTGTATAGAAAGTTTCAAACCCACAAGAATTATTTTAATTAGGTCAACTTCTGCAAATCACTGAGTGCCTTCCAGGAACTGTATGGTTCCCCCAAGTTAAGGGAGCTCAGCACCTTGTAGGATTTGGCCGAGAGATAACTCAGGTATCTATCAAAGTGCTGTTCTCATACGAGTCTAGAAAGATAGTGCATCTGATGGGCCAGATGGTGGCTGTTGCCTGCTAGATACGCAAGAAGCCTTCCCTTTTATCTCAAGAGCAAGGACCAGCTACAGCACCTGCTCAATGCTAGCACCCCCTGCAGCATTAGCACTCTGAAGGGAGAACAGAGGATGTGGTGAAAAGCCATGGCATAGGAGAGAAAAGGCTGCAGCCTTTTAAGGAGGCCTTGAGAGCTTCTGGAGAGCTCCCACATCTACCAAACCAGAATGCGTTATTTTGTTGCTGTTGCCCTTTGAACATGTAGCAATGAGTGTAACGTTTGCTTTCCCATTAAAGGGCATATATTAAGCATCAGATTCTTGTGTTGATGTATTTTCACGCAGCAGCAAAATGATTCAGATGCAGGATGATCTCTGAAGTCATAGTAACATTTAAGCAGGAAAGGACATGCATAAGAATTTGAGTGTAGCTTGACAATCTCATGTTGTCAATATTCTCAGCACAGCACACCTGAGCTGAAAGGCTACAGAAATAAAGCAGATGCCTGTGCAAATTCAAGCATGTCCCTTGAAGATTTTTTTTTTTTAAATCTGGTAGTCTACTGATAAGCAAGTCTTATCAACATTTGTAATGAATAATTGAGTATCAAGCTTTGTCTGAAGTCAAGTTGTGCACATTTCGTATGCAAAAGTTGCTGGTTTCATAGTGAAACTCAAGCTCTTTTTGATTTTTTCTAGGTATAATAGAACAGCAGACAATACATATGTATGTAATTAGGCTAATTTGATTGAGCAAAGGTAGGTTTTGCTTAATATAGCTGAAATTCCCAGAAGTTGTGTTCTGGACATAATGAATTGCTCCCCCTCCGCAGACACTCAATTGTTTCAGAAATCTCAGAACCAGCTTGGAGAAATGGGGTGGTAATGATTAATTGTATTTATTAATTGTTCAGATGTGACAGTGTTAAATATAAGCAAGGCAGAAAGCAGAATTAAATTATTTAGCTTTTGCAATCAGCTATCCCTGACTGCCACCTGTGTTTCCCTCTGATGTCATGAAGCAGTGGAAAGGGAACTTATATCTTACATGGTGCTTGGATCAGAAGATCAGCATTTTCAGTGCAATAGCTACTCCTCCACGTTGAGTCAACAGAAGGTAAGTAAGGATAGAATTGACCAAATATCTGCAAGAGTTTCTAGTCTCAGGCCTGTGGAGCCCTGTCCTGAGGTAAAAAGAGGCACCTTGGTAAATGCCTCTGAGTCGCCATCCGGTGTCAGAGTAGGGACATAGGAGAGAGAATAGGTGACGCTGTTATATATGTTGGGCCCATTCAGGGTGGAGTAGCATGGTAGGAGGATGCAGTCTATCCTTGAGCTGTTCAGGTTCTGCCTGCACTTATAAATACCTCCTTTGGGGAGCCGAGTTGGAGGCATGTTTCCCCAGATTTTTCTAGCAAAAGTCTCTGAGATTGTGTTCTAGTGGATAAAACACTACACTTGGGAGACAGAGGTTATATTCTCAGCTCTGGTCTGCAGGCTGACCTTAGGCAAGTCACTTTCCCAGCTGTAAAATGGGGATAACCCAACAAAGGAGTTCTAGCTACCCAAGCAATAAGAGAACTCTGAGCTGCTAGCAGGCTCCTGTCTCCATCTCAAATCTGGCTACATGGGTTTGAAAAAAAATCACATTGACTCATTACCTGGCTTATTCGTCCTCTAGCTTGTTCCAAGAAGAAAGCCACTCTGATCAAGATGAAGCAATCCACACAGGGATGGAGGTTTCCATGGGCCACAAACCATGTTAAAGAGGAGAGTGTCTACAATCTGCTCTTTTATATATGGCTGTAATGATCCAGGTAAACTGTCAATGCAGCCCTTTGTTAGGCAACATTGGGGTTTTCTTAATCTTTAATATAAATGACTTTGGCTAAATATGAGGGGAGCTAATCACAGTTACTTCAAGTGATCAGTTCTGCGATCATTGTGGAAAAAAATAAACTAAAACCAAGATGGACCACACACCACATTAATGCCTCTTCCTGCACCTCCTGTAACAAAGAGATACCACACAGGAGCTCTAGTAATAGACCTCTCTATTTCCTGCTGCCCCCAGTCACAGCCCATGGTAATAGTAGCCTTGCCTGGCCCAGCCCACTAAACTGAAGACAGCAGTGATACAGAACCTCTCATTATGAAAATAATACATTCCTTGGTGATGTTTAGTTACTTACTATTTTTAGAGATCGTCGAAGGTGAAAAGTAGTTTATAAAAACACTGTTGCATTTTCCAAGCACTCTCATGTGTTGTTTTGTTTTGTTTTTTTTAAAAAAAAAAAAAAGCTCAGAGCTTGCTGCAGATCCCTAGCAAAGTGACAGATTCTGGTTTTGAATCAGTGTTTTGAATACCACATTCTGCTTCCAAACAAGGATAGAATAAAAGGAAGATTGTAGTAATTGCTAGCAGCTTTTGGATAGAGCACTTCCTGTAGTGAGGTGAATTTTATAAATATAATAAAAGCATGCACTCAAGATGGCAAGTTACTGACGCTACGAAGAATTAAAGTAATAGTTTACTTACGTAGTGGTTAACAATTGCTGGAGGTCAGGAGACCTCCTGGGGATTGAACAGATAGGTTTTTTTAATAAAAAGATGATTAACAGCAGCAAACTCCTTAATGAAAGATTTCCCGGAAGGAAAGAGAAAAGGTAGAGATTTATGTAAACTCCTCTCTGCTACTCACCATAAGAGATCAAGATAAGATTTTGTTTTTGCTGACAAAAATTGAACAATATAGCTCCTGTGATGATGATAAAGGTATATTTGTGTAGCCATTGCTGACTGCTCAAGAAAACACAGGGCTCCTAAACTAACAGAGACCTCTCAGAAAGGGAAGTATGGCTTCCTCAATATTCTTTTTTCTAGAATACTCCTAATGATGAACATTCTAGGAGTGTTGCCAACTTACAATGCTATTTCAAGTCTTATGAAAACCTCAGCTTTCATTTAAAATGTAGTTTCTAACCCTTACGGTCACAAAGAGAAGCTTGAAAAAGTGAAAGGCTCAAAAACCAGAAACAAATAAAAACCCAAAGTTTAATTTAAAGTCTCACGATTATTAAGCTAATCTTGTGATTTTTAAGACCTGACATGATTTTTGAACCTTTGGGGATAGCTATATAATGGTAAGATGATTGCATCTCTGCAGTGATGTTAATTGCTTTTAATACAAATACCAAAATAAGGCCTGTCAAGTTTCCTTCCCCACTCTGAACTTTAGGGTACAGATGTGGGGACCTGCATGAAAGACCCCCTAAGCTTATTCTTACCAGGTTAGGTTAAAAACTTCCTCAAGGTACAAACTTTGCCTTGTCCTTGAACCCTATGCTGCCACCACCAAGCGTGTTAAACAAAGAACAGGAAAAGAGCCCACTTGGAGACATCTTCCCTCCAAATATCCCACCCCCAGCCCTACACCCCCTTTCCTGGGGAAGGCTTGATAAAAATCCTCACCAATTTGTACAGGTGAACACAGACCCAAACCCTTGGATCTTAAGAACAATGAAAAAACAATCAGGTTCTTAAAAGAAGAATTTTAATTAAAGAAAAGATAAAAAAGAATCACCTCTGTAAAATCAGGATGGTAAATACCTTACAGGGTAATCAGATTCAAAACATCAAGAATCCCTCTAGGCAAAACCTTAAGTTACAAAAAGACACAAAAAAAGGAATAAACATTCCATTCAGCACCGCTATTTTACCAACCATTAAACAAAAGGAAATCTAATGCATTTCTAGCTAGATTTCTAGCTAGATTACTTACTAACTTTTTATAGGAGTTCTGAGCTGCATTACTGATCTGTTTCTGGCAAAAGCATCACACAGACAGACAGACCCTTTGCTCCCCCCCGTTCAGCTTTGAAAGTATTTTGTCTCCTCATTGGTCATTTTGGTCAGGTGCCAGCGAGGTTATCTTAGCTTTTTTAGAGGTGAGGGTTTTGCCTCTGGCCAGGAGGGATTTTATAGCACTGTGGACAGAAAGATGGTTACCCTTCCCTTTATAATTATGACAAGGCCTGTTTCATCATTCTTTCTGCAGCCAAAATTCCCGAGGTTTGATCCTGTACTCTTTATTCATGCAAGACTCCCATTAGCATTAGTGTGAGCTTTGTCTGTGTAAATATGAAACTGGGGGTCTTTTATGGCTGCCAACAGTAGTAAGAGATGAGACCTCCCATCTAGCAAATACTCATGCACATGCTTGACTTTAACTATGAGAGTAGTCCCTTTGACATCAATGGGAATGTACACACCCATGCAGTTAAGCATGTGTGCAAGTGATTGCAGGGTTAGTGCCTAAGATAGTAACAAATCCATGGACAACTTCACATCTTGGTTGCAAATTTTTTGCATATTTGGGAGAAAAAAAGTCCCAAGCAGCACTGATAGAATTTAGATCTGCCCTCTGGGGAACAGGTAACAAGGGCTGGTAGCAAACCCTCCCCCACCTTTTATTATAAAAAATTCTTGAGATCTTTTCTTTGCAAAAAGGCACGGGGGGGGTTCTTACAGGTGAACATTTAAATTTTTTTTTTGGCCAAGCTTGCAAAGGCCTTACACTCAGCTTCACAGCATGTCTCTGTGTTCTTAGGGTTGCCAGGCGTCCAGTTTTTGACTGGGACGGCTGGTCGAAAAGGGACCCTAGCGGCTCCGATCAGCACTGCTGACCAGGCCATTAAAAGTCCAGTTGGCAGCAGTACAGCAGGGCTAAGGCAGGCTCCCTGCCTGCCCTGGCTCTGCACAGCTCCCAGAAGTGGGCAGCATGTTCCTGTGGCTCCTAGGTGAAGGGGCAATCAGGGAAGCTCCATGTGCTGGAGCACCGGCTCTGCAGCTCCCATTTGCCAGGAACCATGGCCAATGGGAGTTGTGGGGGCAGTGCCTGTGGGTGCGGAGCTGCTTGGCCGCCCTTGCACCTAGGAGCCAGATATGGCAGTCACTTCCAGGAGCGCACGAGTCAAGAGAAGGCAGGGAGTCTGCCTTAGCCCCACTTTGCTGCCAACTGGAAGCCACCTGAGGTAAGCGCTGCCCAGCCACCCCGAACCCCCTCCTGCACTCCAAGCCCTGGCTGGAACCCCCTCCCGCACACTAACTCCCTCCCAGAGCCCACACCCCAACCCCCTGCCCCAGCCCTGAGCCCCCTCCTGCACTCAAACTCTCAACCCTTAGCCCACTCCTGCACCCCAATTCCCTGCCTCAGCCCTGAGCCCACTCCCACACTCTGAACTTCTTGGCTCCAGCCCAGAGCCCCCCCATACCCCATCCCTATCCCAGAGCCTGCACCTCCCACCAGAGCCCTCCCTCCCAAACCCCGGACCCAGCCTGGAGCCCTCTCCTGTACTCTGAACCCCTCATTTCTGGCCCCACCCTGGAGTCTGCTTCCCCAGCCGGAGCCCTCCCTCCCTCCCACACCCCAATCCCCTGCACCAGCCCAGTGAAAGTGAGTGAGGGTGGGGGAGAGTGAGTGATACCGGGAGGGGGGATGGAGTGAGCGGGGTGGGGCCTCAGAGATGGGGTGGGGCCTCTGGGCAGGGGGTGGGACAAGGGTGTTCAGTTTTGTGCCATTAGAAAGTTGGCAACCCTAGTGTGTCTGCCTGTATGATGAGAACTTTTGAACACTGTATCTGAGAAATTCCAAAAGTTCAGGAAACGTTCTAGGTATCAGCAGCCAGAACTATCTTCATTTTGGGATACATAGACCCCCCTGGTGGTTCTTTAACACACCTATAGCCTCAAGCACCTATAGACAATTGCAGAGATCACACAACAGGTTGATGGCACCCATTAACACCTTCCAGCATAACAATACCCCAACTCATCTGGGGCCATGCTCCTAATAGAGTTTGAGGCCTGGTATACATCAGAAAATTAGGTCAGTTTAACTATGTTGGTTAAGAGTGTGAAAAATCCACATCCCTGAGCAGCGTTGTTAAAATTACCTAAAGTCCCTGTGAAGACAGCACTAGAGTAATGGAGGAATTCTTCCATCGACCTACCTACTGCCTCTCAGGGAGGCAGATTACCTACGTCCATGGGAGAACCCCTCTTGTCAGTGTAGGTAGTGTCTATGCTGAAGTATGCTGAAGTCTATGCTGGTGTTGTGGCAGTGGCACCACTGTAGCATTTTAAATGTAAACAAGCACAGTGCCAGATTAAAGTATAAACTAATGAAGCTACAGGTTAGGGCCTCACAGGATGAGGGGCCTCTAAAAAAGAAAAAACTGGCTCCATTTCAAATTTTATCAAAATCGGTTGATAAATAAAGGAGATATGGGAGAAAGAAGATTTTCTAAATATAGACATTTTTGTTCTAATATGACAAAAAAATACACGTCTGGCTACACAAATACCCTTAACCAACCTTTACCCTTCACTAATTGTTCGTTATTGACAGGCGGGAGGCCAGGGCTGAGAAAAAAATGATTATTGCACTTGTAAAATTAGTATTTCTATGAGTAAATCTGCTATCAGTCTCCTAAGGCAGGGTTTTGTTGGCCAGGTGCTGCTGGTAAAATTCTGACCATGCCTTCATAACTTATTTAGATAATAATCTCACTGCTGATAAAATCAGGAAAAACGTGAGGTTGGAGATGGCAGTGTCGTGAAGCAGTCCTGCCAAGCTCATACTCGTATGTTAGTGTTTTCTGTCTTCTTTCGATCTGTACATATGTACAATTGTGTATTTTAGTGCGCTTGCTGCTTCTGCTTCAAGCGCTATCTATGCTTCACATGATTGAATCTGCTGGTGATTTTCTTATGGGCTTGGGTTGAATGGCTCTTGAGGAGGATACATTTGTGTTGGTTTCCCTCCATCAGTTTCGGGAACCTTCACAGTAAATATCAGAGAGTGCTGATGAAAGGGTAAATAGAGGGTTTTGAGAGAAGTGAAGGAAGATACACATATATATCAAAATATTCTGGGTACTTGGTGAGCAAGTTATTTCAAACTATGTGCATATATGATTTATGGGCTACTAATATATAATATAATAATATAATATTCATTATATTTGCTTAAATATAGGCTAGTTTTTCTCACTTTCTCAGTGCCTGTCTAGAGATTACCACTCTTTTTTTCTGGTAAACATTTCTTTCTCTTTCACGCATACAGCTTGTTGTCACTGTGTGTCAGAGGTGTTTACTCGAGATTAATTAGTGGTCCTGGGGGAGACAGAGGATAGAGAAGTGAACACAAACAGAGATGTCTGCTTAGACCGGGATTTTCTGCTCACCAGGTTTGGAGCACGCAAGATAATATTTTATTATAGGTAGTATAGACTTGTATAGCACATATCATATGCATAATACATTGTATTTTTATAGTATGGCAAAAGAAAAATCCCAACAATTCATTGTTTTGTAGTGAAAATTAAATTGGAATAAACATTTGTAAATATATTTTATATATAGTCTGGATAAACTTTGTACTTCCCTATCAAAATTAATCAAATGTTTTTTTCATTTATTCATATGAAAAGAAGGATAATTTTCCTTATTCGTGGTATAAAAAAAAATGATATATTCTCTCTTGTTTTCCTGTGAGAACAGAGATAAAATAGCACTAACTTTCACAGAAATATCCTGGTAAAATAACACAGGTTTTTGGTATATATATATAATATTATTTGTTGTATAGTTATATAAATCTCAATATTTATAATATAAAATTAAATGTTTTACTTGCTTCAATAAAATTTTTCTGCTACTAATTTTAGTACCAATATTAGGTAATTCAGCATAACCTTCTATAAAAAAAAATAAATCAATTTATTGGAAAAACACAACCCCCATACAATTTTCTGATGGTTTGCTTATTACCTGGGTGTAATTCATATCAATACAACTAAGAGTTGCGCTTTAAGCTTGTGGGTTATTTTCATTCTATATCCTCTGTTGTCTCTTGTATCCTCTATTGCCATCTGATATCCTCTAAGAGTCTTACTGCGTATTCAGACAAGGAATTCCACAATTTAAATACCCCTAACAGAGATGAAAAATGTCCTGAGAACTCTTATAGTAAATTCGTTTAGTTACTGTATTTTGTATTTTTATATTGTATCGTTTACTTCTACTTTTCTTATATATGCAATTTGTTCAAAGAATTTGTCTAAAATTTATTTCTGTCATGATGTCATCGTTACAGAGAGGGCTGCTGAAAATGAAGATTATTATTCTATTTTTACAACTTCACCTTTGTATATATGCAAATATAAAGCTTTTGTATTTATATATTCAACGTCCTTTCTGTAAAAATAATACATTCATTTTTTATGGTATGGGGCCTCTTACACTTGACATAGTTTAGGGCCTCAGAATGTCATAATCCGGCCCTGCATAAGCCCTAACATGTTGATGCCCTGAATGATTTATCACCCAGGCAGAAGGAATAGAGTGGGGGTGGGAGAGAGGAAGGCGGACGGAATGAGTGGGCAAGGGGGTGGGAAAATAGGGGAATGGGGCATGCACACAGCCCCTAGTATGGATGGGATAATGTGGGACCCTGCTATGGGAGAGAGGGGGAAATGGGGCAAACAGAACTCTTGGTGGGGGAGGGGATTGGGGGACCCTGGCATGGGGAAGGGGGAAATGGGGCACACAGAACCCCTAGTTTTGGGACCATCAGAGTCAGAGCCCCTAGCCTGGTGAGAAAGGGGAAAATGGTAGATTACATATAGCCCCTACCATAGGGGAAAGAATGATGGGCCCTGGAATGGATGGGGCACACAGAATTCCTGCTAGGGGGAGAATGCAGGACCACAAAACCCCCTACCATGGGGGGGGGAGTAGTGCCCCAGGAATGGATGGAGTAGGGCACACAGAGCTCCTGCCATGGAGGAGGGGAAATGGCGCACATAGAACTTTCGCTGGGGGGAAATTGTGGGAACCTAGTGTGGAATGGGGTACCCAGAGCCCCTGCCATGGAAGGCATAGGGAACTGGGAATGGAGGTGCCTTCAGAGCCCCCGTTTTGGGTGGAGAATGGGGGCCTCTGCTATGGGAGGAGCAGGCATGGGGGGCACACAAAGGCTGTAAGAAAGGAGAGATAGGTGGTGTTGTAGGGAATCTCTGAAATGAGTGGCATGGGAAGGTGGCACAGAGGGAGTTTGTCGGAGGACTGGAGGGATGCAAGGCGCTGCTGGTGTGCATGAGGAACTCAGCCCACACAAGCAATGAATTGTGCAGCCACCTCATGTTAAAAGAAAAAAACGGGAAGTTGCATTTTAAAAGCATTCTGCATTCAAAGAACATTTAGGTCACTGCAGCAGGGGCTCATCTTGTTTGCATCAGGCCCATCCACTGCCTCAATTCACCTCCTGCCCCAGGAAAACCACCATACCTAGTGTTTTTATATTGCTCTCCCCTTCTGGGGTCCTGTTAATTAACATAACAGTTTAACTTGAAGCTAGAGACACCCAGTCTTCTTCTAGAGTAATGGTTCCCAAACTTGGGAGGCCACTTGTTCGGGGAAAGCCCCTGCTGGGCTGGGCCGGTTTGTTTACCTGCCGCGTCTGCAGGTTTGGCCGATAGTGGTCCCACTGGCCGTGGTTCACTGCTCCAGGCCAAGGGAGCTGCGGGAAGCGGTGCGGGCCGAGGGAGCTGCGGGAAGCGGCACGGGCCAAGGGACATACTGGCCACAGCTTCCTGCAGCAGCAAACTGAATCGGCTGAACCTGCGGATGCGGCAGGTAAACAAACCGGCCCGGCCCGCCAGGGCCTTTCCCTGCACAAGCGGCGCCCCAAGTTTGGGAACCACTGGTCTAGAGGCTCACCAGTTCTTGGCAGCCCATCCCAGGGCTCAGTAGTCCTTACCAAGACTTCTCAGTCCTTTATTGCCTTTCCCAGCTAATGATCCCCCACAGCAGCCTTTTTTCCCCAGGTCCTCTGCCTGGGAACTATAGAGAATCATTCCCTCCCCCGATTGCTCTTACTATAAGAAGAAGCCAATAGCTTAATTCTGTCACCTGACCCCCTGGGCTCATTCCCATCAGCTGGGAAGCAGCTCCCTTGAAGGGAGTGTCTTGGAACAGGTGCACTGGGACTCACATATGGTCCAGGCTCAGTGCCCTGTTACACTTGTGAAGTGGAAATGCTAGATTTAAGGTTGCCTCTGCAACCTTAACTCTACCCCCTTATGCAAGCTTTAGGATTAGAGCTGGGTGAACTATTTTCAGCAAATAGAAATTTGGCCCCAAAAATGCATTTTTCAGGGTGCAAAAGCTATTTGTGAATTTGACGAATAACGTCAGCTGAATTTTTTTTTTTGGAAATGTCAAATGTTTCATGTTTTAACCTGTTTCATTTTGACATTTGCACAATGAACTATTTTGGCATTTTCTTCTGAAAGTATCAACATGTCATTTGGAGTAACGTTAGGGTTAGGCTAACCCTAACCCTAACCCTGTGAGGGTAACCCGAACCCTAACCCTGTGCCACCTCCCCACCATAAGACAGTTTTGGTTTGAAATTAGCTAAGCTTTTTTCTTTTGGTCCGCCAGAGAACCAAAAAAATCAACCATTTGCTCAGCTCTAATTATGAGCCAGTCTTTGAGTATGTTTGCACATTTCTCCCCCCAACACATGAGACCCCCATCTTATTCAATGCACAGGATGGATGCACAAGTTGGGCAAATTTGTGCAGGCAACTGTCAATCTGGCCCTTCCTAATATCCAAATGCTTGACTTTGTAACCTAAGCAATCACATTAAAAGAATGTTATTTGTGTAATGGATTCATTGTGTGTGATTTTAAAGCTGTATAACAGATTCTTATTCTATCAGTATAGATATGCATGTGCACACACACACGTTGGGCTGCTACTTCTTGTCTTAAGAAGCTCCATGAGGTAAGATAATTAGAGAATTTTGGGTTTAGCCTAAAACTTCTTGAGATTCATTAGTTAAAAAACAACAACAACAAAACCAGCCAGGCATATTGCAACTGTTTCACAGCTCCTTTTGGAATTATCAGGGCTGCTCAGTGTTGTGGTACACCAAACCCCTAAGGTAACAGTAGTGTGCTACAACTGAAGGCACTTCAGTGGCTAGACCTTGTAGTGCTAGCCCTGGTGGGTCCCAACAACCCCTCAGACACTTGACAAAAGTGAAGGTGAATTTTACTAGACCGTCAGGAAAAGGAAAGGTTGCAAATATCCTAGCTACAGAGGCTTCAACAATTACAGGTCACTAATAGGTTTCAGAATTCAGAGTAGCAGCCGTGTTAGTCTGTATTCGCAAAAAGAAAAGGAGTACTTGTGGCACCTTAGAGACTAACAAATTTATTAGAATGGTAGCTGTGTTAATCTGTATCAGCAAAAATAACAAGGAGTCCTTGTGGCACCTTAGAGGGTCACTAATAGTTCTTATCTGGGCCCCCAGAGGCAGTCCAATTGAAGGTTAGGGTTCTTAATGCCTAATGCCTGGGATTCCCCCTCCCATGAAATCTTCTGTTAAAGGCAAATAGAAGCTTGCAGGTTTCCAGGCCAAGGTTAGTTAGGGAGACATCTTCACTGGCTCTTTATCCAACTTGTGCTACTTCACCACAGTTCTGCATAGACCTGAACCTGGCCGCATTGACTGACAGTCACACCCAGTTCCACACATGGTTTCCCAGCTCCTAGGGTAATCTGCTCTGTGCGCTGGTGCTGTGCCCTGCAGGAGAGCTGGATGATTGCTATGCCTGCCACTATTGCTTTCTCCAAGTGCCTGGTTACTTCGTGGGTCAGAGTCTTTCCATAGAGTTTTTGCCCCCACCCCCACCCCAACCTGGCCAGAGGAAGGAGACGTAGTGGAGAGGGAGTTGATGAAAATGGTAGCTCCCTGCTTAGCAGGTTCATCACACTTTACTACTGAAAGTTTGCAAAATTTCTGTAAAATGAAGTAAGTCACAACTGCCATGCACTTAGAGTTGCCACCTCTGAAGTACAAAAACCTGGGGCATCCAGGATGATCCTGAGCCCATGAAATTGGACAGCTGGCAGCATGAACTGCACACCCTTACAGATTTCCTGGGACAGCTACCTCAAAAAAGAAACAATCTTGGGATCATCTGGTGAGGTAGCAACCCTACAAGCACTAGAGTTGAACTAGTGGCCTGGAGCTTTAAGGCTATATAATATATCCTTTTACCAGTCCTCTGAAGGTATCCACTCACTCCAAGAGCCATTCTAGTGTGGTTTGTATGACCAGTCATATATGAAACGTATTATATAAGGCTTGAGAAGGTGTTTCTTCAGCCTGAATTTCGCTCTACTTTCCTCTACTGACTAAAATACTATCAAGGGCAATTATGCATTTGATCATGGAATAATTGTTGCTTGATCTGTGAGAGTGATGGGTTGGCCTTCAGCATAGGTTGTAGATCCTTGATGATGCGCTGGAGAGGTTTTAGTTGGGGGCTGAAGGTGATGGCAAGTGGTGTTTGTTATTTTCTTAGTTGGGCCTGTCCTTTAGTAGGTAACTTCTGAGTACTCTTCTGGCTCTGTCAATCTGTTTCTTCACCTCACCGATGTTGGGAGACAGGCCAGTCCTTGCTTACAGACAGCCCCCCAACCTGAAGCAAATACTCACCAGCAACCACGCACCACACGACAAAAACACTAACCCAGGATCCTATCCTTGTCCAACTATGTCCACATATCTATTCATAGGGCCTAATCACATCAGCCACACTATCAGAGGCTCATTCACCTGCACATCTACCAATGTGATATGTGCCAGCAATGCCCCTCTGCCATGTACATTGGCCAAACTGGACAGTCTCTATGTAAAAGAATAAATGGACACAAATCAGACGTCAAGAATTATAATATTCAAAAACCAGTCGGAGAACACTTCAATCTCTCTGGTCACTCGATTACAGACCTAAAAGTCACAATATTACAACAAAAAAACTTCAAAAACAGACTCCAACGAGAGACTGCTGAATTGGAATTAATTTGCAAACTGGATACAATTAATTTAGGCTTGAATAGAGACTGGGAGTGGATGTGTCATTACACAAAATAAAACTATTTTCCCATGTTTATCCCCCCTCCCTTACTGTTCCTCACACATTCTTGTCAACTGCTGGAAATGGCCCACCTTGATTATCACTGCAAAAGGTTTTTTTTCTCTCTTGCTGGTAATAGCTCACCTTACCTGATCACTCTTGTTACAGTGTGTATGTATGAAACATTGTTTCATGTTCTCTCTGTATATAAAATCCCCCTACTGTATTTTCCACTGCATGCATCCCATGAAGTGAGCTGTAGCTCACGAAAGCTTATGCTCAAATAAATTTGTTAGTCTCTACTGTGAGTTAGGGGATCTGGCCCTTAGAGCGCAGAATATTGGATGGAAGTCAAGATCCACCATGAAGATCCAACAGCCAAAATGTGGCTGCAGCTTTTTTCTATACAAAGATGTATATAATACAAATATGTTGCTGTACAAAGGTGAACACAAACAAATTTCTGTCTGAGCTTCATGTGCACTCTCTTCTTTGATCATCCTCAAACTACTCCCACACACCTTGTGATAGCCAGTGACTGGAAGAGAACATGACAGAGATCACTGCATCATTGACACTTCTGCGACATTCAGTGCCGAAGCTTTGGAGTGAATAGACAAGCAGAGGCTGGCATGAAGAGAATGAGAAACAGAATGTCAGAGTACTGTTGTTTTAGGTGAGTTGATTATTTGTTAAAGAGAACCTTCATTTCCCCCTAAGGTCAGAAGAGCCGTAAAGATTTTTTGTTAGCAACATCAACAATTTCACCAATTATGGTAGAAAGTGCTTGCTCAGTAGGACATTGTTTGTGACAACTGAGCAGGAGAAAATTTTCCGTTGTCTCAGTGCAGATTATGTACCTTAAACATTTAGCTGTATTTTTAGAAAACAACTAAGTCTTTATTGATCTTTCTGGAGAGCAAAGCTGCATATATAACTGAAAAGAATGGCAACAGAAGTAGCAGAAAGAGGAAGTGCATCACACTTAACAGTGATTTGACAATTACATTGTATGGCACAAATGGAATACAGAAACATCTTTTATGTAGTCATTTCCAAGATGACCTTGATATTTGCAAGTAGTATTAAAGGCTCTTATTCAAAAATTTAGCCTTTAAGTGTAGCAAGAAGTGGTAGCATTCTACCTTCCCTGTAATCCATTTTTTAGAAAACGTAATACTTAGCGTGTCCATGTACAGTGCTTTTCATCTATCCAAACCATGTTACAGAGGGTAAAGCATTACCACCTCACATTTAGTGCACTAGATCACAACTGACTTCATACAACTGCTAAAAGTCTGTGAGTGAACAAAAACAAGATGTTCCATAGGCCCAAGGCAAGTTGTTCACTGAGTTTAGGGAAAACAGACACCTCCAAAGTAGTTCTTGTCCTGCTCTGAGCCTCATCTAGGTTGGAAGATCACAGTTGCCTTAGACCCTACAAGGACATAGTTGTCTGGGTGCGGAGAAGAGAGAGGCACACACATTGTGAGGTTGTTCAAATGACTAGAAGTTTTAAATAAGAGATGTGTTCACTGGAGCTGCTTTTGCTTTCTATCTACTTGCTTGTTTATCCACCAACATCACCTGAGCCCACAGCCCTGATAAACCATCCTCTGAGCTGTTTCAGAGTAGCAGCCATGTTAGTCTGTATTCGCAAAAAGAAAAGGAGGACTTGTGGCACCTTAGAGACTAACAAATTTATTTAAGCATAAGCTTTCGTGAGCTACAGCTCACTTCATTGGATGCATTCGGTGGAAAATACAGTGGGGAGATTTATATACACACACAGAGAACATGAAACAACTGTGATGCTATTAATTACCATGTGCTCCCTCTGCTGGAGGTCAGGCCCTGCAGCAGGGAAGCAATAACGTGGTTATGCATACAGCAGCCACTAGTGTTCTGCAAGTGGAGTTTAGGATATGATCATTAAAACAATGTTGAGAGGAGCTCTGGCAGCCTGTGAAATTTCATACCTAATTCTGCACAGACATCAATAACATGATTCTCATTGCATTATACGGGTACGAGAGTTACAGCATGTAGTGTTAGCACCTATGTAGGTGAGGTCCTTTCCAATGTAGCCCCTTCTATATGTAGCACAGATATGCATTAGTATAGCTACAGAGGAATATTGTTCTGCATTGTAGCTCCAGGAACCCTGGCAGCATTTTAAGAAGTGGTGCTAGATTTCCCACATTTTCTTGGTTATATCATGCAACTTATTACTCATTTAGTATTGGAAGGCCAGAGTTGCCGATAGAAGCAATTAAAAAAAAATCTACAGGTTTGTTTGTTTTTTTTTGGTGGGGTGGCAGATTGATTTGGTATAGCTCATGAACTATGTACCATGAATGGTGGGGTTCATTCCTGCCATTGAAATAGTGCTGTTGTCTTCAGGAATGCATCATTGGGACTGAATTTAACAGCGACAGGTAGTGGGCTAGATTCTCAACTTGAAGTTAATGGTGAAACAGAGCAGAATCTGGTCCACAGTCTGTACAAAATAAGCACATAACTCTGAGTCTCGAGGTAACACCCCCATTCAAAGGCAAAATCAACTTTTTGCCTCCATGGAGGAAAGAGTCCTTATACGAACTAATAGCATTGAGAAATCTTTTACAGTAAATCCTTTGTAAACATTTAACTGTTTCACAAGTTTTACTGTAGAATCCTTTACGCAAAGCTATGAGTCATGAGCTCGAGTATGGAATTGTTGGCAGAGTGAATGAATTTTCTGCATGACAATAAGACCAGTAACTTGCATGCATTACAGTAGATTTCTAATTGCTTTAAAACCAAATTATGTGTGATTACAATTAGGATAGGAGCAGTTAAGATTGAGAACAAAGAATGAAGCCACTGGGTAGAAAATCTGAAGCTATTTACTGATGTTTCTGCTACAGCTCTTTTTCTTGTATAGTAATAAATTATATTCTGACTCACAATAAGGAAGGACTATTTAAATAGTCAATGACCTTCAAGTCAGTTTTATGTTGGTCTGTTCAGCAGTAAGTCCAGCAAGAACGTCTATGAAATGTAATATTTGACCTGTGGTGTATGTCACAGGTGTTCTATATAAGGGAAACAAACCGACCTTTCTTGACAGAGATGAGTCTTGCAGGGGTTCTAGTATAGAACAATGGTCTGGTCCACAGATCAAAATGCCAGAGCTCTTGTTTATTGCTCTAATACTTTCTGTGCATTTCTTGTGCCTTCAGCCGATATTAACATAGGCTTTTCTCCTCAGTACTTTGTACGCAGTACCCACGAGGACAGCTTTCTGCACATAAAGAGGAACTGGCAATGGAGCAAGGATGCAAAGGAAAGATGTCTGCTCACCCCTCAAAGGGATGATTACCAAGCAGCAGTAGACTGCAATGGAACTCTTGGGGCAACTAAATAACTGAAAAACTGAAGTAACAACTACTTTAAAATGCCCAAACATTATGGAACTACAAAATACCCCAACAAAACTGAGGAGAGGTATCAAATTACTAGTAATGGAGTGTCTACATAGATTAGATAATGGCACTGTTGATATGAGAATGGACTTCCAATGCAATGCTAAATCTCTGAGCATGCTCAGTGTAAACTAGAGATTACCAAAAAGAAAAAGGAGTACTTGTGGCACCTTAGAGACTAACAAATTTATTAGAGCATAAGCTTTCGTGAGCTACAGCTCACTTCATCGGATGCATTTGGTGGAAAAAACAGAGGAGAGATTTATATACACACACACAGAGAACATGAAACAATGGGTTTATCATACACACTGTAAGGAGAGTGATCACTTAAGATAAGCCATCACCAGCAGCAGGGGGGGGAAAGGAGGAAAACCTTTCATCGTGACAAGCAAGGTAGGCTAATTCCAGCAGTTAACAAGAATATCAGAGGAACAGTGGGGGGTGGGGTTGGAGGGAGAAATACCATGGGGAAATAGTTTTACTTTGTGTAATGACTCATCCATTCCCAGTCTCTATTCAAGCCTAAGTTAATTGTATCCAGTTTGCAAATTAATTCCAATTCAGCAGTCTCTCGTTGGAGTCTCTTTTTGAAGCTTTTTTGTTGAAGGATAGCCACTCTTAGGTCTGTGATCGAGTGACCAGAGAGATTGAAGTGTTCTCCAACTGCTTTTTGAATGTTATAATTCTTGACGTCTGATTTGTGCCCATTCATTCTTTTACATAGAGACTGTCCAGTTTGGCCAATGTACATGGCAGAGGGGCGTTGCTGGCACATGATGGCATATATCACATTGGTAGATGCGCAGGTGAAAGAGCCTCTGATAGTGTGGCTGATGTGATTAGGCCCTATGATGGTATCCCCTGAATAGATATGTGGACAGAGTTGGCAATGGGCTTTGTTGCAAGGATAGGTTCCTGGGTTAGTGGTTCTGTTGTGTGGTGTGTGGTTGCTGGTGAGTATTTGCTTCAGATTGGGGGGCTGTCTGTAAGCAAGGACTGGTCTGTCTCCCAAGATCTGTGAGAGTGATGGGTCGTCCTTCAGGATAGGTTGTAGATCCTTGATGATGCGTTGGAGAGGTTTTAGTTGGGGGCTGAAGGTGATGGCTAGTGGCGTTCCGTTGTTTTCTTTGTTGGGCCTGTCCTGTAGTAGGTGACTTCTGGGTACTCTTCTGGCTCTGTCAATCTGTTTCTTCACTTCAGCAGGTGGGTATTGTAGTTGTAGGAATGCATGATAGAGATCTTGTAGGTGTTTGTCTCTGTCTGAGGGGTTGGAGCAAATGCGGTTATATCGTAGCGCTTGGCTGTAGACAATGGATCGAGTGGTATGATCTGGATGAAAGCTAGAGGCATGTAGGTAGGAATAGCGGTCAGTAGGTTTCCGATATAGGGTGGTGTTTATGTGACCATCGCTTATTAGCACCGTAGTGTCCAGGAAGTGGATCTCTTGTGTGGACTGGTCCAGGCTGAGGTTGACGGTGGGATGGAAATTGTTGAAATCATGGTGGAATTCCTCAAGAGCTTCTTTTCCATGGGTCCAGATGATGAAGATGTCATCAATGTAGCGCAAGTAGAGTAGGGGCATTAGGGGACGAGAGCTGAGGAAGCGTTGTTCTAAGTCAGCCATAAAAATGTTGGCATACTGTGGGGCCATGTGGGCCCCACCCATCGCAGTGCCGCTGATTTGAAGGTATACATTGTCACCAAATGTGAAATAGTTATGGGTCAGGACAAAGTCACAAAGTTCAGCCACCAGGTTAGCCGTGACAGTATCGGGGATACTGTTCCTGACGGCTTGTAGTCCATCTTTGTGTGGAATGTTGGTGTAGAGGGCTTCTACATCCATAGTGGCTAGGATGGTGTTTTTAGGAAGATCACCAATGGACTGTAGTTTCCTCAGGAAGTCAGTGGTGTCTCGAAGATAGCTGGGAGTGCTGGTAACGAAGGGCCTGAGGAGGGAGTCTACATAGCCAGACAATCCTGCTGTCAGGGTGCCAATGCCTGAGATGATGGGGCGTCCAGGATTTCCAGGTTTATGGATCTTGGGTAGCAGATAGAATACCCCAGGTCGGGGTTCTAGGGGTGTGTCTGTGCGGATTTGTTCTTGTGCTTTTTCAGGGAGTTTCTTGAGCAAATGCTGTAGTTTCTTTTGGTAACTCTCAGTGGGATCAGAGGATCATGGCTTGTAGAAAGTGGTGTTGGAGAGCTGCCTAGTAGCCTCTTGTTCATACTCCGACCTATTCATGATGACGACAGCACCTCCTTTGTCAGCCTTTTTGATTATGATGTCAGAGTTGTTTCTGAGGCTGTGGATGGCACTGTGTTCTGCATGGCTGAGGTTATGGGGTAAGCGATGCTGCTTTTCCACAATTTCAGCTCGTGCATGTCGGCGGAAGCACTCTATGTAGAAATCCAGGCTGCTGTTTCGACCTTCAGGAGGAGTCCACCCAGAATCCTTCTTTTTGTAGTGTTAGTAGGAAGGTCTCTGTGGGTTAATATGTTGGTCAGAGGTGTGTTGGAAATATTCCTTGAGTCTGAGACGTCTAAAATAGGATTCTAGGTCACCACAGAACTGTATCATGTTCGTGGGGGTGGAGGGGCAAAAGGAGAGGCCCTGAGATAGGACAGATTCTTCTGCTGGGCTAAGAGTATAGTTGGATAGATTAACAATATTGCTGGGTGGGTTACGGGAACCATTGTTGTGGCCCCTTGTGGCATATAGTAGTTTAGATAGCTTAGTGTCCTTTTTCTTTTGTAGAGAAGCAAAGTGTGTTTTGTAAATGGCTTGTCTAGTTTTTGTAAAGTCCAGCCACGAGGAAGTTTGTGTGGAAGGTTGGTTCTTTATGAGAGTATCCAGTTTTGAGAGCTCATTCTTAATCTTTCCCTGTTTGCTGTAGAGGATGTTGATCAGGTGGTTCCGCAGTTTCTTTGAGAGTGTGTGGCATACGCTGTCAGCATAGTCTGTGTGGTATGTAGATTGTAATGGATTGTAGAGATGTAGATTGTAGAGATTACCAGAAGTCTGAGCACATTTAGACTGAGCTGAGTGCTAGTGCAGTAAGTAATGCCATTTCTTTTCTTCTGACAAGCCCAGTTCCCTCCTGAGTGATTATGAAACCGTATGAAGAGACCTGAGCAGTAGTGGAGGATGGCGACCTCTGAGAGTGCAAAGGCATAACTGACTTAGGGAGGTGAATTCAGAGTCAGAGGAAGGTATCTGACTTGAGTCCAGCAACCCAAAAGTCACCCCACCCATAGTTTCTGTTCCAGGTCAATGCTGGCCCTCAAGAGTTCAAAAGTTCATTTGCAGAGTTTACCTCCCAACCTAGGTGGAAGGGGGGCAGGGGAGGAGGTATGGGGCACCTTACATGCTCCACTGCTCATATCAATGTCCGATTGCCACGCCTCTCTGTGGGGTTCTGCTGCAGTCTCCACCATGAGCTGCTCTACGCTGCCAGCCATCCTACTAACCGCTCACCAATATGTCTTCAGCCCCCCACACTTAACACAGCTCTCAGTGTTTTCAGCTCTTAGTAACTTTAGCTCTTTAGTGATTTCAGCTGTTGATAGGGAAAGCATCAGTACTGGTTCACCACTAGCCCAAAGTAAGTATAATGCTTAGACCTAGGCATCAGTGATTTCTGTTCTGCAGCATGTAACAAGACCCCAAATAGAATAAAAATGATCTCTGTTATTACATCATGGAGAGGAGGAGGAGGAGGAGGAGGAGGAGACAGCATCAAAAGGGTGTCTAGTGGTCTCAGAAGGGCTCACACTACCAAGTACAAATACCTATACCCCCCCCCCCCCCCTTTTTTTTTTTCCATTCACTGGCTTTTGGAACCCATGTCCCTTGCCTAGTGAGTGCTACTTAGTTGAGGGCAAGTCTCTCCATCACAAAATGCCAAGTACAGTTCTACTGTCCTTGATCCACATAATCAGAATACCAACATTTTACTACTCCTGCCCCAATAACAAAGAGACTGGGGATCCCACAGTAGCCAAAGTGACCATTTGGGCAAGCAGTCCCATCATGCTAGGCAGGGTGGGTGAGCCTATGCAAATGAGATCAGCCCCTGAAGTCTTCTTCCCCAGCTCACCACCAGATGTCAGGGTAGAGCCCATTCTGACTCAGCTTACACAGCATTGCAGGGATGATCTAGTGGCTAGGCCTCCAGCCTGGCACTCAGGAGAGATGCATTCAATTCCTTGCTTAGCAAGGACTCCCTGTATGAGCACAATTCGCCAGAGGTAAATAGGGATCATACTTTCCTGCTTTGTGTAAGGTGTTGATAAGCTCTCAAAAGAGCGTGAGCTAAATTTATAGGGGCCTCTATAGCCTTCCAGACAGTTGATGCATACACTACTGTTAGCGGCAAGCACCTAAACACAGGTGCCTACTGCTCTGCTTTATAGGGCCCCAGATGTACTCTGAGCATGTCCCTTCCAGCCTGCCTTGATAGTGGTGTAACAAGGCCCTGGTGCAAGAATAGGTTAAGAGCCTGATTCTGAAATCCAGCCCCATTGCTCCCCCATAGCCCCAGTCCAGCCCTAGCTTCCCTCCTGTGGAACCCTTTGCTCTCCTCAAGTTCTGATACAGCTCCCTGACCCAATCATCCCTCCAGGCCCTCCTCCTTAGCTTAGCTTCCCTCCTTCTCCCACTTCCCTCATCCATCCCCTCAGTCCTGTTTCAGACTCCCACATGACCTACCCCAATCCCCTCCAGCTCTGCTCCAATCTCCCCTTCCCCCCCTGCTCCATTCCAACTCCCTTCCGTAACCCCCAGTCTAACCCCCTCCATTCCCTTGCCCCAAGCAAAGGGGCCAGTGCTTTCACCCTGCACTCTGTCTCTAAGGGGAGACTGCATTTCCCATCTCTTGGGCCTTCCCCCATATCCCACGCATCCCCTGGTGCTGCATTCCATTCCTGCTCATACCTAGGCTCATCCTAGCTGGAGGGCCCCCGCAATCCCAGCCACTCTCCTCCTCTTCACTGCAGCAGAGCTCAACTTCTGTCAGGTTGGTGGTGCCACGAATGGGGATACAAGTCTGCAGGTAGATCTGAGTTCCCTCCACAACTAGCAACCCTCTGCAGGACCATCATAGACAGCCCCCTGCCCTGATCACCTGTTGCCTGCATTCTATCCCCTGGGGGGTTATCCATATATACAATCTGATTACATCGCCAGGCCGAGGGTACACTGGTGGATCCTATCTACTGTACTGGTTGAGTGGGCAATCCCCTTATAGCTCCAGACAGGGGATGGCAGCCTTTGCTCCTCCCACCCTGGTATCTCTGGACTCCTAGGTGCTACATCAAAATTCGGCTTTGGTTAGGCCCTAGTGTGGGCCCTAGTGTGCCTGCACCACTTGCACCATTGTAGTTATACTACTGTGCCTTGACAAATCCTAACTTGAGTGGCAGGATTCCTGAAGCAGAGGACCATTTCCCTTTGTCGTGCTCAGCACAGGACCTATAGGAGGAGGACTTAATCCCTGGAGAAAAGCAATGCTCCTGTAAATGCTCCCCTTCTTCCTGCCATGCACCCTACACTGGGAGGGCTGCAAGGGGATGGGATCAGGGATTGAGAGGAACCCTCAGCTGGTGGGCAGGACAATTTAACAACCTCTCAGTGGCACCAGCAGGGCAGAGAGGGTTCACAGAGGGGCAGAGTCTAGATCAGCAGCTGTCCAGATGCAAAATGTAATAAAAATGATCAAACTACGAGTAATACATTGTGGTCAGATTCTGATTTCCATTTCACAGGTAGAGATCTGGAGTAACACCACAGAAGTCAGTGGAGTTGCATGGCCATAAATCCAGCGTGAGAAGAGAATCTGACCTGACTTGTTTTCTGGCAACAGCAACCCAAATTGTTTCCTTCCTCCTTATCCTGCTGCAAGCTCCCACAATGCTCCTTGAAATGTCATTACTCACTTCTGTTTCCAGGGTGAGAAGTGCTTGAATTGGTACCCAGATGTCAAGGTGGTTCTGTTCTGCCATGCCTGAGAGAGGTGGCTGCACACAGCACAGTCTGTACAAGCAAATGCAGTTGATTTGATCACCACGGAAACCAGACCACTTATGAAGAGCTATGTTTACTCCTGTTTGTTAGTATGAATATTTTATCGTTTATTTCCCTAACTAAATGGAGAAACATTATGAAATTGGCAATTTGCCCTCTGTGTGCGGGTCCAATCCTGCAGGGCCTCGATGCATGGTGTTCTAGTTAAGAGAGGTTTCAGAGTAGCAGCTGTGTTAGTCTGTATTCACAAAAAGAAAAGGAGTACTTGTGGCACCTTAGAGACTAACAAATTTATTAGAGCATAAGCTTTTGTGAGCTACAGCTCTCTTCATCGGATGCATCCGATGAAGTGAGCTGTAGCTCACGAAAGCTTATGCTCTAATAAATTTGTTAGTCTCTAAGGTGCCACAAGTACTCCTTTTCTTCTAGTTAAGAGAGTTTCACCTGCAGATACCTGGAGGATTAGGTCCTCTTTATATTGGTTCAAGAGCACAAAATGTTGTGTAGGGACAACACTCTTTGCTATATCTAGTTATGCACTCAGAAGATCCTCATTCTGGTTGGTTTTAAGACCAATCCCCCCTCCCCACAAAGAATCAGTGTTATTTGGATGCTTTTTCATATTTGGGATAACTCGATTGCCATGCATGACAAGGGACTTGGCTCAAAATGCTCTTGCCATTATTATAGTCATCTTGTACAGTCCACTATGTAAATATGAAGTTAGTGGCTGTATTATGGCTTTGTTTTCTTTGTATTGTACCTTTACATTTCTTTAGTGTGCAGAGACAGCTGCCATTTTGTAAGACAACGTTAGTGCAGCATGTTCCAGTGAAGTCACACACACAGTGCTCTCTCATGGAGACCAATATTCTTCTCATGGTTTTCCCCATTTAAATGACTGGTGCATAAGAAGTGATACTATAGAATGACTTCAAACCCAGAGCACATCATAACAGACAAAACATCACTGAAGCAGAAGTCAATGACCAACTGGGGAAAACAGGAGAAGTGTTATCTAGTGGTTACTATACAAGGCTAGAAGTCAGGCACTCCACAATTCTAATCGTAATACTGACACCAATTCCCTCTGTGGCCTTTAGCAAGTCCCTTAGCCTTAGTTTCCCCTTGTGAAAAGTGAGATACTTGTTACTATAAGTAAGCAAATGTCTCACAACAAATAACTTATTTAGCAGATGTTGACAGTGATTCTCTTCAGACTGTATGTTAAGAAATTCCCCAAACATATTCACTACTCAAAGTTATACATGTAATGTGGCTGTTACGGTATTGAACCACTCCAGACATTGTGCATGCCAGCCTCAGGGCAGACTGTCAAAAAGCAGGGCAGACATCCCAAACTGGTTGTATGATCTATAATTATATTTCACCACTAACAAGTGTGAGCTCCTAAAGCACTATAACAGTCTTACCATGGAGACACAGACAGTGCCCTTGGGCATTCCTGTCTATCTTGCCAGTCAGGGAAGCTAGACTATGTGACAGATAGTCATTTTACACCAAAAATCACAACAATATTCAGGTTACTCCCAGTTCCAAAGGACCTGTCACTTACCCTAGGTAATTTGTACTCAGATCTCAAACTAAAGACAATGCCTGTAGCCAATCCTGTAATAAACTAACTAAAGATTTATTAACTAAAGAATGAGTTATTTACAAGGTGAAAACAGGAAACATACACACACAAATGAGTTACAGTCTTAGAAATAAAAAGTAAAATAAGCTTCTATAATAAACAGCTCTATATGTCCTTTTAGGGCTGACCCATGCCAAGCAACATGAAGATCTCTTGATTATGTTTAGGAATCTTTGCCCCTCAGAGTCCAGACAGCATAAAGATCCCAGTTGCTGCTTGTCAGGGATTTTTATTGGCTTCACCCCAGAATCCAAGCTGATGGGATGAGTTCATGCCCAGGTCTCCCCTTCCTGGAATGCAATCAACAAAGTCTGGGTTCTCTGATGTTACATGATGCCTTATTTGCCTTCAGTGGGACATCCTGTGTGAAGGATGAGCACTTTATCTTAATTAATGCTTCTTTTCCTGTTTGGTAAGTTACACAATTACAGAGGTTTACAGTGCAAACACTCAATATAACTTTACACCATGGGCTATAGATGTTATAAGTGAAATCAATACATGCAGCATCATACACTGTTTATAAGGTTTAGACACCAAACACATTCTTATAACTCTAATATTTATCTTACCAATACTAACATATAGCTAAGCCAGACTGGTTTCCAGCTGTGTATTTGTCAATGTTCAATGAGATCTTGGGATCAGCTGGCAACTGGTCTCCCAGCCTCACAATGGCATATAAAGACCTAGGTAAGGGATACATAGATATATCCTGATCTCAGGAAAAAACATAATACCCCAGACACTTGGTAGATGCCATCAGGTGCATTTCAGAGGGTTTGATTTTTTTTGTTATTTTAAAATTGGAGTGAGTGCTGGGGGCAAGTGATCTATGGAATGGATGATTTAGTCAAGCCCTGAAATGGGGCAATTCCATAAGAGACAGGGAACTCATCCCGCACCATCACCACCTTCCATTTGGGACAAAATTTTAACAAGAGGCACCTGTCCAATGCCCTACTAGTTGTGGGGAGTAGTAATGGTACAGCAAGGGTAGATTTTATGCACTAGGAACCAAGTCAGAAAAAGCATTTTAATGGAACAAGTAGTGTTTTCTGTAACACAATGAAATATCAGTTTGTGCTATCTGGATTCACAGACAACTTTTCTGCCTCACACAAATCAGTTTTCCAGTCTTAACACACGGACAGAGTTTATGTTCAGAATGGATTTATTGCAGTTTTTCTGAGACAGAGGCTCCACCATCTCAAATGTTTTAGCCTCAGGCTTTTTCTTTGATATAAAAAGCTGTTGTAAAGTCACACGTTCCACGTCCTGCAGAACATTTTGGCAGTTGCTAGGAACTAGATACAGATCCCAAGCTGTCCTGGCCTTACATAAATGGTTTAGAAGAAATATGTGGCATCTGGCTTTGAGACAAAGCCAGCATCTCACAAAAGGTCTTAACACCAGTTTGTTTTAAGAACTGGGTTAAATCAACTCTACTGTGAAATTAGTAACAATGAGTAGAGCGTAAAATGAATGCAGCTCTTTAGACACTGATTGTTGGAACTCTATCGGGTTTCATTTTCTTTGTAATACAATAATAGCTTATTAAAAGCCAGAAGATTACCTTGTAGTGTTTCTCCAGCATTTTTCCTGGAGAAAACCTCCAGTGGCAAGGTCTTAATATATATGGTGTACGGCATGGTGTCCACACCTATGAAGAAAGGCTGTATATATTTTCCAAATTCCACTGTCTGCATTCTCCTACTAATGCTCACTTACTGACACGTGTAGTACTGAGTGTGGCTTATGTCTCCAGCATCTGGAGACCATCACGCCTCGGTTTTCCTGTCGCTAGTTGGATCTTCCCAAGGCTTATAGGACACGTTGGGACCTTCAGCCAAAACAAGAGTGTACCTGAACAAAACATTTTTAGCCCCTTTGGGCTCAGTTCTTCTCTGGGCTCTTCAATTCGCTAGTCCTGCTTCTGCTTCTGGCAGGGGTAACAACTCGTCCCTCCTGGTAGTGCCCTCCCCCTATTCCAGGCTTTAGCTCATAAAGCTGTAATCTTTACACAAACTCACCCTGCTTTGTTCTTCCTCAGGCTACTTATTACACAGCTGTCTCCTCTTAGGCTTCCTTCCGGCCTCATTAGCTAAGCCCCTTTCAGGCTCCATCCCTACCTTCTTCTCCACAGGGAAGCACCTGGCAAATACCCCCAGCTCAGCACTCTCCTAGTACAGGACTCTCTCTGGCTCCTTCCCAGCAGGGACTAACCACTACTAGTCCTTCCCAGACCCTGTTCCTTGGCTAGCCAGCACACTGCAACTCCTGTCAACTCTATTCCATAGTGAGAACCGGTTGCTTCTTAAATATTCTCCAGCAAGCCTGTTCTTGGACACATGCTGAATCACATGATACTGACATTACCCTTCCTACTTCGGTCCCATAAGGAGGATCACAGGAAAGAATCTAGACAAGCACTCCTCTTGAAAGCCCAGCCTATCCCATGACAGTAGCAAGAAAAACAACCCCATCACTCCCCTCTTCATACGCCACCCATGGATTTCAGGATCAAGTTCAAAACTACCCAATTTATTTGTAAAACTCCACATAGACTTACCATTAACTACCTTTGGGACATTCTCTGTCTCTCTTATCCTTACACTTCTAGCATCTGCCCGCTTTCTGTGCAGATCTCGCTATAAATGAATTGCCACTTGAGAATTTTCTAGGTAAAAATATGGCAAACACAACAGCTGCCAGTATTTTCTCTTGGGCCTGAAATAAACTATTATTGTTCTCCCCCACCATCTCGCCACAGCCTTTGCCTTTTCAGCTCCTGACCTTTGGAACAGCTTCCAGCATCCCTCTGCCTTATCCGTGCAGTATGATGAATGGAATTGGAGAAGGTTAGTTCTTCAGCTCATTTCATGTCTCATTTGGCAACAAGGTCAAAATGTTTATACCTAGGTGCATAGAGTTAGGCTCTTGAATCCACATTTAAGCAACCAACTAAAAGTGACCTCATTTTCAGAGGTGCTCACCTTTTGCAGCTCTCCTTGACTTTAGTGGAGGTTGCCAGACTATAAATGAGAACAAATTGTCATAAAAAAAGTTTAAAATGTAAGTATTTTCATAACTCACTGATTATCTTAGTATAATTCAGGGGTCTCAAACTCAAATGACCACGAGGGCCACATGAGGACTAGTACATTGGCCCGAGGGTCTCATCACTGAACCCCGCACCGCTGCCCCAGACCTGCCCCCACTCCTCCCCTTCCATGAGGCCCTGGCCCGCCCTACCTCTTCCCACCATTTCCCTGCCCCCATTCCAACCCCTTTCCTGAAATCCCCACCCCAACTCCGCCCCTTCCCTGCCCACAGGGGGTGCAGGAGGGATGCAGCAGGGGTTCGGCTGCAGGAAGGATTAGGGGGGCGGGTCCGGCCCAGCACGCACCGGGGGCAGGGAAGGCTCCCTGCCTGTCTGCCTGCCCTGCCCCTGCGTTGCTCTGGGAAATGTCCGGAACCTGGGGGGGGGCCATAGGAGTCTGTGTGTTGCCCTGGCCACGCCTCCAGGCACCGCCCCCCACAACTCCCATTGGCTGGGAATGGGGTACTGCGGCCAACGGGAGCTTCAGGGGAGGTATCTGGAGGCGCAGCCAGGGCAACACACAAGCCCCTGTGCCCCCCCTCCCACAGGTCCCGGCTGCTTCCCGGAGTGGCGTGGGGGCAGGGCAGGGCAGGCAGGTAGGGAGCCTGCCCTGCCCCCAGCTCAGGCCGGGCTGGGCCGGGCTGGGCCAGAGCTGCTCTAGGTAAATGCTAGAGGGGCTGCGGGGAGCTGGTGGGCTGCAGAAAATAACCCTGCGGGCCGCGTGTTTGAGACCTCTGGTATAATTGCTCAACCGAAAGGTTTAAGAGTATCTGGTTTGCTGATCACCCACAAAAGTTCTTGGATTAATCAGAGAGAATCTTTTCCCCTTTCATTAATTAGGGGGAAATTTGCCCTTGTGCAAAGGCCTCCAGTCTCACTCAAGTCTCACTCAAGCCCCCATTAGCACTAAGTGGTTCTTTTGTAGGTGCTCTGAACAGGATGGAAAATGACAAAATGAGATTCAGACTGGAGAAAGACAAGCTAATTCTTGAGGGAAAGTAATCAAAACAAACATAATGGAAAGGAGAAACCTAGGAAGCAAGGATGCTGAGAGAGACCTAGAGGTGAGAGTGGATTGCAAATTGGACATGAATTTTCAATGTAATATGTCAGCAAAATAAGCCAGTGCAATTTTGGGTTGCATATGCAGACACATCTTGTCATGGATGAGGGAAGTAGTAGTTCTTTTCTATGCGCTTGATCCTGTGACATTCTGGGCCTGATCCAGCTAAGCACTTGAGTACATGCTTAACTCTAAGTGCCTGAGAAGTCCCATTGAAGTAAATAGGACTGATTATGTCCTTAAAGTTAAGCATGTGTGCTGGATTGGGGTTAGACTGCTCAGCACCCTGCAAGATCAAGCCCTACATAGCTCTGGTGCAGCTGCTCCTGGAAGTCTGACAACACCACTAGAAGAATAGTGATATGTAACTTGGAGGAAGTTCAAAAAAAATCAACAAAATTATCAGATAGCTGGAGGGATTGACTTATAAGGAAAAATTTAAAAAGCTAAGTAAGTACAGCTTGTCTAAAAGATAATGAAATATGTGGGCAGATATGAAAAACAGTCTACAAATATCTGAAGAGGGTAAACTCTACAGCTAGAGAAATATTGCTTAGAATACTACATGGGAGGTGTAACTGGGGTGAATGGGATACAATTAATAAAAGGAAAATTTAGGCTGAATATTGGAAAAATCCTTTAATCAGTGAGATATTTTAGATTGGCTTCCAGTGCCAATTGTCTACAAGTTTTAAAACTGGATTGGACAAAAATCTAGAAAGTGTACTGGATGGGACAATCCTGCATTTGCAGTGGGTGGATTGGATAATCTAACAGATTTCTTGAAGCACTAACTTCTGTGATTCTATCAAGCATAAAAATCTTGATCTGAATTGGGGAAATAGCTTTAATTTTGTGGTTCTTATACTTGCATTTTTAAAATTAAAATGTCCTTGTATGTTTCAATATATTTCTATTGCAAATCAGTGCTGTTTAATTGCCTTGTATGCTACAGGAAGTTATTGGGCCGAATTTTGATCTCAGCAATGCCAGTGTCAATCCTGATTTCATTGGAATAACTCCAGATTGACACCATTGCAACTGAGATCAGAATCCATCCTAGGGTGTTTAGATCTAGGTGGTGTAATATATTTAAGATTTCTTCATATTTTCACCTCTGGCTGTCAAAGAGATCGTTACATTTTAATTACCGTTATAATCTAAAAATACTTCACATTTAATGAAAATATTTAAACAGCTCTCTTTGTTGAAGAAGAAAACCATACAGTAGATTACAACTGATTGGCATGCAGTGAGATCTAAATCTGAACAAGGAAATAGTCTGTCTGGACTCTGTATTCTATGGGGGAAACACAGGTATATAGGCCCAGACCCACAAAGGTATTTAGGCTCCTAACTTCCACTGAAATCAATGGAAGCTGGAAGCTGAAATACCTTGGTGGATCTGAGCCTTAGATCTAGAGATTCAGGTTAAGAAAACCCAGGGCCCTATCATCTCCTAGACTAGTTGGGCTGGTCCCACAGACCATACAGCAAATGGTGTGAGTTTCCACTCATAGTTTTCTTCTGTTTTTTTCTTTCTGGAAATGAGGGGGGATAGGAGCATGTTCCTGTGTGGAAGAAGCAAGTGGTTCTGCACCTTAAAAACATATGTCTCCCCAAAATCAGTGTAGGCCATGGATTCCATGGAAGTCAGGGCCATATGCATATATCGTTGTCTGGAGAGCCATACACAAACTCTTGGTTCCCCAAGCCATTTCCTGAAACCTGACAGTACATCTAGTGTAAAAGCTGCCCTGCTGGGGAAGGGGTGGTGGTTCAGACTGCAGAGAGGAAAAGCGGGTATGACCACTCAAAGTTGTCAAAATCAGCACTGAGGGAGGGAGGAAGGGAGGAGACACTGATGACATGTACCCAAAATCACCTGCAACAAGGTTTTTGCCCCATCAGGCGTTGGGAGCTTAACCCAGAATTCCAATGGGCAGCGGGATTGTGGGATAGCTACTCACAGTGCACTACTCTATGAGTCGATGCTAGCCACGGTATTGAGGACGCACTCCGCCGACATAATGCGCTTAGTGGGGACATGCATGATCGACTGTATAAAATTGGTTGCTAAAGATCAACGTCTATAAAATTGACCTAATTTTGTAGTGTAGACATGCCCTTATCCACAAAAGTCCTGCAGGTGTCTCGAGTGATGGTGTAGGTTGGGTTATAATTTCACAGAAAAAAAGCTGTCTGCAAGTACTCTCACCTCTGGCCCACTCCCGGCTGTACTGCACAACCCAAAACTCCCAGAGCCCATCCCCAGGGGAAGCAGAAGGGTTGGGATCAATTGTGGGGAGTGGAGATGACAATCTCCTGCACTCCCCCTATCCAAATATGCAGGGTTCTTGCCACCCACACCTATGGAGGCAGAAGAACAATAGGACCCCCACTCTTTTTTCTTCTAGCCAGGGATGTAAAGGGGCAGAATGCATTTGGGTACTTTGCTGGCATGTCTCTTCCTCCAGCTGCATTTTAAAAGAGTAACTTTTATTTTAAAAACCAGAAAGTACATTTTTCAGAGCAATTAATTTTGGGAAGTAATTCAGTCTGTAACTTTTATCTTTGGGTTTACTGCCATTAAAGCAAGATCAGTGGCTTTGTTTTTCTTCCCTTGTAATTCCTTTCCTGGCAAAACTGTGCCACATCTACATAAGCATCTGGCAGTTTTGCAAATAAATGAAGCTCAGTTCAGCTTCAGAGGAAGGATTCCATGTGCCCCTTACTGTAACACTTCATAAACATTTGTGTAACTGGAAGAATAGGTCCCAGTTACGCCCATATTTCATGATAAACACAGATGGTGTTTATATTTAAGTATGCCAAAAGTGGTAATGATTGCAAATTTTGGAAGGATTTATTTTTATGTTGTTTCCATTCTAGCCTCTAGTAGTTCAGGCTGCTATGACCTGACTTTCAGATAAAGGAAACATATTTGTATGATGCTATTCAGTTTTCTAAAATAACTTCACAAGATTTTGTTTGCCTGCTACAGAAGGACATTGAGCTTTTGTTTCCCAGGAGGCTTTTATCCTCTAGCGTTGGAAGCTGAAGACTGAGGCCTGCAGAGATCACTTAATATGACTAATTATTGGTTTACATATGCTCCTTAATTGCTCAATACCCCTTCTCCTTTCAGAAAATAAGATAAATGTAAGTCACAACAGTGTTAATCTGTTTAAGTTTTTATACCACTCTCAGCATGGCTCATCACTGATGAGCAATTTCCAGCAGTACATTAAGCAACATGACTAGGTATTTGTCATGTGTTTCTTTTCTCAGCCTGTCCCCGGGGGAGAGGTGCGTGCAGGAGAATGTTGGGGATTGTTTACATTATATACATATCTGTATATACACGCACTCACATTATTATGTGTTTATGATAGAGAAGACAGGTCAAAGAAATGCTCCTTGCACCCAGGGCAGAAAGTGGTGATGTTAGTGATGGGCCTTAGTTCCTGGAGGAGCTCATTCCACAGTCTTGGGCTGGTCCCTGAGAAAACTCTCTCTCCGACACAGATGAGCTTTACAGTCTGGGATTGTTATGGACCGTTGTAACATATCTTGGGGGAGCACCCTGTAACCCCCTCATATTCCTCATCTGTATATAACTGTGATCTTACATATAAAACAGGCCTTTGTAAGGTGTCAGGGGAAAGGTTATGATCTGCTGAAAGTCATTTCTCTATCCATGTATGTGTATCATTAATGCATGTGAAGTTATGAGAATTGTGTTGTATGGTGGTCACTAAAACATGCTGTAAGTTGGGGAATTAGCCAGATATTAGCTCCTCAGAGGCAACAGCAAGGAAAGTAACCAACACCCGGGGAAGGGTGTCAAACAACCCATCAACAGCTATTGTCCAGCAAGGGAGCTACAATTCAATGACTCACCTGCATGAGGTCACACCAGGGGAATTGCTCAGCCATGCCTGGGGACTCAGAAATGCCCACCAGGCATGCCTGGACTTGTGCTCCCCAAGCACACGGACTGAGGGTATAAAACAGACACGGTGGCCACATGCTGCACCTTTCCCCTTCACCCACTTATGCTGCAAGCAACAAGGACACTCTGAAGACTCCAACTGAGGGGACTGGCCCAAATTTCAAGGGTGAAATCTGAATATTAAGGACTGCAATATCCGATGGGGTGAGAAAAGCTGCTTGTCTAGTTGCTGCCCAGTCTAATAGGGTTGAGAGTTTAGACTGCATGCTTATATTTTATTTCTTTTGGTAACTAACTCTGACTTTTTGCCTATCACTTAATATCATTTAAAATCTATCTTTTGTAGTCAATAAACATCTTTTATTGTTTATCTTTACCAGTGAGTTTGTATGAAGTGTGTGGCAAATCTGCTCAGGTTTGCAAAAGTTAGTGTATGTCCACTTTCCATTGATGAAATAGTGAACCAATTAATACATTTGTACTGCCAGTCTTGAGCAGTGCAAGACGGTATATTCCTGAGGTACAGTGCTGGAAGCTGGGGGGATTTGACTGGTGCCTTTCTCTGTGTGATTCATGAGTGGCTTTGGGACCATTCATGCAACCTAGCTGGCTGTGGGGCTCCACATGCGGTTGTACTGAGAGATAACAGCTCCTGGAGGGGTTAGCTGCTGGTCACTAGCAAGGCACTGTGAGAGACAGTCCATGCTGGAGAGAGTTAAGGAGGCACAGTGGTCCCACAGTCCCAGGCTGCACCCTGGGGACCCCGTCTCAACCATAAACAGCTCTCAAGTGCATACATGCTTTTTTGAGTCACAAATGCTAGAACTTTGGCCCAGAAGCTGCTCGCCAGTACACCAGTAAATTTGGAGTAAGCCCATTTAAATCAATGTGGTTATACCAATGTAGCTGAGAGCAGAATTTGGTTCTCTGACATTAAAAATGGCAGAGGCCACTTTCTAATAAATTAAAGGGGCAGCCTCCACCACCTCATTTAGCAGAGGAAGAGTCCACTATTTCCCTCTATTCTGGGCTAAGCAAACCACTGCTGACACAAAAGAGGGTTTTCACAATGGATGCAGCTTTGTGGCATTGGCATTCACACCAGAGTAAATGGATGCTTACATGTGCAGCATGTAGACTGGGACCTGGCATCAGCAGGAGAGGCAGGCCAGCATGGGAGATCAAGCAAGAGAGAATAGAAAATTCCAGGCGTGTCTTTCCAATTGTAATGGCTCATCACAAGATTCCTTCACCAGCCAGGCTGCATGTGGGGATTTGGGATCTCGAGGCATTGATTCTGAGACAAAACCCTAGCTCAGAGGGACTCATCATGCAGCCCATCACATTTCTGGTAATAGGCAATGGTACCCAGACTCCAACCTCATCATCAAAATATAAAAGTGAGTGGAAACTCTCACGTTAGGTTCCTAAATGGCTAGTGATCCAACTGTTATTTTTCAATAAGGTGACTGGAGACCTGTATGCTCAGAAATACCATCTAGGTGCTGATATACCACGGGGAGAATCAGGGTAGATATAAGCAGGGTCTGAATGAACTCTCTCCCCTGACAGCTAGGTGGGAGGGGAGGGAGACTTCAGGAGCAAACTGTATTTGAACACACCTATTCTGCGTAGATATCCAGCAGATAGACCAGTATGGCTCCAAGTGATCAACTTTGGCAGGTGTGGGGTTCCAAATCACTTTAGTACTGAATGCAGGGGTAGTGAAATGTTGTTATCAGTGTTGTTGTCTTTATTGTATGAATAAAGGGGAGCAGAACTGTATTTAATCTGTCCCAAATGAGGGGATCACCCTCAGCTGAAAGGACCTCGTTAAGGCAGGGGCTCGAATGCCAGATCCCTGTGAAAGTAAGAGGGGAGGGAACAGATATCCCAGCCAGGGGATGTGGACTCTCCCTAGTCTGGTTTAACCTATTCCTTCACACTGTTCAAAGATGGACTAAATAGGCTCTATTAGGAGCCTTTTTTTATTTTAAGTGCTTAAATGAGAGCTGCAATCACTTGTGGTGAGTCAGTGTTTCTGCCTAGTCTGCTAAAAGCTGAAAAATCACTAAGAGACTGACCTACAGCGGTCACAGCAGAGAGGAAGGTGGCAGCAGATGGTAACTGACAGTCGGCCAGCGGGAGTGGTGAGCAGTCGGCTGCAGGAGCAGAATGAGCAGCTGGCAGGGAGGCCTGTGGAGAGGTACCATGGCTAGCGGGGCGATCAATGGAAAGGAATCGCGGCTGGCAGGGCGGCTAGTCAGAGCAAGTACCCAGATGGAGGCGCACGCAAGGTGCCTTCTTCCCTGGGTGGGAAGTGAACTCACACAGATGCACCTCTGAATCCTGGGTCCTCACTGACACAGGACAACCACTGTGAGGGAGCAGAGAGGGCCCCAGAAAAGGAACTTTTGGTTGTAGAACTCAAGAACATGAGGCAGAAGACACAGCCCCACATACTCTGGGGTGGGTGTCCTTCTCACAGTTTTATGATTATGAATCCTGCTTGTAGCATTTTCCCTAATTAATGTTGGGTGACTTCTCTCCTTTCATTAAAAGTTTCTTTTCTACACTCACACTCTGTGCTTGTGAGTGGGGAAGTATTGCCTCTTAGAGGCACCCAGGGGTGGCGTGTAATTTTCTCAGGTTACTGGGGGCTTGAGCTGGTTCTGTGTTGTATTGTTGAAAAGGAATCCCTATATATTGAACCAGGCCCTGGTTGCTGACAGCTCCACCTGGCAGAAGGGTTACTCTTAGTAGACTAATGGAAAAAGCCCTGGAATCCATTTTGCAGTTAATACAGAATAAGAAATGCTTCTTGCCAGGTGAACTTTCAGGGAGCTGTGCCAAGCACAGTGAGCATAACTGTTTTTGAGTCGGTGTGTATTTTGTTTAGGAAAGATTTAAAATAGTTGCCCTTTCTTTCTGTGATTTGTTGAGCCTGGACAGGAGGGAGACAGCTATGCTGGGTCATTTATTATGTAGCTACTACCTTCCCAGTCTCGTCCTGCATGGCCTGAGTTATGGTACAGTAGAGACCTGTCAGGGACAGGTCATGCTGGAGACTATGGTGCCTGTTCTCTGATCTACCTGAGCTCACTACGTGCTCTGACTTTCTGAACCTCTGTTTCCTCTCACAGCAGCTGATCTGACCAAAGTGGAGCCACGTGCTCTACACACAATCAACAGCTCTGTCCTTTCGGTCAGAAATGAGGAGAGGCAGAAGGGCCGCGCACTTGGTGACCAAGTCCCATGGCCAGTCACATCTGTCTTGGATGAGAGAGTCTAACCACAAGCTCTTGCACAGGAATGACACCCTGGAGCTTTCTAGTCCCTCACACCCTTTCTGATAGCTCACGTTGGCCTCTTTCTCTTCAGCTGATCTTCCTGCTGTAGGCCTGTTGTCACACAAAGCCTTTTATTTTAGTGCAAATGCCAATGCCAAAAAGCTGCATTACACGAGAGAATTCTTTTGGGGTTTTTGTCAACAAGTACGTGCTCACGAAGGACAGAAAAGGATGTTTGCTTTGGAGAATGCTATTGGGGAACGCTTAGCCTTTCATTTCTTCAAATTGCTGTACAGACATTCTCTAACCCTTGCCACTCATGTGTGAGGTGGGTATGGAAAAGTATTATCCCCATTTTAAAGTTTTGCACTTCCCATATTTAGACACTTAAGTAGGAGGCCTGATTGCCTCTGGTGCTGAGCACTGGCAGCTCCCATCTTTGAAAGTTAAGTCACTTATTTAGGTGCCTAATGACGGAATTAGGTGCCAAACTTTTGACACCCAGGTTTGAAAAGAGAGGCCTTGTTGGTGTGTTCAAGATCCCAGCGTTAGTCAGCAGGAGGGCTGGGCATAGAATGAAGGCTTTCCTGGCTTCAGACACTATGATCAGTCTAGACCACATTGCCTCTCTTTTGGGGTGTTACAGATGTTCTCCTGGATGCCACACATGTATGGATCATCATTTATTTAAGGGTTGATCCAACAGAACAAATTGATCTTTTAGGGGCAAAGAGTAAAGTTATTGTTGAGATAATGGTTAATTTATTCAAGAGAAATTAGAGTGGGCATGTGGCGTTTATGCACACTGGGATGATGACATAACACTAAGGCACTCAGAGATGCCTGGAAATGGGTTCACATATTCTACAGAAACTGATAAAAAGGGATATAAAACAATATTTTTTAGCATATGTTTTGTGTGCAATAACCATTCTAGGTGGGATTTTCAAAGCCAGCTACAGGATTGGAATGGAAGGAATTAGAGGAGAAGGATAATCCAGTGAGTAGAGCACTAACCTGGTACTCCAGAAACCTGGGTTTGGTTCCCTGTTCTGCCACAGACTTCCTGTGTGCCTTAGGGCTAGACTTTTAAACATATTTAGGCTCCTAAAGACATAGATAGCTGCCTAGTGGGATTTTCAAAAGTGCCTCAGCACCTAACTCCTTAATTGTGTTTAAAAATCTGGCCCTTAGTGTTTCTGTGCATAAATTCCCCATCTGTGAAGTGGAGATAACAGCCCTTCCCTACCTCACAGGGCATTGTGAGGATGAACACATTAGAGACTGTGATGTGCTCAGACATTATGCCAATCTAGTACCTTCAAGACATTAAGTAACTTAGATAGATTCCCAATTCCATTTAATTTTAAGAGGAAATGGGAGTCCAAATCCATTCAGCAGCTTTCAAAATCTCAGGCTGTGAACTGACAGCAGGGCCTGGTGAAAGAAGGTATCAGTAGTTGGTGTGAATACAAAGGTTCTGGCTTTTAGGTAATTAAGACCTGGTCTACACTTAAAAATGAGATTGACCTAAATATGCAGCTCTGTGCTATGAAAAATTTGGCACCCTGTGCAACACAGTGAGGTCGACCTAACCGCTGGTGCATAGGTGTTGGAACTAGGGTGCGGGGGGGGGGCTGCCGCACCCCCTGGCTTGAAGTAGTTTGACCAACCGCTAATGCGGTTTTGGGATGCATCAGGAGAGGCATTTCCAGTAGGGATAAGGAGGTTTTAGTACCATTATACAAGGCACTGGTGAGACCTCACCTAGAATACTGTGTGCAGTTCTGGTCTCCCATGTTTAAAAAGGATGAATTCAAACTGGAGCAGGTACAGAGAAGGGCTACTAGGATGATCCGAGGAATGGAAAACTTGTCTTATGAAAGGAGACTTAAGGAGCTTGGCTTGTTTAGCCTAACTAAAAGAAGGTTGAGGGGAGATATGATTGCTCTCTATAAATATATCAGAGGGATAAATATAGGAGAGGGAGAGGAATTATTTCAGCTCAGCACCAATGTGGACACAAGAACAAATGGGTATAAACTGGCCACCAGGAAGTTTAGACTTGAAATCAGACGAAGGTTTTTAACCATCAGAGGAGTGAAGTTTTGGAATAAACTTCCAAGGGAAGCAGTGGGGGCAAAAGATCTATCTGGTTTTAAGATTCTACTCGATAAGTTTATGGAGGAGATGGTATGATGGGATAATGGGATTTTGGTAAGTAATTGATCTTTAAATATTCAGGGTAAATAGGCCAAATCCCCTGAGATGGGATATTAGATGGATGGGATCTGATTTACTATAGAAAACTCTTTCCTGGGTATCTGGCTGGTGAATCTTGCCCATGTGCTCAGGGTTTGGCTGATTGCCATGTTTGGGGTCGGGAGGGAGTTTTCCTCCAGGGCAGATTGGAGAGGCCCTGGAGGTTTTTTTGCCTTCCTCTGTAGCATGGGGCATGGTTGACTGGAGGGAGGCTTCTCTGCTCCTTGAAGTTTTGAACCATGATTTGAGGACTTCAATAGCTCAGACATGGGTGAGGTTTTTCATAGGAGTGGTGGGTGACATTCTGTGGCCTGCGCTGTGCAGGAGGTCGGACTAGATGATCAGAGTGGTCCCTTCTGACCTTAGTATCTATGAATCTATGAATCTATGAAGTGGTTTCCATTTTATACAGGGTTTACAGTTTGGTTTCATGGCTTTCAGCACCTCCACTATACAAATTGTTCCAGCACCCCTGCCCCAGTGTAGATGGTGTTAGGTCAATGGAAGAATTCTTCTGCAGCCTGAAGAGGTGGTTAACTACATTGATGGAAAACCCCATTCAGTCATTGTAGAAAGTGTCTTCACACGGCGTTAGGACAGCACAGCTGCAGCATCATAACTGTGCTGCTGTAGTGTAGACGTACTCTAACACTACTGGGGAGAGGAGAAGAGCAGCAGAGGAAGATAAGAAATTGGCTGCGTATTAATTGTACCTCAGGGAAAAAGGTTGTTTAATTACAGATAAAGTTGGTCAAATGCAAACCCTGCCAACGCAGTCATTAACAATCAAGGAAATCACCAACCGCAGAAACTTTCATTCATACGTTTACCACCCACACACCATACTGTCCAAACACATGGGGGAGGGACAGGGGGGAATCTTCCCTTCCACTATAAACACCTGGCACTTTCACCATATAATCACAATGCACACACAAAATTACTGCAAGTCACACTCTGCCTTAACTCCGAACACAGCTAGATTTTGATTTTTTCTCCGCAGATGTGTGCATCTTGGTGAAGTCTTCAGTGTGTTATTAGTACATGAACCAATAGGAGATTGGTATTTAGATTGTGCACAGAATAGAATGATCTTGGCACTGGAACTCGAGTCCTTGCCAAAATTGCTAATGGCATTTTTAATGACCATATACAGTCTGGACTTGATTTTACATCCACTCCAAAAGGCACAGGAAAGGTCTGGACAAATGCTATGCTGGGGCTTTGATCTGCTACCCATTCAGAGCAAAGATGGGTCACCAGCACCATTTTCTACAACACCCAGATTCTCCATGAAAGGCTTACTTGGTGACTGTGCAAAAACTCAGGTAAAGAACATATTTTAGACACAACACAAGATTTGGATTTTGTAGTTTACTGAATAGTCACAGGCCCAAGACATTAATCCCAACACAATGAAGCAAGTAGGATTAAGCCATCAAAAATATAATGATCTCATTGTCATTTGGGTTGAAATAGCCCCAAGAAACTAGAGGAAATGCTACAACTGCTTTTGTCTTTTTGTGAAAACAAAATGTGGGGGAATGCCAAATGCCCTAAGGCTCCGACTCCTAAAATAGGTTAGCAAGTACAGTGCAGAAAAATGGAAACTATTTAAGGAACAGTTGGGAGACACTTTCATTAAAATCCTTCACTCCAAGCAGAGAAAAGGGCTCATGAGACACCAGGATGGTTCAGCAGTGATGTACTGAGTAGTGTGAGCAGTAAGCAGGAGATTGTAATGATGCAATCAGATAAGGAAGAAGGTTGGGGCAGGGGAAAAAATGAAAAGCAAAAGCAAATTAAAAAGATAATTATAACAAATGGAAATTTGTGTCAGCAAATCAGATTGCTGCACCATTATTTACAGAATGGGAAAAATGACCCTCAGCCAGTAAGAACACAAGCTATTCATTCAGTGCACTGGTAAAATATTGGCCTTGTATGGGCAAGGTTGTTTCAAATCATAACACTTAGCTTTTATGTGCCATGGTGCTTTTCATCTTTTACATGCTGTGCAAGTATTAACTAACCCTCCCAATATGGCAGGAGAAAGAACTACCCCGCGTCAAGCTGTCATGCAGTGGCTCAAGAGCGTGACTGCCAACTTCTAGGCAGACTGTGAAGAAGAAGGGCAACAACCCCAAATTGGTTGTGAGTGCTATACTTAGATTTCACCAGCCAAGTGTAAACTCCTGATGTATTACACCAGCCTAAACATGGAGTCACTGACAGTTCCCTCCAGTACACCGATTTGTCTTGCCACCAAGGCAAGCTTACCTTTGTCCCTTACACAAAGGATCACAGCAATATTCTGGTTACACCTAGTCTCAAAGGACCAGTCACTTACCCCAGGTCAGTTGCACTTTAGATCTCATACCAAAGACAATGCTTGGAGCCTATCCTATAGTAAACTATCTAAAGATTTATTATATAGGAAAAGGAAACAAGAGAGTTATTGTCAAGGTTAAAGCAGGTGAACACACAAATGAGGTTCCAATCTTAAGTTTCAAAAGGTAACAGAAGCTCTAGCTGTCCTTTAGGGCAAACTCAGGCTTAGCACTGGGGTTTTCTTGCTTATGCCTGGAAAATGCTGCCCCTCAGAGTCCAAGCAGCATAGAGATCCCATTCCTCCTTGATAGGGGTTTTTATTCCCTTCCCGCTTCTGCTCTGAGCTGCAAACTCAACTGATGGGAGGAATTCACTTGTATGATTCATCTTTATGTGTGGGGAGGAGAGTAAACAACAAAGTCTATGGTCCTCTTTAATGTTCCATGCTAGTCCATCTGACAACTCATGCCTCCCCATACTGGAGGGGGTCACAATCTAAAGGGGAGACACGTGACCACCCCACATGTCTCTTCTGCCCAGTGACATCCCCCACCCTGTGCTCCCGGGCTCTCCCCACCCCATGTTACCTGTCCTTCTCCCTGCGCCTTCCCCACAGCCCATTCACAACTCTCCCAGGCAGCCAAGCAGGGAGCAGGATGGAGCCGCTTCTGCCTGAGAGCTTGGCTGGGAGGCAGTGGCGGTCCACTCCCTGCCTAGGCTTGACTGCTGGGGACAGGGGCCGAGCATTCGGGGGAGGGGGAAAGGGGGGGCTCCAGCTCACTTGGCCCCCATCCCCAGCATCAGGGCCTGGGTGCAGAGCGGCCCACTGCCAACCCAGCGGCCGAGGACAGGGGCTGGGTGCGCTGGAGCCCCCTCTCCCCCAGCATGTTTCTGGCTTGCTCGGCCCCTGTCCCCGGCAGCTGAGCCCAGGCAGAGAGGGGGCCACTGCTACCTCCCAGCTAGGCTCTCTCAGGCAGAAGTGACTCCGTCCCGCTCCCCGCCCAGCTGCCAGGGAGAGTGGCAAACGTGCCGGGGGGGAGGCATGGGAAGAGAAGGATAGAGCCTCTTTCCCTCCTGCCCCCAGCGTCCTCCAATATCTAGATTTCTTTTAATTTTAATCTTCACCAGTAATTTTAACAGCCAAATTCTGCCCTCAAATGCAAAATTCTTCTCTGACCTGTCTGCTCCAGCTGTTCAAGATCACTCCTTCCACTCTGCTATCCCCACCAAACAAACCTTCTGTATCAGAGCACTCCTCCTTCCAGCTGAGTAAGGGTGGATGCCACTCCTCCAGAACACTTTGACAAAGCTCCACAAGTCAGTTACTGGAGTTCCTCTTATTAAAGAGCAACCCAAGATGCCCCTTCTCTTTCAGGGGCTGAGAGTGCTGCTTCCATAAACCTTCCAGCCCTGCTAGCCCAGAAGTTATTTACTTGGCATATGCAATCTGGTCAAACCAAGCCACAGCATTCTTATCAATGATGTTCAAAGTATGAAGACCTCCAGGAAGTTGAGTCATTTTGCAGTCCTTAATGTGTCATGGTTTGTGGCTACCCACATTGACATAGTGAACTGCCTCTAAAACATTACCAAAATGCTGCTGCAGCATAAAGTCTACATCTGGTATGAAACCGATTCTGAAGGCTCCATTGCCTTTGCAGTAAATCAAACCCAGGTTGATGTTGAGTGGGGTCTGAGACAAGATAATTATTTGTCACTTTCTCTGTGGACCATGAAGCTCGCGATACATCCTCTACCATAAATCCCTCACCTGGTAAACTTATCCACAATGGGTGCCATGAGGGCAAACGACCATGTGGTGGATTAAACAAGTCTTTAATTAAAGATAGGTGTGGCATATCAAACAATTTCTTCATGAGCTTTGCTACACATTCCTCTCTGCAAACACTGGTTGGAGCAATATTGCAAAGAACCAGTACCTTAGTAGAGGAGTAAATTTAAGTGTGCCTGAAATAATATGCATGGTGGAATTAATTTGTACGTTGATCATCTATCTTTATGTGAGACGAACAAGCCCATACTGAAGTGCAGTACTCTGCCGCCAAATAACAGATTGCCAAGGCTGAAGTGCGTAATGTTTGTGTTTTGGTGCCCCATGTCATTCAAGCCAGTTTTCTGGGCAGGTTCTTATGCATTTTGACCGTAATCATTGTCTTTGTAAGATGATCATGATATTTGAGAGTTCTATTCAACTTGACATCTAGATAGACTGGATGTGAAACATGCTTTATTCACTGACCATTGAGAACTATATTCAGCTGTCTGCCCACTTGTACATGATGTAAGTGGAAGACACTTGACAGTCTTACTTACACTTGGTATCAGGAGCTATCCATGACAGTAATCGGCCGCCATATCTACATTCAGAACATTCTCAAGTATGTCAGAGGAGTGTGACTGAGTGCCAAGGCATATGACGGCTGTATAAACAAACCTGTGAGACGTGGTATATGGTAGGTAATTGGAATATCAGTTGAATAATATTTTAAGCAATACTGATCCTTGCGGGAAGCCATTCTTCTGGTGCCTCCAAGCACTTGTTCTATCACCAATATGCACACAGAAATGGTGCTTTCTCAAAAACAGAGCCATTGCACATACTAACCAACTTGGCATAGTTCTAGACAATTTCATCAAAAGGCCTGTGTGCCAAACCATATCATATGCTGTGGTCAGGCGCAGGAAAACTGAACCAGTCTTTGGCTTATGTGGGAATCCATTTTCTATGAAAGTTGTAAGTGCCGGCACTTGATCACATGTACCATGACTGCAGCAAAACCCAGCTTGCTCTGGTGCCAAAAGTGAGGGATGGAGCTCATGTCCTGAATCTGGATGCTCTGGGGGGCAGCATGTGGACTGGCTACTGGCTCAGCTGGCTTGTTTCTTTCTGAGGTACATGCCTGCATCTTTCAGAGGTACATGCCTGCATCATAGGTACATCTTTGCAATTATACTCACCAGTATTGGACTCATACGAAAGCATCTGTTTGGATCAGTAACATTTGCTGCACCATTGCTCCCTGAGACATAAGCGCTTGAAACATCACAGCTTTTAAAACTTTCTGCAGGAGCAGCCACATGTTTTGGACATGAGGTCATCACAGGGATTATAGTGTGAGGTTCTGCTTTGAAATAGTCCCTGTTGCTATCTCTCGGAGCCTCTCCCACAATCACACTGTGCCAGCTGAGGTGGACTTTTGTCTTGCTCAGCCGTTCTAGGCAGACAGTTCTCAAATACTGGGAAGCTGGCTCTCTTTTCCAAAATTTGATAAAATGGTGGATGTCCTGCTGAATGCATGTTTGTAAATGATAGAACTCTCCAGGGAGTAGCCAGACATTTTGGCACTCTCCCCAGGAAACCAGTTCAGACCCTTTGACAACCTTAGGTCCAAGTTTGAGTGCCTCTCATCTAGGTCTTTCACCCTCTGCTTGTAGGGGCAAAGATATTATTATCGCTTAGTACTGGGCCCATCTCCAGTGTCTGTACTTATTCATTTGTGGTCACAACAGGCACAAATGGAAGCAGGTGACTGCACTGTTCAGTTGTGAGGTTGCACCATAGCTATTCAGACAGGTCAGCCCTACTGGGGTGATGCACAGGAAAGGCCCAGTTAGCATCCAGATTTGCTACCCCCTGCCCTAAGGAGTGGGTGGCACCTTGTCCAGCCCTGCTTCATGCACCAGCCCTTAGAGACAATCCTTATCCCAAAGTTATGGATCCAGCTTGCCGACTTTCCTTACCTACATTGTTCTAACTATCAGAGGCTGTTCACCTTGGAGACCTGCTGAGCATGGCAGCACATATAAGAGGCTAGGGGTGGCTAAACCTCCCCAAAAAAGGACAGCCATGCTGGGGGGAAATGCCGAGGGTGTGGCACGGGTCATCCCTCGGTAGGTGCACTGGAGCACAAGAAGTAAAGCTCCTTAGAAGTTGGGGGGCACACCGGTGCCTGGACCATGGCCCTACCCACACTCCACCTCACCCCTATTCATCCTCTTCCCCCAAGACCCTGCCCTCACTCCCCCTCTTCCCACCCCCACACTGCCTCTTCCCCCATGGCCTCACTTCACCTGCTGCCCGCTCCTCTCCATCTCCTCCCCAAGCCCCCCCCCATGCCTGCCACTCATTCCTCTGCATTGCTCTATGGGGAGATTGTCCTGATGAGACCCAACTGTCAGGCCTGCCTTGTGCACATGGGGGCGCATGTTGCACCAGGCTGGCACAGATGGGTTCTCCTGCACACCAACCTGGCTTGGTGATCTTCCTTCCACCTTGTTAGTGTCTAGCTCCCTCAGGGAGTTGAAGCAAGTAGTTGCTGCACTGTCCAGAAGACACAGTCTCCTATTGTAGGAGGGCCTTGTACAGCCACACAAGGTGGGAAAGCTTCTTCTGCATCCCTACTTGCTTGCAATCAGGCCCTAAAGCAGTGCACCCTACATAAGCAGCATGGGCCTTCACCTCAGGAGCCAGACTGCTACACCACAGGGGCTGCATGTGGCTCAAAAGCTGCAGTTTAGCCATCCCTGACCTACTGTCTTGAGGAAGCTTTCCATGTTGCTAGGCAGCATATTCTGCCATACCACAGAGTTCTTTAATTAATCTCTTCTTCACCACAACTACTTTCCATCCAAATCCAACTTTAGATTTTAAGCAATCGCAAAACATGGGGATGTAATTCTCTAACAGGAAAGCATTTATGCTGTAAAGGTCCCTGTAAGAGATCTTGGGAAAGAGTCTGATGTAAAATTCTAATTATCAATGACAGTAACTCCTTGCTATTTCCTTTGACTGTTAGCTCCATCTTGTGGCTTCTAAATCACACTATGTGTAGTTTATTTTTAAAAAAACATCAAGAGCTAAGGTAAACTAGATTGACATCAAATGTTACTTGTCTATTTGAAAGTCCCCTAACACTCAGTAGAAAGACATCTTCTCTTCAGAATGTAATGATATTTGAAGCACTAATATTGCCTCCCTTATGAGAAAACAGTATACTTTGAAGGAATGCACAAATCAAATATAGAGCAACCTTGATCACCCGAACATCACTACACCCAAACCTAAAATTAGGTCACGTCCCCCAGTTACCTTATGGTTGTGGTGTCCCCCAAAGGCTTTCAGATAATTGGTCTTCTATTGTAATATAGCAGTCATTTATTTACTGCATTTAATTCCAAAAAGCTTTAAAAGCAATATACATACAGTGCTACTAAAGTACAGCCACTTCTGAGATGGAGAGGGTCAGTCAGACAGGCCCATTGCACATGACTGAACAACTGGGAGAGGGAAGGTTTTGGTAGAGAAGATCTGGGTTAATTCCTGTTCTAAAAAGCCCTATAGGATCTTTAACATCCAAGGAAGGCATACTGCAACTCATTGCTTAAGGTCTTACCCACAAGACCTTCACACAGTAAACTGGATGGGATTTCAAAAAGTCTAAGTGTTCAAAACCAGATGGTAAAGTCACTCAACTATCCTCTCTTGGAGGATAAACAGTTTGCTCAAATAATGATACTATCACATGCTTTCTCTAGTTACATCCCTGCAAGGAACTTGCTTATATTTTGCAATCCTAAGCAATCTAACAGCTCAGTAGAATGGAACGAATACTTGATTTTTCAGTTCAGGGATCAAACTGAAAAACCTGAAAAAAAGTTGCAGGTGGGTTTGAACCCAAACTGAACGTTTTCAGCTTTTCATTTAATTTTGGGTCTGGTATTCTCCGCCCTTTTTAAAAAATAGCTACATTTCAAAATGTAATGCTATTTCAAAACAAAAAGTCAAACCATTTTGTTTTGGCATGACTGAAATGAACGGTTTCAACTTTTTCAAAAACACCCAACTATTTCCATATTCCCCAGTCAAAACTATTAGCCAATTCTGACCCAAATTCACATCATTTCAGTGCCTAGGAAAACACATTTTTGGTGTAAAATTTTTGCCTAGCTCTACAGCTCAGATGGAAGAAAACCAACACACTGTGTGTGTATTAATTTGAAATATACCATGCCTGGTACATGTTAAGTTTACAGTACTAATAGTTTACTGTTAAGGACAAGCAAGTAGGCAGATGTTCTTATTTGTATTTGGAGGCCTTATTATTCACCAGGGAATATTCAGCTGTAGGAACATTTATAATGGAAATTGTAAGGGCAAAATAAACTGATGGGGAGGGAAGTGATGGAAACTGCCACATAGATGTTCAGCTCCTCGGCTGATGTAAACTGGCACAGCTCCACTGAAGACTTCAGTGATGCTCTTCCAATTGACACCGTGTATCACCAACCCTAAGTGTTCCCAAACAAGTCAGACCCCACCAAAATCATGAGATTGGCTTAAAATTCAGAAGGTTTCAAAACGTTTTCTTTTTATTTGTCTTCTGGTCTTGAGCCTTTAGGGTTCACATTTTCAAGCTTTTTTTCTGCAACCATGAGGGCTAGAAATGTAGGCTGCGCTGACTGTAAGTTGACCTAACATAGGTCGACTTAAGTCTGTAGTGTAGACATGCCCTTTCTTTAAAAAAAAAGAAGGCTGAAGTTCTCATGTACCAACATGATTCCAGGAGCTGGGGCTTTAAGTAAAATCCTAATATTGTGGGACTTCCAGCAGGTCTCTGATTGGGTATCTGCATCCACATGTTCACTCAAAATGTTCCCCACTACAAGTTGCTCAGGAAATGAAGCACTATTTTCTGTGACAGTTACACTTACCGCAGCATTCTCTCCCTATATCTTCATGATTTTCAAATTAATATATAAAAACTAGTTCTAGATCTTTTCTTGGAGAGAAGGGCAATAGTCCACTCTGCATCCCTCTAATAGTCCACAACCCTACCCGTCTCTGTGGCAGTGTAAATGCTACCCATTTCAAAGAGCAATTAAAAAAAAACAAAGAGAGTGAGTTTGTTGAGGATTTATCCAAGCCGTATTCTGCAAAGCCTGATTATAGGAATACAGTAGTCCATCACAACAGCAAAAGCCTTCCTCTTACAAAGAACCCAAACATTTCCTTCTTGCTTATTATTGCTTGGATCCATTTATATTCTGTTCTATAAAGCCAGTTAAGATTTGTAACCTAGTGCTAGGCTTTCATTAGGCATCATCATATGTTCTGCAAAAGGCAATGAAGCCTCTTAGAGAAATGACCATTTATATGTTAATTTTAAAAAACACAGAAAAACTGCAACTAAGATCTGCAGGTGTATGCTGACGAAAGCTTTCAGTTCTCATTTCATTTGTTAGATTGCTTTGGCTTGGATGTGAATGTTCTGGTAAAGCAAATGGAGCCAGAGTCTGATATTAGTTACAGCAATGTAAATCTGGAGTTCTAAACTCCATTCAGCTCAAAGAAGCAACTCTACATTTACATCACTGTGTCTTAACTCAACACCTTGACCACAGTCAAAGGCTAGAAAAGAATCTTGACAGAGTTAATAAATTCTCTTAATGATTACAGACATTTACATGTACTAATTTAATGACAATTACCTAAAAATAATTAAATGAGAAGTAAACTCTGTTAGTGTTTTGTTGGCACAGTTTTATTTGGGAGCCATAGAAAAATAAAAGGAAACAGAAGATAACTGTTGCAGGGTTTGACTCTGCAGACAAATGCTGTATTTTTGAAACTATTGGTTTGGGGTGATTTTACAAGGTGTTTCAGAATTTTTGACTACTACTAAGGAAATTAAATTGCTGTGCTTTTCTCTATAGAATCTCATGAAAGGCATATAAACCCTCAGGTCTTGCAGTGGTTTGAAGTCTCTATTTATTTTTTCCTGTAGAACATCTGAATAGTTTTGCATACAAATAATAAAATCAACCAGTAGAAGTCACTTCTGCACCAGGTTTTGCATACAAACAATAAAATCGACCAGCAGATGTCACTTCTGCGCCAGATACAAAACGTCCAGAACATTCAAAAAAAGGTTCAACATTTTGACTACATTTGAACGAACATTTAAAAATGTGATGAAAATGGAAAAATGGAGAAAGTAAATAAGGAAGTGTTATTTACTCCTTCTCATAACACAAGAACTAGGGGTCACCAAATGAAATTAATAGGCAGCAGATTTAAAACAAACAAAAGGAAGTATTTCTTCACACAACACATAGTCAAACTGTGGAACTCCTTGCCAGAGGCTTTTGTGAAGGCCAAGACTATAACAGGGTTCAAAAAAGAACTAGATAAGTTCATGGAGGATAAGTCCATCAATGGCTATTAGCCAGGATGTATAGGGATGGTGTCCCTAGCCTCTGTTTGCCAGAAGCTGGGAATGGGCGACAGGGGATGGATGACTTAATGATTGCCCTGGATCACTTAATGATTGCCCTCTAGGGCATCTGGCATTGGCCATTGTCGGAAGACAGGATACTAGGCTAGATGGACCTTTTGTCTGACCCAGTATGGTTGTTCTTATGTTCTTATGATTAGCAATGAGGTTTTATTTTTAAAAAAGGGAACAGGTTAACTGGGAAGCACTGAAATGCCCCACTAAGGAACAGATATTTATTGTCAGTGTGAAATGAAGGATGATCCCCCTGAGAGGTTACAAGACCATTTTAGCTCTTCCTGAAACCCATTCTCTTTGTGGCCTTGTAGAAGTCACTTAACCTCTCATAAGGGCCTGCTCCTGCTCCCATTTAAGTCAGTAGGAATTCTGAGCTCAGTGGGAGCAGGTCTGGGCCCTGAAATGGTGACAATGACACAGATGTTATAAAGGGGAGTGAGTGTTTTAAAGCATTATGAATCTCTGAACATAGCTACATATGAATAAATAATTTAATATTTATTTCTAGAGCTTCAACAAGGGGCTAGATCGAGAGCTGTGGGAGTGACATTCTCTATTCACTCCTCAACAGGCACAACCAACACAGCAGCCCTTCAACCTGCCCCCACCATCCTACCCACTGAGCCTGAGCAATCATTTGGAGGGCCCAGCTCTCTGCCTCTGCGTGGAAGCGTAGTTAATTCAGTCTCCATCCCTCTTCTGTCTTTAGCCTCTCTACCACCGTGGTCAATGAGAGTGCCAGTTGTGGAGGCGTTTATTAGTGAGGGGGAACACATACCTAATAGGAAGAGAACATCAACTCCTCTCACGTAGGTTGCCGAGCAGCCATCAATTGACCATGATTCCTGTTCTCTACCAACGTGTGAAGATTTGAGCTACATATCCCAGTATCAACCCTCCAAAATTATGTATCTTGCATTAATGAAACTTTCTGCTATTTTTTCCTTTAAAAATCAATTGAAAGCTGCTCAACATTGTCCGGCTTAATTATTAATGAGCACAGAGCTGGCTAATAGTATTTGCCCAGCCTTTCTGTAAACCATTTAAAAAAAAAAAGAGCCCCTGAGAGTCTAGTATTGATTTGAAATATCAACACACCTCTTGCCCCCTACGTCTTACCGCAACAAATTTGGAGATAGCCAAGATTACGCCCAGCTCAATTTATCATGAGATTATTCTGGTTTCATCCATGCTCTTGATGCAGTTGAGGTATGGCAAAATGCCAGTTCTTTTGGCTAAACCTTTCCCATTGAGGGGTAAAATTATACTCTCCCGGGGAGACCCATATGGGAGGGATTTAGAGGGACTAGAAAACTCCACAAGGTTCATTTCCTGGAATTTCCTTACAACTGCCCCCTTATGTAAGAAGGCTTGGAGCTGAGTATAGAAGAGACAGGGAAGGACCTCTCCTCTCACAGACAGCTGTCTGCTCTGCATTCCCCCTCCATCCTTGTCCTGCAATTCCTGCAGGAGCTGCTGCTGACATTCGCCAAGCACTCTAGATTTAGGAAACTCCTTCTCATAGCCTGATCCACTGCCCATTGAAGTCAATAGGCATCTTTCCATGGACTTCAATCTGCTTTGGGTCAGGCCCTTGGAGAGGGTCCCCATGTGGAACATCACTGAGCACTCTTAAGGAGCATTAACCGGGCTGGACAGCCACGTGTCAAGGGAGGTAGATGTGCTGGGGAAACCCTCCCCTGAAAACCTGCAGAACAACCAGCTCATGGTGCATTTGTGAAGGGCAAAAGACAAGATGTTGCAGAGATGGGACTCCTGCCTCTTCCATCCACCCCCATGCCAGAGCCACTAGAGCTGAGTCCCCTCTGTTTGCAGAGCAGAGGGGATGATTTGACCCTAGATTTCCAATCCCTGGGAATTAAACACCTGCATCTCTATTGGGGGCCAGAATGTCTGGACTGAGAGCTGAGCTCATTCAGGTTCATTATTTGTGAAAAATTGGCAGCCCACATGACAAACTAGCTGGGTTGCAGCTTCAGCCTAAACTTTAGAAGCAACTGTTCTTCACAGCTCTGTAAGCCGACTCTACCTCTGCCTGCCCATGATGGGAGATAGAGGCTGAGCACATGAACTGCTTTCAGATGGACATTTTTGACATTCCTTAGACATCTGTCCCTGTTCTGGAGAGGGCTACTCATGAGAGGGCTACTCTGCTCTCTCCCTCCCTCCCTCACTTCCCTGAGCCGTAGGAGTTCTAAAAGCTGATGTTATAATTCTTCCGCATGAGTGGCGTTAGCTGGCATCTGCAAAAGAAAGAGTCAGTTAGTTAAATACGCGTGGAAGTTTTGCACTCTGCCCAGGTGGTCAGCACCGTCTGCTGTTCCTCCTTCATAAACAGGAGTCTTCAGGTGAAATGGTGCTCGCTTACTTTTGAAGTAAGACCACACTGCAGCTTTAGTTTAACACTGTAAGACACATCCTCCTTCTACTTTGTAAAAACAGGAGCCTTTTGACCTGGCCCTGTAGGTTTTAGATGTTTACTTTGCCTGGGGAAACAATATGAAACAATTAAAGAAACAAGAAAAGAATAAGAGGTGTACTTGTCCCTGGTTTACATCAATCACAAAATGCCATCAATGTTTCTAACAATTCATATGGCAACACTATCGAGGAATAAGATTTTCAGGGCATTTTCCACTCTACCGATGCCTGGTAAGTAAATTGATGACAACACAAAATCTCAAACCTCCAGGAGTTTTGATGTCATGTGCTGGAGGTGGGGGGGAGAGAAAGGGAGCAACCATCATTATGTCTTAATAACACTGTGGGATGTATTGTTATTTTGATGTTGTATTTAAAAAATAAAGACAAAGTAAAAACAATCAGAGCATTCATTGTTCTCAGACCTGTACAGCAGATCCAGCCTTCGTTTCCAAATTGCATGCCCCAGGCTGAGCTGAGTTCCCTTTGGTTATTTCTACCACATAGAATAGATAATAGACAATACTCAAATGAACCTGATCCTACAGATGGCATTTAAATCCCATCATTGCTGAGTAATGACTCGGCCCTCCACCTTGCTGCAGAGTTCCTTTGCTCTGCCAGAAGCAAAGAAGAGGAGGATGCAGGGCTGGGCCTCATCAGCCCTCCTGACTGCTGCGGTGCTGGGGGGACTCAGACCCCTGCAGAGGGTGACCACTCTCCCAAAAGCTGTGAGGAGGGGGAAAGGGAGGAGCACACCGTCTTCCAGCAATCATGATAATTTTTCTCTGATCATTCTATTTCGTGGGGTGTAGCTTGCTGGGAGGGGTTTGGCCCAGTAAAAGAGGGCAAGCTGAGACATGAATATGATTTTATGATTTGTTTAGCAGAGTGTGCTCAGTGCTGTATGAGAGACAAAGATAAAGACTGTCCCAGTCCCACAGAAAAGGTTGAGTGCGCTGAGAAATCCAGCGGCACGAATAAAGCAAGTTGCTGTTTCTGTTGTTATGTTACTTAATTATCAGCCTGAGACTTTTCCAACAGCTCAGCCAAGCTCTCTCATGCTTCATCTGCTTTCTGTCTGCTTTGATAAATGCAACGCCACTGGCAGGCTCCTCACTTGCCTCCACATGGTGGTGCTGTCTCACCAGGCTTTGCAATGGTTACATTCTGCCTTCCAGCAAGGAAAACCAGGGACCTACACAGCTGGCTGCTCACTGTGGGTCAGATCCTGTGGGGTGCTGGGTGCTCTCTGCCAAAATTGATGTCAAGCACCTGAGCACCTCTCTGATGCCACTTGGGACTCAATTTTCAAGAGTGACTAGTGATCTGAGGCGTCTCAATTTTTTCATGCCCAGTTTGAAACGCACTTGAGAGCCCCGATTTTCAGAAAGCGCTGAGCACCCATCCCTGAGAATCAGGCCCATTTAAGAGGCCCCACGTTTGGCTTCCAAAGTCACTTTTGAAAAAGCTAGGCACCAAACTCATCATAGGATCAGGCCCATAAAGCTGGATTCTGCAAAGTGCTGAGCATCTTCAACTTCTGGGTGCTGGGGTTCTTTTCTGTCAAGAATCACCATTTCTGTTCTATAGCAACGCCGGAAGTGCTGCCTCAGGGAGCTGGTCTCAGAGGCAGGCATTTCTCTATACTCGATACCAGTCATGTTAACATCCCGGTAAACATGTTTTCTTTTCCAGGTACAGCTTGTAGCAGTATTTGCCCAAATTAGAGTGAGTTTGCTCTGCAAACTGCACTTACCTTTACCAGATACAGAGCAGCTGTTCCCTTTAGGTTCTCGCAAAGGCTCTTGTTTGCATAGACTTTTGTCAGCAAATATACCACCCTAAACAAGCCACTCACTCGTACTTTCCAGTGCTGATAGGGGAGTCATGAGCCCTGGCAAGACACCTTCCTCCTTGTCTTTTCATTTCATTAACAGGCAGCTGCCCCCGCACCGGCGCCACCAATGATTTACTCACACCATCAATCATGTCGCAGGAGTTGACCGAGTCTTACAGAAATATAAAAGCAGCAGAGGTTATTAATTCTTCCCTCAGTGAAAGCATTTTGATCATGGATAGCTGACCCTCTCTTCAGTCTCTAAATCTCCTTCTGGGAATAAACACCTAGTTCATCACAATGTTAGCCAATACCTGATGTGACAGAACCCCACATCCAGCACCGGGAGAGCTTACTATGTGGTAGCCGGAGACAAGACTCCTGAAAAATGTCCAGATAGTGATGTTCCCCTTTGATCATTCAGTGATGGTAAAGCAAACGGACCTGCATGTGGGCTTTGCTTCTGCTCCCACTGAGTGGGACTGAGCTCATAATGTATGGCTTTGGCCTTCTCCCTCAGTCACGGCTCTACCGCTCCCCCACCCCACCCGGACACACATTCTGAGTCCAAGGTGTGTGCCATTTCTGGAACAGGGGAAAGTGAATTTTAGCAGCCATTTCCTGAGAAACATCCTTAGAAGAATCAAGGAAACTAGCCCAGGGATATTTCATGACTGAATCGTGCTCATCAACCCAAGTTTAATCCTGTCATGCAATTACAGAAAATACTTCCTTAGAATGGCATTTGGTTTGTCACAGAATCGCAGGACAAGATTCTGCAGCTCTTCTGCACCTTGAGTAATATTTTACTCTCCAAGTATGCTGCTTATTTATTATTTGTATTACAGTAGCACCTAGAAGCCTTAACTGAGACCATGGCCTCATTGCAAAAGGCACTGTACTTACACATGACAAGAGACCTGGCCTGAAGAGCTGACAGTCTAAATCAGAAGTGGGCAAACTACAGCCCGCGGCCCACATCCGGCCTGTGGGACTGTCCTGCCTGGCCCCTGAGCTCCTGGCCGGGGAGGCTCACCCCCGGCCCCTCCCCCGCTGTTCTCCCTCCCCCACAGCTATGCGGGCAGCACGGCTTGCACCTGCCCACCTCCCAGGCTTTCCAATAAGCCTGTCCTGCCACTCTGAACGGCATGGTAAGGGGGAGGGGGAGCAGGGGTTGGATAAGGGGCAGAAGGTCCTGGAGCAGGGGGCGGTTGGATGGGGTGGAGGTTCGGGGGGTGGTGGTCAGGAGACAGGGAGCAGGGGGGTTGGATGGGGGGTGAGGTGCTAGGGAGTTGGGGGTCCCGGGAGGGGGGAGACAGGGAGCGGGGATGTTGGATGGGGGTGGGGTCCTGGGGGGGCAGTTAGGGATGGAGGTCCTGCGAGGGGATGATCAGGGGCAAGGGGGGGGTTGGATTTATCGGGGAGCCTGTCATGGGGTGGCGGTGTGGATGGGATCAGGACAGTCAGGGGACATGGAGCAGGGGGGGTTGGATAGGGCGTGGGGTCCTGGGGGGATGGTTAGGGGCAGGGAGTCCTGGGAGGGGGCGGTCAGGAGACAAGGAGCGGGGTGGGGTTGGATGGGTTGGGGGTTCTGAGGGGGGCAGTCAGGGGGCGGGAAGTGGGAGGGGGCAGATGTGGTGGAGGCCAGGCTGTTTGGGGAGGCACAGCCTTCCCTACCTGGCCCTCCATACCGTTTTGCAACCCCGATGTGGCCCTTGGGCCAAAAAGTTTGTCCATTCCTGGTCAAAATAGACAAGGGACAAGAGGGTCGGTGGCTTATTATCCTAATTTTACAGTGAGGAACTAAAACACAGAGATATTAAGTGACTTGCCCATGGCCACCCAAGGAATTCTGTGGCAGAGCCAGGAACAGGACCCAGATCTCCTGAGTCCCCATTCAGTGCCTGAACCAGAAGGCCATCCTTCCTCTCCAGCAGTCCCATTTGATGGTTCAGCTACCAGTGTGAAATCTGTTTGTAAAAGTTGTAGCAGATGAATAATTCACATGATTTAACGTGTTGTTCTGGCTGCTGAAATGACACCGGCTGGCACAATGTGTAGTGTGTCATTGATGGAGATTCAGTATGTTAGGGATTTGTATATATTTGGAACACTGGAGTTATTGACAGCCTGTATAGTTATATTTTCAGCCAACTCAAAGCAATCTCTTCCTCTCTCCCGAGGAATGAGTAAGTGGCACAAAAGAGGCACTTGAAATATTTTATTTAATGCATTTTTGAAATATACTGCTCAATATAGGCACTTGTTTGACAGCATTGTGGAAAGAAGTCTTCTGGACATAGAACCATGCAGCAGAAGTAGCAACAGTGAATTGATACTGACACCCGCTGAGGATGTCACTTAATCTTCTTCCTGTTTACTTAGGACGATTACATTTATTTCTTTGAATCTGCTTCTGGCCTATGGCCCAATATACACACACACACCATAGGAGCCAGCTGAGTTGGTAGATCTATCTGTAGACCAGCTACAACAGTCTTTCTAACATACGGAGAAGACAGACAATTCCTTATCAATCACTAAATCACAGGTGGTTGAGTTGCCACCTAAAAGAGGAATGAAGGCTGTTGCCATATTCCCTACAACAGCTGTTTCACATCTGTTGCAATTAACTTTACTGGGCACAGGCTCAGAGGATACCAAAAGTGCTTATCAGATGTACAGCTGGGAGAGTTCTGGTGAGACTTGTAGCGACAAGCCCATCCTATAAAAAAGACAGGTGGGGCCTGTCATAGATAAAGGCTTCTGATGGTTTGACATCTTTAACAGTAAGTGAATCTTTTTGGAAGGGACCTTTCCTGAGGTCCCCTTATTTTCTCTGCCCTGTGGCCTCACATCACAACAGGGCTCCATATCCGTTTAGCTGAAGAGGGTGGAATGTGGACTGCCAAAGGGGACTGAAAACAAGGCATGGTTCTCCCTCCCTGTCACGTGTCCCCAGCCCCAGTGATCACAGGGAGCAAGAGGGAGAACCTGAACTTGAATTCCCTTGTGGGAGCTAAGACATGGTGAGTGATTCAGGCAAGTTTGGATTTTTCACTTCAGGCAGTTCATATCTCCACATGTTTGGGTGTCTTTTAGGAGGAATAGAACAAGGAAAATGCTTGGGTGGGGAGCAATGCTGTTCTGCTGTGAGGATCACAAAATGTGCTCTGGGACCCAAGATATCTGGGTTCAGTTCCCAGCTCTGTCATAGATTTTGGGTGGGCACATTACTCTGTGCCTTAGTTCCTCATCTGTAAAAATATGGGATAATACTTCCCTATCTCACAGGAGTACAGGATATTACTGTACTGGGCACTCAGACACTAGGGTACTGGGACCAGAGAAGTGTTACCCCAAAATTTGGACTTAAGGCACCCCAATACTGGCTTGCCTACAATTATAAATTGATCATCAATTTATTCTGCCCAAATGGGTAATAAGGTGGTGGCCTGCCCTAGAGGAATTGCCAGGGTTTTACCATGGGGTTTGTGTCCAACTCAGAGGACTCCCCAGAGCAGGCTAATCCTACTAACCCATGGGAAGACACAGAGGCAGCCCTCTGCTCAAAGGATTGATATTCAAGCAGTAATTCTTCAAAAAACAAAGTAGTATTTATTTAAAGGAAAGAAGCAGTTACAATGCATTCAATAAAGCAAGAGGGAATACATTATAATACATAAGATATAATAGAACATTATTAACTCTTCTTTACAAATTATACATTAAAGCAGTGCAATAAAATAATGACACAAACTACACAAAACTCATAGCATACAAAGATCATATAACGGTGATACTTAAGGCACAGAGAGACCCTGCATACATATGGATACAAGCCCTACTACAACGCTGATACATAATACTGCACTTACTACAATGCAGCAGATGGAGCCTCTCTCTCTCTATGAAAACATGACACATTTGTACATGGAAAAGATGGTACAATTTAACATTACCATTCTGTGAGCAGTGATCAAACGATCAAGAATAGGGTGGGGTGGATCTCACTGAGAAGCAGGCATCCCACTTTATTTACAAGCTCACCCAGACAGTCTTTTAAAATAGACAGAAAATCAGGCACACTCCTTCACACTCCCTCTGAACCGTCTTTTGGTCCTTCTGCTCTGTCTGGACACAAAAGAGCGACTGTTGACCAGGCTGTCTCACTGCAGCTGCTGCCTCCAACCGCTGCCTCACAGTGCTGTCTGCTGCTTCTATGGCTGTTGTCTTCTGGAAACTTTAATGGTGGTGGTGGTAATGGCAGTGGCGGCTGTGGCTGTGTGCAGTGGCTGCTGCTGCTTCTTCAGGAAGCTACTTCTCTTCTTGCTGGTTGATCTCTGCTTGGTGCCACACCCACACATCAACCAGCTAGCTGTCAGCCTTATATTCAGTGTCTGGCCTTCTCTGATTGGTTGCTTTTCCATGCTCAGAAATTAGCATAGATCCTCCCTGCCTAATTATTCCGGCTCAGCCAATCAGTTTGAATTTATCAGCCTGGACCCTAATCCTGTCTAGATCCTCCTTCTACCTATTAGCATAAGACCTCCTTCTAGCTCCATCCTTCAGACATTTTGGAGGGGAAACTGAGTCATGCATGTTGAACTCTATTTGACCCCTATTTCTTATCTACTATTGGTCAACTTAGACTGAGTCCTTCATTGTGATGTTTTCTAATAGAGAATCATTGCTGGCCATTTTGGATTTTTCACTATAAATTATCATTAATTATTACTTATTTAAAACCTTAATGCTAAAACAAACTATTGTTTTATGCAAACTAAAGCGTCATGATACTGTCACCACCATTGTTATGCAAATTTGGAGAGGTTATTTAAATGATCTTTTAACCCCTCTGTCTAGCTGTTTTTTTTCTGTGTATCTCTGTCCTAGGTGCTGCAAGGTTTTTCAGAACAGCTAAAGGCAAAATCTCTGGTTTCAGAAGTAGCTAGGTAACTAGAAGAAACTTCTTCCTACATCTGAGGGGTCTGTGGGAAAAAAACCCTTCAGTTTCAGTGTGACCACTTGCAATGTTGCCCTGCATTGTCATGTTGGTTACTGCAGTACGTCCAACTACAGGTGATGTGAGGAGGAGTAACATGAGCAACGGACCCAATGTTCTATGACACATTGACAGAATTCTCATTCATTGACTTGGCCTGACATTGTCTAAGGTCATTTAGCCAGACATTCCCTGAGAAGAGAGCTTTATGTGATTAGAGTCTCTAACCTCCCATCCTCTTTCCTTTTATAAATCACACACCAAATAACTTCTGTCTTCCAAGTGCTGGTCAGACTAAATTAATTAATCAAAAGCAAAAAGGCAACAATGGTACATGCCTTCATCACTTCTCAGTTGTACTATTGCAATTTAGTTTACCTGGTGCCTAGAGAGATGGTCACATCATCTCTTGGCAGGATAGACAGGTACACATCCATCTTCAGCAATGTTCCATGCCCTCTACTGGCTCCCCATTCATTTCCAGGTCCGGTTCAAAGTCCTGGTATTAATCTAAATGGACAAAGCTATGTCAGAAGCCATCTCCCCCATACAGTATACACTGGGAGATTGGGGACATTGCAACTGTCAAGAACAGGGTGAATGCATGAAGCCTCAAAAGCAGGGTGTTCTCAGAAGAGGGCTGTAGTCTGTGGAACCGTATGAAGGGTTGAACGGAGCCCAGGACTAACAGTATTCATGAAAAGAATGCAAGACAAACCTTTTGCATTGTTTGTCCCACAATGGTGACACAATTTCTCTCAGAGGAAGAAGTTTCTGCATCCTCATATTCACAGATGAAACCCAATCCACGCCCTCTCTGTAAAAGATAACTGTGAAGCAGAACATGGAGATGCTCCCTTTTGACATTTTCAAATATTCTTTAACTTTCTGCTTTTGCACTTACGGTATGTTTACACTGCAAAAAAAACCCATGTTCTTAATTCTGGTTAGCTAAGCTAGGTTAAAATAGCAACGAAGACATGGCAACATGGCTTTTAACTCAGGCTAGCGGCTCAAGTTAAAGCTGATAGGGGAGCCTAGGGTTGAACTTGAGCACTAACTCAAGTTAAAAGCGGAGTTGCCATGTCTTCACAGCTGTTTTCATCCCAGTTAGCCAAAGTGGGTTAGCTAATCCAAGATAAGAGCACATGTTTTGTTTGCAATGTAGACATACCCATAGACACTCTACCCCAGTGATTGCTGCCTTACAAGAGTGAAATGAACAAAATCAAATTGAAGGGACTGGACATTTTAGCTGACTGATGCTGTGATACAAACCCTTACCCTGTAGGCATTACTAATTCAAATCCAGCTCAAGTCAGTAGTGACTGAAAGTATTGCTATCTGATGACAGTTGAGTAGCCTCAGTCCAATTCCTTTTGGGCAAGTGTCTCCATCCCCATTACTGGCACGAATTGGTAATCCTGCCGGCAGCCTCAGCAAAAGGGTCAAAGACTGGAATAAGCCTGGAGTCTGAACTAACCTTTCACCCCTTGATCCCTCAGGGTCAGTGCTCAGGCACATTGACAGGGCAGTGTGTGCTGGACCTGTTCTGGCTCAAATACTCAGATCTGTCAATCAGGCACTTTTCAGAAACATTACATTCACACCCCACAAAGGCCATGCGACATTTCTGGCCATAAATAAGGCTGTTTCATGCACCAGGACAGGTTTGACTTTGCCTGTTTCTTATAGACACAATTAGAATATTTTACCAAGCAGAAATATTTTCAACAGATGGCTCCTGGTTTTCAAAGAAGTGTTTTATAACATATATCTCTGGCAGAGCTGGCAGGCTGTCTGATGACCTGCTCCTGAGGATTCCAGCCCATAAGGACAGCAATGCACAAGAGAAGCAGCAGTTGTTGTATTATAGCCAAATGAGTATGTTAAGAAACCTAGCCAATGACATTCTAAGAGCAGGTTTCAGAGTAGCAGCCGTGTTAGTCTGTATTCGCAAAAAGAAAAGGAGTACTTTTGGGAGCTTAGAGACTAACACATTTATTTGAGCATAAGCTTTCATGAGCTACAGCTCACTTCATCGGATGCATTCAGTGGAAAATACAGTGGGGAGATTTATATACATAGAGAACATGAAACAATGGGTGTTACCATACACACTGTAACAAGAGAGTGATCACTTAAGGTGAGCTATTACCAGCAAGAGAGCGGGGGTGGGGGAACCTTTTGTAGTGATAATCAATGTGGGCCATTTCCAGCAATTGACAAGAATGTCTGAGGAACAGTGGAGAGTGGAGGGGGGGAATAAACATGGGGAAAGTTTTACTTTGTGTAATGACCCATCCACTCCCAGTCTCTATTCAAGCCTAAGTTAATTGTATCCAGTTTGCAAATTAATTCCAATTCAGCAGTCTCTCCTTGGAGTCTGTTTTTGAAGTTTTTTGTTGAAGAATAACCACTCTTAGGTCTGTGATCGAGTGACCAGACAGACTGAAGTGTTCTCCAACTGGTTTTTGAATGTTATAATTCTTGACATCTGGTTTGTGTCCATTTATTCTTTTATGTAGAGACTGTGCAGTTTGACCAATGTACATGGTAGAGGGGCATTGCTGGCACATGATGGCATATATCACATTGGTAGATGTGCAGGTGAATGAGCCTCTGATAGTGTGGCTGATGTGATTAGGCTCTATGATGGTGTAGATTAAGAGCAGATTATTTTAATCAAACATTCTACTAAAGGGGTAGAAAACCTGATTACCATGTTATCTACTCTTATCAGGCTGGGGATTCACTTTGATTTGACAACCAAGTATAACAGGCTAGTGGGGGTAGGGAGGGGGAATTTACACAAACTTAAAAAAAGAGATAGGTCCTGCCAGGGGGAGGCTGAAAAGAAGGTGATTGCAGAAGTGCTCTGTGGGACATGGATTCTTTACCCACTCTTTAGGACAGACCTATTTACTGGGTCATCTTTATAATGTACAGTAAGTTCTGTGGGGCAGGGAATGTGTCTCAGTATTTGTCCATATAGCTCCTAGCACAATGCAATACCAAATGATTGTGAGTACTAATACTTATTATTTTTAACAATAACCATAGAGGCTATGGAGAATGATGTATTTTTCTGAGAAACACTTAAAACAACTCCCCAAAAAACAGAAAAAGGAAAATGTATGAGTTGGATAGTTGTCCATAAAGATGTAGATAATACTCGAGCTAATACATGACAACTTGTAAGCACTGCACCTTGCCATCTGGACAGGGAAAGAAGCAGAGGTAGTCTCACTGACAGAGAAGTGATTGATCCGCACCGAAATGCTGTGAAAGAACAGACTATTGCTACAACATTGATTTCTCTCCTTGCCAGAGAGGCCCATTAGACACTCTGGAATCAAATGTGGTGCCTCCCAGCAATATAAAGTGCTTGTTACTAGATGGATGAAACCTTACGATGGGTTAAAACCTCGGTCGCACTGATGTGGGAATACATCCTTTGTTTAAGATAGTTGTAAGAGACAGCTAAGGGGACACACCAAAAACAAGGCCTATTAGGGTATGTCTACATGAAAGAATCTACCCCACGGAGCGAGTGTCAGAGCGCAGGTCTATAGACTTGGGCTCCCGGGGCACACACCGTGGTGCTAAAAATAGACATGTAGACATTCCTGGCTTGGGCTGAAGTTCAGTTTCTGAAGCCTGGGGAGAGGTGTAGGTTTTATGTGAGGATCCTGCTTGTCATGCAGAAGGTGATGGTGGTGTTGCGGGAAGGGTGCAGTTCAGCTATGAGACATTACAGAGACCCTTCCACAGGGCTGGAATCTGTAAGTGAGGAGCGGGCAGGTCACATTGAGAGGGGGCAGGGATCTGGGGGATGCCCATTGCCTCCTCCACTGGCCCAATTGTGTTTTAAATAATTCAGCAACGGGGGGGCTGTGGGCTTTGAATTGTGGGGGGCAGCACTGGAGGATGACAGAGTGTGGAGGTGGGTGTTGAATCCTTTGCCACAAGTGATGTAATTTTAACAGTAGCCACCTTTATTGCTAAGTATTACAGTGCACCATGGTGTCCAAGTCACAAAGTGGTTACAGATCAAAATAAGCAGAGAACCACCTCATGACTGTGCGGGGAGGAGATTGGATGAGGGAAGGAAAACCTTCTGCATTCAGATGCAAATGCTACAGTAGCCAGAACTACAATGAGGTGCATGTTGTCATATTGGAAAGACTCAGTTGGAGACCTGCTGACCAGAATGCAGACTCAAGCAATTGTCTGTGAGAGGTCACTCCAAGGTCAGAAAGATGGCACGAGTTTCAATGACAAAAGAGGAGAAACTTGTTCAATGCACACCCTCAACCCTCAAACAATTGCTTATTTCCTTAAGGAAATCTGTTACGTCATTGTCACTGTTCTGCAGAGGTGCACAATGTATTTATTTTTTCAATACAACTATATCTTTTTCCATTTGCTGTTGAGCTTACATAAAAAGTCAATAAATCATCAATCATCATCATCATATTTTACTTTTACGGGGAATGCCTTTCATTCTGAAGGATCCCACATCACATCACATTACAGTATATATATCTATATACACACACACACACACACACACACACACACACAAGCACTGTTGAAATGCAGCCATCCCTAGGACAGAGGGTGTCACGCATTCTGCTGCACTACAGTGGAGATAGGGGAATTTTGGCTTAGGACGCGAGAGCTGAACCTACCCTCCTGCTATAAAATCTTCACTGTTCACCTCTAGATCCCTGACTACAGTAAGCTGCATTGTAGCTATTTCAGAGGGATGGAAGGAAGAGTTCACCCTTCTAGCATTTGACGTGACCTTGTGGCTTTGGGGAGTAGGTCTGCTTGAAAAATTGTGAATTTAATTCCTTTCAACATGGAAGTGAAGAATTCCTAACACAGACTTGGGCCAGGCTCCCAACTTTCCTACAGCACTCCTTCCCACTATCCAGGGTGTTTCTGTCCTGGGACTCAGAAGCTGCCATATTTTTAACAAGGCCTAACTCCAACGTTAGAAACCTGCTTTGTGGGAAATGACATTCTACAGGGGAAACTCTTTCACAGAACAAGAGATCTCTTGGGAGGCTATGTGTGTGTGTTGGGCTGAGAGTTCGGGACTGGAAGAAAAAACCTAAGTAGTAATAAGACGGTCTATTGTGGAGTATGCCAAGGAAGTGCAAAGTCTTTGTCAGTAGGCACTAAAGTGATGATGATCATACAGTTATAATGAGATAAAGCACAAAATGGATCAATTCCCTCACTGGACTCACATGAGCCGTTCCACTCACAACCTGAGGGCAAGCTCTCATTGCCACTTTGCAAGTCTTCCTTCCTCTGTGTTCTCACAGCTTTATCTGAGCTTTGAAATTGCTACATAAAGGTATTAAAATACTTGTTATCCCTACTGCTGACTTAAGTACTTGCCAATCAATGGGATGACTCACGTGTTAAAGTTAGGAACATGTTTCCGTCCTTTGTTGAATCAGGGCCTTATGGCCTGATCATGAATGATTGTGAGCATCTCTGACAAGGCACACCTGGAACACTGTGTGCAGTTCTGGTCACCCCATCTCAAAACAGATATTTAGACCTGGAAAAGGTGCAGAGAAAGGCAACAAAAATGATGAGGGGTATGGAAGAGCTTCCATATGAGGAGAGATTAAAAAGACTGGGATTGTTCAGTTTAGAAAAGACATGGCTAAGAGGGGATATGATAGAGGTCTACAAAATTGTGACTGGTGTGGAGAAAGTAAATAAGGAAGTGTTATTTACTCCTTCTTATAACCGAAGAATTAGGGGTCACCAAATGAAAGGCAGCAGGTTTAAAACAAACAAAAGGCAGTACTTCTTCACACAATTCACAATTAACCTGCAGAACATGTTGCTAGGGGATGTTGTGAAGGCCAAAACTATAATGGGATTCAAAAAAGAACTAGATAAGTCCATGGAGGATTGGTCCATCAATGGCTATTAGCTGAGATGCTTAGGGATGCAACCCCATGCTCTGGGTGCCCCTAGACTCTGGCTGCCAGAAGCTGGGAGTGGACAACAGGGGATATATTACTCAACGATTGCCTGCTCTGTTCATTCCCTCTGGGGCACGTGACATTGGCTGCAGTTGGAAGACAGGATACTGGGCTAGATGAACCATTGGTCTGACCCCGTATGTCTGTTCTTATGTTCTTATTTCTGGGAACCACTAAAGGAGAAACTGAGCATGCATGTCATGCAGCAGCCTGCCATTGGAGGGCATTCTAGGCTTGTCACAGCTCAGAGTTTAGTTAATTCAGTTATGTGGATTTAGTAATACTGGACCAGATTCATCCATGATGACACAAGGAACTGCAGTTTGCACTTTCCTACATTAGCCAGAGCCTCTGCCCCCACCATTCTCACTCAGGATTTCTACCAGGGCAGGCAGGTTTCAGTAATGGCAGGAGTCCCTTAGGAACCGACTGGTGGAGACTGCAGTAGGGATATATTACATCAATGTGTTCCCAGGCAGCCCTAGCTCTGCCACTGCCCCAGCCAGCACCACCTACTTTTTAAGCTGCTTTGGCCCTTCACTGGAGGGGAATCATGGCCACTTTTCACCACCAAACCTTCTGCTCCTGGAAAACTTTCCAAGACTGGGACACGACAGCTGGATTTCTACTGCTGGAAGCCAGTGTAGTGAATCTAACCCCCATAGTATATAACAAAGATGTATCAAATCATACAGGAAAAACATGAGGCTATATCCCAAAAGTAGCCCACTTCTTAAGATGGGGAGAAGAATTTTTTCACAAGTTAAAGTCAGTCCTACAAGCTTACCCACCTCTCTGTGAAATAACAAGCAAGCAGAAACACATATTTCTTTAAAATTTTGGTCAGTAATTTTGACCATCATCCCACAATACAGCAATCTGCAGCAGCTATGGGCTGCAGTTTGTGTCAGGTGCCTGGGCAGCTAAAGTGGATTTCCTAATTAAGATCTTTGGAGTCAAGAGCTGCCCAAATAATGCTAGAAGTGGTTTCTGCCAAAACATAAGAAATTTGTCTTGTGGACTCATCTATTTTTATTGCTTTACTTTTTCAACAGCTTCACTCAGCTGGAATGTGATCATAGACATTGCTTACTATCTATCTATGGGACTTATCATAGAATCATAAAAATTAGGGCTGGGAGAGACCTCAAGAGGTCATCTACTCCATCCCCTATGATGAGGCAGCACCAAGTGTACCTAAGTCCATCCCTGAGAGATGTTTGTATAACCTGTTCTTAAAATCTCCCATGACTGGGATTCCACAACCTCCTTAGGTAAACTGTTCCAGTGCTTAACTATCCTTATAGTTTGAAAGTTTTTCCTAATAACTAACCTGAATCACCGTTGCTGGAAACTAAAATGATGACTTCTTGTCCTGCCCTCAGTGCACATGGAGAGCAATGTAGCACTGTCCCCTTTATAACAAGATTTTACAATTTTGAAGACTTATCAGGTCTCCTCTAAGCCTTCCCTTCTCTGGACTAAACACGCCAAATTCTTTCAACCTTTCCTCATACAACGAGTTTTCTAAATCTCTCATTTTTGTTGCTCTCTGTAGCCCATAGAGTTAGCGTTAGCATTTATTTTGTTCAGCAGTAATGCAAGGAACCTACAGGCCTGGTTCCTGGAAGACACTGGCTTCAGCAGTTAGCGTAAAGCTTGATGCCTGTGAACTCTGGCACAGATAAATGGCCTAACGGTATCCACCTAACTGGAAATGGTCTGTGGAAGGGGGAAATTTGTCCACAACGACATCAGCCAGTCACGGGAACATGAGGTAACACTAGCTTTTGACTAGAACATCCACAGATGTCTGACCACAAAAGTGCCATGGCAACAAATTGATGTATATGATAATAAATTCAGATCATGAATATACTAACCTATAGCCTGAATAAGGATGGCAGGATCAGTCCCATCATTATTGTCATTTAACACACTCTTATTGCAAATCTTCATTGTCTGAGATCTTTCATCAACCTGGGCAGGAAATGGAGAGGGCTCAATGCTCTCTTGGAAAAAGGGGCACCTCTGATGTCACATACTCTAAGCAGCTCTTGCAAAACTGAAAGTGGGCCAGCTGATGACCACCCCATGCATGGAGGCCTGCGACTGGATGGGAATTCTCCTCGTAGCATCTCTAATTGTGCAGCTACACAGTGGCTGACCACAGTCTGGCCCTATTTAAAAGATAGACGCTCTAGCTCAAGGTGAAGTTATGGACTTGTTGCAGGAATTAGTGGCTGAAATCCTGTGGCCTGTGTTATGCACAAGGTCAGATGATATGATCTTAACGTTCCTCTGTGACCTCAAATCTATTACTGTACTTGGGCTGCATGAAAAGGCGGAATTAAGGTCAATTCAAATTCACTGAATAATAAAGAGCCCTTGTTTGTATCTAGTGAGTAACTGTAAGGAGATAGTCCATAACTCCTAATGTATGTAACAAGCACACCAGTCATGTAAACTACGCTGAATTAATGCAGAATCAAATCTACACCAGTTTACGTAATGAGAAAGAAATCTAGAGTGGTCTCGTACACCTAGTTTCTCTATTGTGTCTTTTCTTACACCCAGCGGATCACTTTTTATCTAGGCCTATTGTCACCTGTGTGTATGGGTGAAAAGACAGGAATGCTAGAGATAACTCTGTAAACAGATAAAATACGTTGGGGCCAAGACCCAACCGATAGATCAACAAACTGGCTTAGCATGAGAGACTCTGAATAAGACAAACCAATCACATCCAAGAGGCTGGTAGACAATTGTTACAAAAACCTGAGGTGCTCTATTTTCTGTCTTTAGGAAAAATTGCATATGACCTTTGACTGCGTGCTACTGACAGAGTCATGCAGGAATTACGAATGCTAGGGCGTATGTTTGTGTGGGCGTGTCTGAGCACTGTGCAGAGATATGCCTTTGAGAAAAAGGAGGAAATTCCAAACTCTTTATTTAATCTTTTCAAGGCCATCAGGCTTTCCATATTTTTGGGATTTAGCAACATATTACAGTGAATAGCATGGCACTGATTGCACAGCAGTGTCTGTACGCTCTGTGCCTTTGGCAGGCACAGCGTTATTTAATACACATTCACAACTTGCTACAATGAAACTTTGGAGGGGGGGGGATGTAAAATGTGGAGAAGGCTTAAGTTTCCTATTATCATTGAAATCAAGTGGGGTTTAGCTATCGATTGCGATGGAAGCAGGACTGAACCCCATATAAAGCCCATCCTGTATCTAACAATACCTTTAATTCAAGGGCCAAAGTTTCATTCCCACTGTGCTTACTGTTACCAGTGAAACCAAAAAGAGTGCGAGGTACAGAGACTTTGTGCAGTGGCTAGCCAGAATCCCAGGAAAGAGCACAAAGGTTGTGCAAGTTGGGACTGGATGGGCCAAGGGCGTGGCCATGGCTCCGCCTCCCTTCCACAGTGACCAACAGAGCCATGCTGGCATGGAAGGAGTGCACACACTACACACAGTCAGAGCAGCCCAGCTCCCAGTCTGGCCTGCACTCACACACAGCTGCTGAGGGACTTCTGGCTGGGCCATCAGCATGTGGCACGTCCGTAATAAAGGGTAAAGAAGGAACCAAAGCATCTGGTTTTTATGAAAGTTTCTGTTGCTTCACAGTCTAGAGGGCAGAGAGGCCTGTGTGAGTAATGACAGTGAATGTCAATTCCAGTAACAGCTGGGGAAGTGGGTTGTGGGACTGCCCTGCCCAGTGAAGTATCTAAAAAAGTGATGTCAAATGCACTGAAAGGAGAGGAGCCAGTTCTGTATTTAATAATGGTGTGCAGCCAGGGGATCCGTTCAGAACTCTCTACTCCCTGCAGTGCACTGCGCATGCCCCCCTGATGTCAGTAGGGGGTTTGCACTGAGATCAAGGGGGGAATGCAGGTGTTGCGCAGTAACCAAATGTTTAGCTATTTATTTGTTCAGTGCCTTATTGTCCCACACATCCCACAATAGTCTCCCCCGTTAAACCCACTGCAGGTTTTTGCCTTTTCTTTCTTTTCCTTCCCCATCCCCATCCTCCTTGGCGTCTTTCTCTCCCTCTTCCTGGTCCTTGTGACTCCCCTTCGTTCTTTTCTCTGCCGGTTCCTGTGCTGCGGCAACCCCCAGTTCCCAGAGGGAGCTGCACGCCCAGCCCGTTTCCTATTCCAATCCCTGAGAAACAATCCAGTGATTCAGTTATAGCTAATGCTGACACTGAAATGTCATTTCAAGTTTATCAGATTTAATGGGGGACAGGGGAGTTCACCCGTGAGTCACTTTTTCAGAGGGCTGTCTGCAGGCCTCCCTGCATGGGTTTCTCTTGGTTCATGTTTAGAAGGTTCTCCATGCAGCCATAAAGGCTAGAAACTTTTTTGTTTTTAAATGAAATCTTAGGTGGGCTATATCGATACATTATATGGGCTGGATCCGGCCTGCATGTTTCACACCCCTGGTCTAAAACATCCTTAGGCAAAGCAGGTGCAAAGCAGTATATGGTTTTTATTCTTTTGTGATTTTTGTTGAATGTGCATATTATATTAGTACAGAGGGGATGATAAAAGGTTGAGTGTTAAGTTAATGCAACAAATCAGAGTTATTGCTTAGGTGATCTAGACCAGTGGTTCCCAAACTAGGGGTGCCGCTTGTTCAGGGAAAGCCCCTGGTGGGCCGTGCTGGTTTGTTTACCTGCTGAGTCCGCAGGTTCGGCCGATCGCAGCTCCCACTGGCCGCAGTTCACTGTTCTCGGAAGCAGTGTGGGCTGAGGGACATGCTGGTCGCCCTTCCTGCAGCCCCTATTGGCCTGAAGCGGCAAACTGCGGCCAGTGGGAGCTGCGATCAGCCGAACCTGCGGACAAGGCAGGTAAACAAACCAGCACGGCCCACCAGCGGCTTTCCCTGAACAAGCAGCATGCCTAGTTTGGGAACCACTGATCTAGACATTAACTTCAATTCTCCACCTCTTTTAGCCTGTCTTAGGGTAGCTCCATCTTCCTCCTATGGTTAGAAATGTCAGGATCCACCTGGGCTGTTTTTTGTTGGTGCACGTCTCTGCCTGACATCTCATCTCTGCTTTCTACACCGGCCTTCGCACTCCCCAATGACCCTGCACTCTCCCTGCTCCCACTCAGATTTCCCCTACTGCCTTTCCTGTGCTCCCATCTAAAACCTTCTTTCCACTCATGTTTCTAGTGGCTCTGCAATCCTCAACAGTGCTTGAAGACTGTGTGTGTATGAGGAGGGGGCACAAGAGATCACAGACCTGCAAACTCCCCCCCCCCCAAAAAAAAAGATTAAAATCAAGTTGAGTCAGAGGGGAGCACACTAAGCACGGTCATACCAAATTGCTGCTCCCAGATTATGACAGACACCCCCCTCCTTTATTTCAGACCATTTTGAGCACTGTTCCTAAATGACTTCACAGCTCTCTTCCAGCAGAACTCACAGATTTCTAGGGACAATTATTTTAGGCTATGGGGCAATCAAAGGAAGTCCTATAGCAACTGTTAGCAGGGGTGGTATGAATTGGGGATCACTCAGCAAAACTAACCACAGCTGATTCCAAATGCCACTACCAGGATCCTGTCAAGTATGAGGAAGGGCAAAATTCTAGTGCTGGCTCCATGGCACTAGTTAATAATTAGATTAAATATTAGCCTCAGTGTTCTCTTCATCCAGCAAGGGTCAGTCTCCAGCTGAGCTTCCTCTCTGATTTAGCCACCACAAGTGGCAGCTGAGGTCATCAGCTCGTCAGTGCTGGTGGAGGTCTAATTTTTCCATTCTCTTTTACAAGGCAATGCAATATCAAGTTCTCCAGAGGTAATGGGCTTCTCATTCACTTCACCAAGTGCTGGGGCTCATGAGCTAACTGGTGTAAAAGCTTTCATCCCAGCTGAGCCCAATATTGACAGGATGCCTGGTTTTCATTATGTATCCTAAAATGCAAGCTGCCACTGGTGCTATTTATCTGGTGCTATTGCTGGACTTCCATCTGTTTCTTCCTTTTCTCCTCCTGACCACACTGCATAATGCAACAGTAAATGGGATTTTCCATCAGGGATTTCTCCTGCCTATTACATCCTTTTTCACTGCTGTTTACTTGGTTAATAAGATCGTATACAGAAACATACACCTGATCCACTGATACAATTGCTTTATTTTTTCATCCTTGTCACTATGGTTTTGCCACTGATTAAACAATACTTGGTACAAACTGAGGTTAAAGCCCTTTTCAGATAATAAGGCCCCATTTTCCCTTCCTACATGAAAACCCGTGGGAGGGGAAATCTACAAAAATTCTGAAATTCACAGAGATATGTATTATGGGAAGAAAATTGGTCTTGTCCTGTGGTTAAGGTACTAGATTGATGCTCAGGAGAGCTGTGGTCAGTTCATAGCTCTGATACAGACATCCTGTATGACCTTGGGCAAGTCCCTTTGTCCATGTCGCCATTCCCCAGCTGAAAAATGGGGAGAATATTTCTGCCCCCCATCCCCCAACCTCATGTCTTGTCTCTTCAGACTGCAGATTCTCTGGTGAGAAATATCTCTCACTGTGGGTATTTGCTGTGTGTAACATAATGGGATCCTCACTGTGGCTAGAATTCTAGGCGCTACCATATTACGAATAATAACAACAACAATGCAGCCTTCAAAGAGGAAAGAGTGTTGACCCCATGGAGTGAAGGGGGCACTGCCTGAAAATCCTGCAGCTCCATGGGAAAGGCAGAACACATTTTACTTCTGGGAGAATTCTGTGCCACTGTACACGTGTAGAATTCATGTACAGATTTCTTTACTTTCCCACAGAAAAATGCTTTCCTGATGGGGAAGCAAAGGGAAGACATAAAAGCGGTCATGCACCCATCTCCACCAGCACTGGCATGTTGTTTCGAGTGCCCAGAAAAAGCCAGTGGAGAGGTAAATCACTGCTAGGGGGGTGAGACTGGGAACACCCGACCAGTGCAGTGAAGTGCTCAGATACTGCTTGGATATCTCAACAGTGGGTAGGAAGGGAATAGGAATCTCGACAGACAGAACACCATACAATTGGAGCCCTGAGCATGCAGCACTCACCCTAAGAATCCTGCACAGGCTAACAGAGAGGATTTAGCAGACAATGAATTCACTGCTTTTCTCCCTAGCACCCTTTGCTCCAGGTTCCCGGTTTTCTTCTATCCAGCCAAACAAGGGGAAAAACTTCTAGCCCTAAATTTGGGTGCTGATCTCTGCTCTGCAATCTTTCAGGTATGACGCAGGGTGGGGAAGCTCACTGACTTTGAAGTATGTTTGTAACAAGCATGGCAGAGGTAGAATAGGTATATTTAGACCTGATTTTCATAAACCAACATATAAAGGAGCACAGATGGAGAACAGGAGAATTTACAAGAAGGGAAACACTTGCTATATTTGGACAGGTGTAACTGGGCTCAGTGTATAGATAGGTAGTCATTTTCTTGCTGCAATAAAGTCACATTAAACAGTGCACATGAACGCCACCTTTATGGTGGGACTCTCCGTAAAGGTCAAGCATTTTGATGATCGCTGAGGTTTATGATGTCTAGAGCTGGTGCTATTACAGAGCAGCATCACCTTATGCTGAATTAGAGATAACATCTTTCAGGTAAGGTGTTCAACCAAGAACCCCTCAGTCTACCTCTAGCTAGACAGATGGGAGTTAAAGATCTCAGTGCTAAAAAAAACAACAAAATTAGGTTATCTGTCTAATGTACCTCTATGGCCCCTAATGCTGCAGTATCTGAGCACTTCACTAACCTTGTAATGTATTTACCCTCACAACACCCCTGTGAGGTGGGGAAATGAGGCACAGAGAGACTACATGACTTGCCCCAGGTCACACAGGAAATATGTGGCAGAGTAGGGCACTGAATGTGGGTCTTCCAACTCCTAGGCCAGAACCCTAGCCACAGGCACCGACTTTCATTTTTCTGGGTGGGTGCTTCTCCCCAGCTCTGCTGAGGCCCCACCCCACTCTGTCCCTTCTCCCAAGGCTACACCCTTGTTCCGCCTCTTCCTGCCCACTTCCACAGTGCCCCACTCTCACCCCACCTCTTCCTGCCCCTGCTCCGCTCCCACTCCACAGCACCTCCCACCCGCCACCGAACAGCTGATCGGCGGGTGGCTGGTGGGTGCTGAGCACCCACTATTTTTTTTTGTGGGTGATCCAGGGCTGGAGCACCCATGGAGTTTGCGCCTATCACCCTAGCCACGGGACCATCTTCCATGCATATCCAAGTCAACGTGACCCCACTCTAAGTTTAACTGGTTTTAACATCCAGCACAGTGGGCTTGACCCCACATCAACGTGGGGCACAGAAGTGCATAACATAACGTGGGGCACAGAAGCGCAATGTGAAAAATGTCAAGCAGGATAAGCAGCGCATAGGAGCCTGATTCTGCTACTTCTTGGCCACCAAGTTACTCCTGCCTAGTAGCAAGAACACAACCAAAGAAGGGAGCACTTCATGTGCGTGCTGAGGATCACACTTAAACCAATATCTGCTCAGAGACATCCTCTCTTACCTCACTCCCCAACTATTCTTACCTGGCATTCTTGTAAATAAAGAAGATGGACACAAGGGATCTAGAGCCTGTTAATACTTCGTGCAGAGAGTTACGTCTCATGCTTAATCTTATTTTCCCCCCCAAGTAACCTCTCCTCCCACTTGGATTAGAGCACAACAAGCTTGTGCTCCCTGTTGTGCACCTCTCAAGGACTTGTAGGATTAAGGCCCATTTAACCACATAACGGGTATCATTACTGCCTGCATAGTCACTGTTCTACCAACAACTGATTCACTGCTCAGTAGGGTGCTTTGAGATTACTCGCATAGGAAAAGCATACTGTTAAACTAAGTTCTATTTCACAATGATATTTGGTATATGACTTATACCATCATTGCACAATCAGAGTGCAGATGACTTCGTAATGTTGGGAGAAGACCACCAAAAATGTCCCAGATTGGTTCCCCAGAAAGGTTCAGGAAAGACATAAGAACTGTCCACAAGGGGCCTCCTTTGTCTTTGTCTTAATACTGGGTACAAATTGTGAGAGTTTCCTTCTCTCTTGGAAGAGTCTGGAAAATGCCAGCATTCTCCGGGTTAATCACCAGCATTCTCCGAGTTAAACACATTCCTACAATTTTAAAGAGTGTCATGAGTCAGCCCACGACACAAGAACCACAGGGAATGTGGTGGGCAAAGAACATGAAAAAATAACCCGCTGTAAATACAAGATGGATTTGTGCTTGTTTGCCTCAGCAGAAGCCCGGAGTGCTCCCCAAGCAGCCCACGGTCCCAGAGGGCATACAGGTGATTCCAATCCTGGGAAAATTGGGACGTTATAAGCTGCTGGGTAAAAATAGCGTCTATCTTTGCTTCCCTTTTAACAAGATTAGTCTTGCTTTTCTCTCTGTCTTTATTTTGCTGTCTACTGGCCACCTCTTCACTCTCACACTAATCTGATTAGCTGGGCATGTGGACCATACTGGGAGCTACTGTCACAAAGATCTCTGCTTACTTGAGTGCACCTCTTTCCTGAATGAAACATCTTGTGTTTATAGTCACAGGGGGTATTGTTAACTCTTGGATTCTATTAGAAAGGGATATTTACAATCCCCCCATAAAAGTTGATTCAGGGAGACATTTAGGAAAAAAACAGACAGAAGACAGATGTGTTTCCTACCACAGATGCTGAGGAGGGTCAATTGTTCTGCATATGTAATGACTTTTTATGGTTCCTTACAAATGTCCTTTTACACTGCTAAAAAGGTGCCAAAGTCAAATATGTATAGTCAGTCACCGCAGACAATTTAGAAACCTTACAGGACACTACAGCTTTATAACTTGTTAAATATGTTAGAGATGGACCTCCTTCTCTCACTGTCTGTATGTAATCATGAAGGAGAGTTTTTTAGAGCACCAAAGAACTGCAATGTTATTGTGATTTCTAATGTCTTCATTGCTGTTTAGTTCTCATTTTTTCCTTGGATCTTATCTTGAGTCTTCTGTAGTTTGTTTACCAACATTTCTGTCTGCTTAAGGTTTAAGGAACTTCACAGTTTTGTTCAGAGAGGTGCACAGTGTTTGTTGGTCTTAAGTGTAGTTGGAATAGGAAAGGTTACTAAGTTATGAGCCTACCCAGAATAGGCCATCAGTCACTAAAAAAAGAATATAGACAGGGAAAAAGAGTTGAAAGATGACAAGTTGTGACAAGAGATTTGGATTCAGTGAATATGTGGGAAATATATAATACAAGACAAATTGGCATATGTTATTTAGAGCAGCTGAGGATCTGGCCCAAGTTACTAATTTCATTTATTTGTATTCAATCTTGTAGCCAGTGAGCCCAGAAACACCTACAGATTTCAGTGAGAGGTTTGACTATCAGCTGCAGTACAGAGCCTTTTGTGAATATTTACACAGCAGATTGACCATATTTATTTCTAACCATGGCAAGAAAAGGCGCAGTAATCTCCTGAATGGCTAGCTGTGCATTGTCAGAGATGAAAGATATAGTTTATATAAACACATAATGGAACAGTTATAACAAATGGGCAAGTTTCTTCCTACCCCAGTTTTCATCTCTGACTCCTCTTTCATCACCTTGGGCTGCTTGTTACTTACAAAGAAACTTTCACCTAGAATTGTCTAAGAATTCTCTTGACATAAGTAGAGTGGAGTATGTTCCACTTCATTTTAATTCAGTCCAAACCCCATTCCCTTTCTTACTATGTGTTTGTACAGCACGTACCCAATGGGGCCCTGATCCATGATTCCAGCCCCTGCTGTAATACAAGTGATAAATGATAATTTGCTAAAACTATATTGTATTGTATCTATGAGCATATCCGGAGAGGGTGAACAGGGCGAAGCCAGGCAATGTGGTATATTCTGCACTTGATTTTATGGACTATAGATAAACACCTCCAATTTTCAGAGAACCATGATTTTTAAGCACAATGAGATAGTAAGGGTTTCATTAGGGCAAGCTGAAGCTTTTGCAGAGCTCTGGGTGGAGTTTAAACCCAACCAGCTCTCTCCTCATTTATGCTCAGGTCCCCTAATTTCTGTGTAACCTATCCTCAAAGACAGAGACACAAATCATGAGTAGACAAATGATTTTCAGGTGCATGAGCTGGAGCTGCCTATCTGAGATTTTTCCTCCATAGTAAGCTGGGTAAAATCTAGAGGTAAACTGCTGCTACTACAACACTCCTATATGGATATAGCTGTCATGCTGCCTTCCTGATACATTTATGTGCTCTTGAATAAATAAATGGTACCGATGACTACCCCAGTCACATTGGATAAAACAAGGAGCGGTTGAGACTGGGTGGTCCCCTTGGGGAAAATAAAAGAGATCTTAACTTTGTACTTGATGCTTAGATAATAGGCGGGGGGGGGGGGGGGTGGACAAATTAGAAATAAGACAGAAAATCCGATACATCATTGAAGTCTTCCCAGACTGTTAGTGTGTGTGATGAAATTAAATTAGAAAAAAATTCAAGACCAAGATTATCAGCTCTGTTGTCTATGCTGCCCCACAGCACCAGTGAGAAATCATAAACAGTAATGCGAACAGAGCACAAGTGCATTATAGGAATGGCTGAGAGATGCCTTGGATTTTAGGCAGCTGTCTTTACAAGTTCTTGAATTCAAAGTATATTCAGTATGAAGGCCTAATTGTGCAGTCCCCACTCAGCCTAAACTCCCATTAATTTCAATGAATAAATAATGTCAGAATTAGGTCCTAGCTGTGCATGTTGGGTTGTTGGTTGTTTTTTTTTTTGTCTAAACTTGTATGTAACACAGAAACAGTCATTGCTTCATTCCCATGTCACAAGACATTTACCATTCATTACCCATATCTCCTCCTGTCTAGAAAGAAAACAGACTATTCTTAGACCTGGATGTTTTCTTTCCCCAGGTAAATAATTAATAAATGAAATAAACTGCTGCTTGTCTAATGCACACATACAACAAATGGTACTTTCTTTGCTTGGAAATGAGGCTGGCAAAATCTCATGGGAACAAGAGAAGTCTTTAAAAAGCCAGACTTTAGCTGCTGGAAAAATCTTTACTGAAATGACTGGAACAGACAAGTTTAACAAAGGTTTGAGTCATTTTTTTGTGCTTTGCTCCAGTAATTCATTGGTGAAAAGCCAAACTGAGTCATTCTAATTTTCTCTTTAATTATAGGAGAGCTTAGTTCCAGTTCCCCTTCCACCAAGTTTTCTTCTAATACCTTTGGTTAATGTTCACCTTGGCCTGGTCACTTGTTCAACATGCTAGAATTAAGCTGATGATCCAGGTTAGTGAGAAGAAATGGCACCAAGGATACACCCTGTAACCTATTCACCAAATCAGAGATGGGCCAAAGCTGCAAAGTTGAGATATTTTGGAGAAGAGTGAGGGATCTTTGCATACACTGTTTGGGAGGCTTTTCTAGCTGTCAGTACTGCGTGGTGTATATTTAATGTGTATATATACATATAGGTTAAATTGGCATAAGGGAAAACGCTAATATACATACAACTGAGACGTGTCTATTTTATTTAGGTTCTTATACCTTGCCCGTCACTATAGCATCTTATCTTATTCCCCCTCAAATGTATATTTTTAAAATCACATACCCACATTTTGGGCCAAATTCTGCGTTTAGATCCACATGTGGCTCCCATTAATTTTGGAAATGAGACCAATCATTTCACTTGAGAAAATATTTATATTTTTCTTTTTGATGTGAGAAGGACATTTCCATTTTAAAGGGGCTGTTGATCATGAAAATTCCCTTAGTAATGGCCTAGAAATCTGATGTTAGCTATGTCACAGACTGCTGCTTTTCACATGTCTGTTCAACGTGCTAGTCATCTTGTACTTGGACACAGAGGGCCCAATCCAACTGCCATCAAAGTCAAAGGAAGACTTTTCCATTGATTTCCGTGGGAGCTGGACCTGGACCAGGCCCAGAGGCATCATGAGTCAGAGCAGGGAAGTCAGATTGCATCTCTACCTGGTTCTGGTGCAGCTGGCCCTGGTATGCTGCGTGGAGTTCTGAATACTTCATTACTGGAAAGGTATGGACAGTTTGGATGGAATTCTGAAAGGAGGAACAAAAAAATCACTGGGGGCTGGGAGGAAAGGGATTAGTAAAAATAGTTAAATATGAACAATCAACCACTGTGGCCTTAACACAGAACTCTGCACTGATGGATTCCCTCTGCACACAGCCCCATTGAAATCAGAGGGGCTCTGAACAGGGGCCTGCCCAAGTAGAGCTCATTGCAGGATCAGGGCCTTAGTTGTCATCTAGCTAAATTATACATACTTGAATTCCTTTAATCTTTTCCCAAATTCAAGCTCTCCACTGCTGTCATCATTTGTTTCCCTCTTATCTCAATTGCCTACAATTTCCATTGGCCCAGCCTAACAGTTGCTCCTGACAGCACAGGATCTGTATTCCTGGCAGCACTACATGCATCAGGAGGCACAGCCCTGCCATAAAGACCAATGGCTGGAAGCAGTGCGGAAATTAAGGCAAGAGTAAGTTCTTGGCCATAAAAAATTTGCTCCGGGCTGAATCTTGCTGAACAAGGTGTCAGTGCCAAAAGGTTTTTTCACCATTTGTCATAAAATGTAGTTTAACCACCTTTAAGTTTCAGGAGGTGGGGAGGTGTTCAGGTGTGTGTGAAAAGAGCATATCTCGAAATGTGCTACTGTTTGAGCTCAGTTTTGTAGCCGCTCCTCTGACTTACTGGCTTGATACTGACATAACTCTATTGTGCTCAGTGGTACAAGTGATCAGAGAATCAGGTCCAAATAAATTAGACTGAGGATTGATTTCTCGTTTTAAAAAAAAAAAAAAAAAGTAAAATAAAGGCCACAATTTTCAAACACAGCCATCTAAATTAGGCTTCTAAAGCCATAGCTCGGCATCTGATTAAAGATATTTAAATACTGCTTTGGGAGAGTAGCTTTAGGGACCAGACTTGAAAATTCAGACCAAAGATAGCAAAGTTACTTTCTGAACCTCATTATATTGGCTTAGGGTGACCACACATCCCATTTTGGCCGGGACAGTCCTTTTTTAAGCCCTGTCCCGGCCGTCCTAACTTTTTTTTGGCAAAAGTGGGCATTTGTTCCATTTGCTCTTGCCAACTTGAACAGCTGGCAAGAGCAAACGAGTCAAATGCTCACTTTTGTCCAAAAAGTGGGGTGCAGAGGAATGTGCAGGGTGGCGGTAATGCCAGCCCCACACAGGGGGAGAGGCAGAGCTTGAGCAGGGGACAGGCAAGGCTCTGGCAAGCAGCAATGCCAGTCCCAGCCCCCTGGGAGGGTGGGGTGGGGAGATGCCCCTCAGGCCAGTGGCTCTGGCCAGCCCCATGTGGCCAGAGGCAGGGGAGGAGAGCCCTTCTTTCCTTTTGTGAAGATCAGTAGCCAATTTGCTTTTCTCTTTTCACTTGTTACGGCTCTAGGTGTCCATGATGTTTCATAAATAATTGTACCAACGGCACAGAGTAAGTTTTTGAGCTAATTAAATTAATACCCTAGGATGCATATTACACCTACTGGCCTATTTGTGCATGTTCACATTTTGCAAGCATTCTCTCCCCTGCTTTTTCTCAATAGTTATTTTTACAGGGTTCTTCTTAGTCTTCAGCTATTTTTGAGTCCTGTTAACATCTTCTTGCCTTTTGGATGGCCTGGTGTTTTGAGTATGATGAAACATTTCAGAGACAGCACAACAGAGATGATGATCCATTGCTTTGATCTGATGTAATGGCTTTCTATGTTCTTTTTCCAACTAAAATGTTATGTAAATTTAAACGGAATGAAGGGCAAAAGTAGGAGAGAGACCCAGATCAACGAGGGAGGGGCAGGGCCGGCTCTACAGTTTTTGCTGCCCCAAGCAGTAAAAAAAACTGCCGCCACAGACAGCAAAAGGGAGAAGCTGCTGCCAAATTGCCGCCGCGGCTGGTGGGACAGAGGAGCTGCCGCCGAATTGCCGTCGCTGCGGAAATACTGCCACCCCAAGCACCTGCTTGGAATGCTGGTGCCTGGAGCCGGCCCTGGGGACGGGGAGTAGAAAAAGGACAGGTTGGTACTTGTCGGCTTCCCTAGTGTTGTATCAACCAGGCAAGGTACTAACAAGCTTCAACAGGACTTTATTTTCAAAGTGGAAACCTCTTTACTAAGATGCTGCTGCACCCTCTGTAGCTTTCTCCCAGCTTCTCAACTCCTCCTCCCTTCCTGTTTCCTGTCCTTTCAGACTCCCAACAGCCAGTGCTCCCAATTCTAATAATTGCAAGCAACATCTAAACACCACATTCCCTCCTCTCTTAAGAAACTCTCCCAATTAAAATAAACATTATTGTTCTAATCACAGGAACAAATATGAAACAAGACACTGTACAGTTGGCAGAAATATTACACTGAAAACACTGTAGATACTACATAACAGTCTCTAGTCCAGACAGATGGTTGTCTGCACTGGAACTGGGGCTTGAGAGACGGCCTGTCAGACCCAATGTCTTGTTGGGTTGGTACTACGGGGAAGTCATCCAATGCAGACTGGGTGTTGGCATAATCTCCTCTTGGTCCATAGGGCAGGTGCAAGATAAGAAGCATTCCATACCCGCCCATCAGAAAGTCGAGGGGTATAAGGTCCCTTCTTCTGTATGATTTTAAGATGAGCTGTGAATTTATGGTCCCCTTTGCGTAAAATTCCAGGTTTTTGTATTCTGACAAAGGAACCACACACAAACTTTGGTTCCTTAGCACCCCGCTGCTTGTCTGTGAAAGCCTTAGACTTTGCTTGGTTCTGTTCAACTGTTTTTTCTCACATCATCCTCGTTTGGGGCATCAGGTCATGCCTTTAATAATCCAGCAATGTTCAGTGTAGTATTCATCTGTTTCCCATGCAGTAACTCTGTGGGTGATCTTTGCATTGTGGCATGTCCTGTAGCCCAGTATGCTTGCAAGAAATCAGTAGTGAACGATAACCACAATCGCCCTTCCAGTTTAGCCGTTTGCAAACTCTCTTTCAAACTTCTGTTAAACCGCTTGATTTCCCCATTGGCTTGAGGGTAATATAGGGATGATCTTCTGTGTAAAATGTTCTTCTGTGTTAGAAAAGTTTCAAACTCCAGGGAAGTAGATTGACTACCATTAATCTGAAACCAGTTCTTTGGGGTTACCTTCCCTGCTAAAAACTGAAGAGAGGAACTTAATTATTGTAGCAGAAGAGATTTGCGATGTAATCGCTACCTCAGGCCATTTACTGAAATAGTCTATTAAAGTGATGGCATAACAGCAGTCAATTGGAGCAGTATCAAAGGGTCCTACAATGTCAATCACCACTTTTGCCATGCAGATTCGGGAAGAGGAACAGGCTGTAATGGAGGGGTACATGTCACTGCTGTCTTATCATGCATTTGGCCAGTGACACAGGATTTTATGAGTGCTTCATTTTGAGAGTCCATCCCTGGCCACCAATACAGATCCTGTAGTCATTGTTTGGTTCGGAAAATTCCTTGAGTATCGTATGCCAGGTGTATGAATTTTAACTGTAATTCTTCTGGCACAAGAAGCCAGCGTGTACCTCGTAGCACACAGCCATCAAACAAAAAAAGTTCATCCCGAACTCTAAAATAAGGCAGCAAAACTGAGTCAAGGTTTTTAGGGTGACTGGTCCATCTCTTTGTCAGAAATTCCCATAGTTTTTGTTGAATTGGACACACTGAACAAGCAGCTTGAAATTGTTCTCTTGTAACTGGAGTGAGAGTGCTTGTAATAAGTGCAACCACTACATCCTCCTCCTTCGGTGGACCATCTGGTGAAGGCAAAGGCAGAAGAGAAAGGCAATCAGCGACCACATATTGGATTTCCAGGCTTATATTCCAGTTCATAATTGAAAGAGAGTAGTTTTGCAGACCATCGAGCAATACGGTATCCTGCTTTTCCCAGTCCTTCCATAGTAAGCAATGTCGTCAAAGGGCTGTGGTCTGTGCGCAACTTGAATGTGCGGCCCCACAGGTAAGTTCTCCATTTTTCAGTAGCCCAGACACAAGCAAGTGCTTCTTTTTTGACTGTAGAATATTTCGTCTCAGGATTACTTAGTGTGCTTGAAGCAAATGCAGCAGTCCTCTTTGTGTTGTCCTCATGCAGTTGTGTGAGAACAGCCCCAAGTCCATAATCAGAAGCATCAGTAGTTACAATTGTGGGCAATGCAGGACTGAATAGTTCAAGTACTGGACTATGTACAATCTAGTCTTTCCCAGTTTTGAAACTAGCTTGTGCATCCATTGTCCACACTAAAGTTGAACTTCTCCATAGTAATTCCCGTAACGGTTCAATGACAGAAGCATAATTGGGAATGAATTTTGCGTACTAGGAGGTAAGACCCAAGAAGGAACGCAAGGTTTGCAAATCTGTTGGAGCAGGAGCATTTGAAATTGCCAGGATATGATCTGGATCAGGTTTTAGTCCAGCCTGTGAAATTGTATGCCCCAGAAAGAAGAGTTCAGTTTGTCTAAATTTGCATTTGGACCTATTGAGCTGGAGGCCTGCTTTGCTGAAGCAGTTTAGTACAGACTGGAGGTTATTGTCATGCTGTGCCGAAGTATTTCCAAACACGATAATATCATCCAGATAGCACTGAACTCCCTGTTGATTCTTCAGAATCAATGACATCATTTTTTGAAAGACACTTGGGGCAGATGCGAGACCATATGGAACACGTTTAAAATGAAATAGTCCCTCATGTGTAATAAATGCTGTGAGGTCTCTGCTATCTTCATACAACATAACCTGGTGGTATGCGCTCTGCAAATCAAGAGTAGAAAACATCTTTGCTCCACAGAGTTCTGCAAATACTTCTTCTCTGTGAGGAAGAGGATGGCTGTCAATCACAATAGCTTTATCTGACTCCCTTAAGTCCACACAAAAGCAAATGCCTCCACCCTTGTTCTGCATCACTACTATAGGTGAAACCCATTCCGAGGAGTCGATCTCTTCAATAATGTCCTTTTGAACAAGTTTTCTAAGTTCCTCTGAAACAGCTTCCCTGACTGAAAATGATAAGCGCCGTAACTTCTGTCGTACAGGCATCACATTATTCCACATTTTAACTTTATGCAGAAACCGATAAGCACAGCTGAGTTTCTCCTCAGCCTGGTGTTGGGTCGCAGCTGAAACTGGTGTGTGTACTGCAAGAGTGCTTTGCTGAGGAAGATCAATTCGTCCATTAACTGCCCTGAGATTTAAAGCAGCCAATAAATCTCTGCCAAGGATAGGAGTGCCTTTGTGGACAATGTAGAAATCTGCAGTTACACAGCAATCACCAAAAGTAACTATTGCTGGCAGGCAGCCATGTACTGGAATATGGTTTTTCAAATAGCACACCAAGTGAAGTTTGGGTTCAGTAAGAGGCACATCTTTAAAGTAATGCAAATAGATGGAATCAGGTAGTATAGATACTGCAGAGCCAGTGTCCAACATTAGCTGAATAGAATGTAGTTTGCCTGAGAGTATGGCGGAAAGGTTTACAGTGCACTTTATCTGTTCTGGAATATGTGCAGTAGTGATTTTGTCCACGCTAGCACAGTAACATCTGGTATTATAACTGCATGCACCTGTTGATTGAACTGGCTACTGCAACATACTTTAGCAAAGTGTCCAATCTTTTTGCAATGATTGCACTGAGCTACTTTTGCTGGATATCCTGTGTAGCTTGCAAGGTGTTGTGGGGATCCACAGCGAAAACATGCTTTTACTGTATTTTGAATTTGATGATTCGGTGGTTTTTCATTAGTTTTCCTCTTGCAATTGTGTGTCTGCAGCGGTAGTGAACTTTTCTGCAAAGGAGTCACAGCCTGGACTGTGCCTCCTGTATCCATGCTTATTATTTTGGCTTCAACTGTAGCTGACTCAATCTGAGTAGCAATGGTTATTGCTTTTTCTAGTCTAAGTTGTGGTTCTAGAAGTAAGCATGGTCTTACATGAAGCATGGTTGTTTTCTCAATGAGCTGGTCTCTAATAATCTCATCTGCCATATTCCCAAAGTCACAAATTACAATCAGTTTCCTCAGGGAAGAAATATACTGCATTATAGTTTCCCCTGGTTTCTGCTCACGCTGGCAAAATCTGTAGCGATTAGCTACTACATTCACTTTTGGCACAAAAAAATTCTTTAATGCAGTGAGTGCAGTCTCATATTTATCATCTGCAAGGGGAAAAATGTAAAATATACACTGCTCTTCTGCTCCAAGGCAGTGGATTATCAGAGCACGCTTTCTTACTTCAGAAATCTCTGTAGCACTGATTGCAAGCAGATAAGTCTCAGACATACGGAACCAGGTAGTAAAAGCAATTGGAGGCTCACATGAAAGGGTGCAGGTTGGTTCAGAGGCAGAAGATCCATCCTCGTCGCCAAAATGTTGTATCAACCAGGCAAGGTACTAACAAGCTTCAACAGGACTTTATTTTCACAGTGGAAACCTCTTTACCAAGCTGCTGCTGCAACCTCTGTAGCTTTCTCCCAGCCTCTCAACTCCTCCCACCTCCTTCCTGTTTCCTGTCCTTTCCCAAAGCCAGTGCTCCCAATTCTAATAATTACAAGCAACATGTAAACACCACACCTAGGCAGCAGCTTCACTTGACTTCTTTGTAGGCAGTTACACGTTTTATTTTTGTCTCAGTGGGATTAAATACATAACAGGAAGAATTCACAGAGTATGATGTAAAAACTTTTAGCTTTAGCAAGACGTGCCTGGGTCAACAAAGCCCAGCTGAAAGATGTGGATTGCTGGCCCCGAGCCCCACCAGCTATGGAAACATAAGGCTGCAGCAGTGCTGGGAAAATATACAGGGATGGAGAAACAAAGTTGTTTTGAAATGGAGGATTCATAAAATAGGGGGAATGTACAAAACCCAACTGTCCTAGGTGACCAGATATCCAGATATTAGGGGCTTTGTCTTATATAGGCAACTATCCCCTCCTCCCCACCAAAAAAGTGCCCCAATTTTTCACACTTCCTATCTGGTCACCCTACCACTGTCCACCTGCGGGACATGAAGGCATTTTGAATGAATACATAGTTTTGTAGAGTGCAGTGAATCACAGTTTACATCTTCACAGTATTGTCTAAACATAAATGAGATCTTGTCCACAGGAAAAGCAATTGTGGCCAAAACTTTCAAACCATGGGGGGCCCCAAGGTCAGGTATCTAAATGCACATTTTGGGATTTACATTTTCAGAGATGCTCAGTGTCAGGGCTAGTCTACACTAGAAACGTTACCGCCGCGTGCCTGTCCTGATGTAGCTGCATCACTGTAGCGCTGCTAGCACAGGCACTCTATGCCAATGGGGGAGAAAAGGTGAAGGAGTTGCACTGTGTAAGAGAGCAGTGTGATTGCTCAGAGCTCCAGTATGAAATTGGAGAAAAGGCTGTTGAGAGTCTTTGGTTAAGTTTAGAGGCATGAGCAACAAGGGTGATGTCGTGGTGGGTGTGTGCTATAGACCACCAGACCAGGAGGATGAGGTAGACAAGGCTTTCTTAGGACAACTAATAGAAGTTTCCAAATCACAAGCCCTGGTTCTCATGGGGGACTTCAATCACCCTGACATCTGCTGGGAGAGCAATACATCAGTGCACAGACAATCCAGGAAGTTTTTGGAGGGTGTTGGAGACAACTTCCTGGTGCAAGTTCTGGAGGAACCAACTAGGAACCGTGCACCTCTTGACCTGCTGTTCACAAACAGGAAAGAATTGGTATGGGCAGTAGAAGTGGGTGGCAACCTAGGCAGCAGTGTCCATGAGATGGTCGAGTTCAGGATCCTGACAAAAGGAAGAAAGGAGAGCAGCAGAATATAGATCCTGGACTTCAGAAAAGCAGATTTTTGAACTGACAGGCAGGATCCCCTGGGAGGGTAATTTGAGGGGGAAAGAAGTCCAGGAGAGCTCTCTGTATTTTAAAGAGCCCTTATTGAGGGCGCAGGAACAAACCGTTTCTATGTGAAGAATAACAAATATAGCAGGTGACCAGCTTGGCTTTACAGAGAAATCTTCATGAGCTTAAACACAAAAAAGAAGCTTACAAGAAATGGAAACTTAGACAGATGACTAGGGAGGAGTATAAATATATTGCTCGAGCATTCAAGGGTGTAATCATAGAATATCAAGGTTGGAAGGGATCTCAGGAGATCATCTAGTCCAACCCCCTGCTCAAAGCAGGACCAATCCCCAACTAAATCATCTCAGCCAGGGCTTTGTCAAGCCTGACCATAAAAATCTCAAAAGAAAAGAGATTCCACCACCTCCCTAGGTAACGCATTCCAGTGCTTCACCACCCTCCTAGTGAAAAAGTTTTTCCTAATATCCAACCTAAACCTCCCCCACTGCGACTTGAGACCATTACTCCTTGTTCTGTCATCTGCTACCACTGAGAACAGTCTAGATCCATCCTCTTTGGAACCCCCTTTCAGGTAGTTGAAAGCAGCTATCAAATCCCCCCTCATTCTTCTCTTCTGCAGACTAAATAATCCCAGTTCCCTCAGCCTCTCCTCATAAATGATGTGCTCCAGCTTCCTAATCATTTTTGTTGCCCTCTGCTGGTTGCTTTCCAATTTTTCCACATCCTTCTTGTAGTGTGGGGCCCAAAACTGGACACAGTACTCCAGATGAGGCCTCACCAATGTCGAATAGAGGGGAATGATCACGTCCCTCGATCTGCTGGCAATGCTCCTACTTAAACATCCCAAAATGCCACTGGCCTTCTTGGCACACTGTTGACTCATACCAGCTTCTCATCCACTGTAACCCCTAGGTCCTTTTCTGCAAAACTGCTGCCTAGCCATTCGATCCCTAGTCTGTAGCAATGCATGGGATTCTTCCGTCCTAAGTGCAGGATTCTGCACTTATCCTTGTTGAAGCTCATCATATTTCTTTTGGCCCAATCCTCTAATTTGTCTTGGTCCCTCTGTATCCTATCCCTACCCTCCAGCGTATCTACCTCTCCTCCCAGTTTAGTGTCATCTGCCAACTTTGAGGGCGAAATCCACGCCATCATCCAGACCATTAATGAAGATATTGAACAAAAACGGCCCCAGGACTGACCATTGGGGCACTCCGCTTGATACCGGCTGCCAACTAGACATGGAACCATTGATCACTACCCGTTGAGCCCGACGATCTAGTCAGCTTTCTATCCACCTTATAGTCCATTCATCCAGCCCATACTTCTTTAACTTTCTGGCAAGAATACTGTGGGAGACCATATCAAAAGCTTTGCTAAAGCCAAGGAATAACATGTCCATTGCTTTCCCCTCATCCACAGAGCCAGTTATCTCGTCACAGAAGGCAATTAGATTAGTTAGGCATGACTTGCCCTTGATGAATCCATGCTGATTGTTCCTGATCACTTTCCTCTCCTCTAAGTGCTTCAGAATTGATTCCTTGAGGACCTGCTCCATGATTTTTCCAGGGACTGGAGGTGAGGCTGACTGGCCTGTAGTTCCCCGGATCCTCCTTCTTCCCTTTTTTAAAGATGGGCACTACATTAGCCTTTTCCCAGCCGTCTGGGACCTCCCCCAATCGCCATGAGTTTTCAAAGATAATGGCCGATGGCTCTGCAGTCACATCCGCCAACTCCTTTAGCACTCTCGGATGCAGTGCATCCGGCCCCATGGACTTGTGCTCATCCAGCTTTTCTAAATATTCCTGAACCACTTCTTTTTCCATGGAGGGCTGGTCACCTCCTCCCCATGCTGTGCTGCTCAGTGCAGTAGTCTAGGAGCTGACCTTGTTCGTGGAGACAGAGGCAAAAAAAGCATTGAGTACATTAGCTTTTTCCATATCCTCTGTCATTAGGTTGCCTCCCTCATTCGGTAAGGGGCCCACACTTACCTTGACTTTCTTCTTGTTGCTAACATACCTGAAGAAACCCTTCTTGTTACTCTTAACATCTCTTGCTAGCTGCAACTCCAAATGTGATTTGGCCTTCCTGATTTCACTCCTGCATGCCCAAGCAATATTTTTATACTCTTCCCTGGTCATTTGTCCAATGTTCCACTTCTTGTAAGCTTCTTTTTTGTGTTTAAGATCAGCAAGGATTTCACTGTTAAGCCAAGCTGGTCACCTGCCATATTTACTATTCTTTCTACACATCAGGATACTTTATCCCTGTAACCTCAATAAGGATTCTTTAAAATACAGCCAGCTGTCCTGGACTCCTTTCCCCCTCATGTTATTCTCCCAGGGGATCCTGCCCATCAGTTCCCTGAAGGAGTCAAAGTCTGCTTTTCTGAAGTCCAGTGTCCATATTCTGCTGCTCTCCTTTCTTCCTTGTGTCAGGATCCTGAACTCGATTATCTCATGGTCACTGCCTCCCAGGTTCCCATTCACTTTTGCTTCCCCTACTAATTCTTCCTGGTTTGTGAGCAGCAGGTCAAGAAGAGCTCTGCCCCTAGTTGGTTCCTCCAGCACTTGCACCAGGAAATTGTCCCCTACACTTTCCAAAAACTTCCTGGATTATCTGTGCACCACTGTATTCCTCTCCTAGCAGATATCAGGGTGATTGAAGTCTCCCATGAGAGCCAGGGCCTGCGATCTAGTAACTTCCATTAGTTGCTGGTCCCTAGGCCAAATCAGGAAGGCCAAAGCACAAGTGGAGTTGCAGCTAGCAAGGGATGTGAAGGGTAACAAGAAGGGTTTCTACAAGTATGTTAGCAACAAGTCAGGGAAAGTGTGGGACCCTTACTGAATGGGGGAGGCAACCTAGTGACAGATGATGTGGAAAAAGCTGATATACTCAATTTTTTTTGTGCCTCTGTCTTCACAGACAAGGTCAGCTCCCAGACTGCTGCACTGGGCAGCACAGTATGGGGAGGATGTGCAGCACTCAGTGGTAAAAGAACAGGTTAAGGACTATTTAGAAAAGCTAGACATGCACAAGTCCATGGGCCAGATGCAATACATCCGAGGGTGCTGAGGGAGTTGGCGGATGTGATTGCAGAGCCATTGGCCATTATCTTTGAAAACTCATGGCGATCGGGGGAGGTCCCGGACAACTGGAAAAAGACAAATATAGTGCCCATCCTTAAAAAGGGGGAAAAGGTGAATCCAGGGAACTACAGACCGATCAGTCTCACCTTAGTCCCTGGAAAAATCATGGAGCAGGTGCTCAAGGAATCCATTTTGAAGCAGTTGGAGGAGAGACAGGTGATCAGGAACAGTCAACATGGATTCACCAAGGGCAAGTCATGCCTGACCAGCCTGATTAACTAACTAATCCTCTCAAAGGTCATGCTAATGCTTTCCATCTAAAGGGGATTAAAATGGCCTGTCTCAAACTTCATGCTCTCCAGGCCTATACCGGCATTTGTCGTAGCATCTAAATTGCTACAAGATTCATCCTTTTCAGTGGATCTTGGCAGCCTTTGGTAGCTACTATTTATCAGTCATTCCAGTGGAAGGCTGCTTAAAGCTGGACTCCAACTATATTCCTGAAGTTCACCTGAGCCACCCCACTGCAAATGCAACATCTATGTTTCCTTTGGGCCATTTCACACAGAGATACAGCTGTCTGAAGTCTTCCCTCTTCACCTGGGCCATCCCTGGCTTTTGTGGAATCAAATCAATGGCTTCAGCTCTCCAAAGTTTGCTCCCCATTTAGGATTCATGCACACCTGAAAATTCCCAGTCAGCCTCTAAGCAAAGGCAGTAACATAAAGTCCCTTCTCCTGAAATAGGTCTGGACTCCCCCTTCTGCCCTTCAGATACAGGGAGGGGGAAGGAAGTTGAGAAGTGGCCGAATGGCTTGAGGAAGGAAGGAAGGAAGGAAGGGTGTGTGTGGGTTGACTGCTTCATTTTCCTCTTTTTGGATCTTCTTTTCCTCCCTTAGTTACTTGCCAAGATCTGAATTCAGGCTTCTGTTTTTCTGATCTCATCTGCTGTTGCAGGAGGAGCACAGAAACTTCAGCTTGACTCTTGGGCGCACAAATGAAAGTACTTTTCTCTTCACTTTTACCATAGTATTTAATGGCTTGATGTATTGTCCTCTTGGGGGGAAACATCCCCCAGTACTCAGATGTGAGGGTGGGTACCAGGGAGTCAGGACATCTGAATTCTCCCAGTGTCTCATATTCTCCGGCTGTAAACTGGAACACCACAAACCTGTCTCTCACAGGGTGCTGTGAAGCTTAACTTCTTGATGTTCCTAAAGCACTTTGGTAACCACTGAGGGAAGGTGCTCTAGAAGTGCAAAGGATTATTAATTCTTAGGACTATTCTCTCTTCACGTTGTTTCATAGTCTTCCAACCCTGCTAAATTTGAAGACCGTAAAAGCATCCTATCACAGGGCGCACCACTCACTGCAGTCTGGCGCCTCCTCCTCGCCACTCTGGGCATTAACTTGAGGTAGAAGTCTTCCTTCCGCTATTGCTTTCCCGCATCTTGATTCGATCTGCTGCTCAGCTCTCTCCTGGATCTGCAGTTCTCGCCGTGTGACTTGGCCCTCCAGCCAGGTCACTTAAGTCCTCCGCTTCCAGCGAATCACAGTCTTTCCTAACACTGCTATCTGCTTGGCGTCTCCCACACCTTTAGCCACTACCAAGTCACGCAGTCACATACTGTGTTCCTTTCCCTCAACTACCGCTGCATTTCCCACAGCTAAAGCACCCTACTCAGTCCTGGAGCTCCTTCTCTACTCCCCAGGTCCCTGGCTGCACTGTTCTGTCCAAGGTACTACAAGGTTACAGCCTACTAGGGACACAGTCTTCTCTCCTCAACCTCTCACCAACCACTGACCCTGCTCTGCCCTGCGGCTGTTCTTATATGGGCCTGCTGGGCCTGGATTGGCTGCTTCTCACCTCCCCACTCCTATTGATCACTTCCCCATGAAGCCTCCCTAAGCCTCTTAACCCCTTAGTTGCCAGTGTGGGGTGGGTGTCCCATCACATAACCCAACAGGCATGTTCAGCAGGTTGGTTTGCATCACTCTGTCCCAACTCACATCTGAGCTGCATTTTCCTTACATATCTCAGGGTTCAGTATGCACAGCAGGCCCTGGTGGATATTTGCTGCCTATTATAGACTGTGCTGATGAATTTTTGCCACAGATGAGTTCGGAATTCAGTTACCCAGAGTTTCCTTGCTGGTTGCATAACATGATGGGCAGATTTCCACAGAGGCAATGGATGAGTCAGGCAGAGGGGGAAAAATGTATAGCAACTCTTCTCTTCCACTGTACACAACAGAGACTTAGCTGCCAATGCAATTAATCATAAAGCTATCAGCACCTGGAGTAACTTCTCCAGAAAGCCAATTCTATTACGGAGGCAGCTAATAATATCAGTGAAAACACACAGGAACAATGTACTCCAGATGAATAAGGGAGCCTACCTGGGATTGGCTGAGCATGTCATTCCTTTCATTGTTGTGAAACTTAAGGAATCAGATTAATTTAATCACAAGCAAAAAGATATGACTAGAAAAGGGGTCTAGTGGGTAAAGCAATGGCCAACCACTCAGGAGACCTGGGTGATATTCCCAGCTCTGACACTGACTTGCTGTATGACTTTGAGTGAGTCACTACTGCCCTCTGTGCGGCTGTTTACCTTTCCACTTTTTGTCTATTTATTTAGATTGTTTAAGCACCTGGAGTGGCAAATGTCTCTTACTGTGTGTATGTACAGTGCATAGCACAATTGGACTTTGATCTTTCTTGATGTTTATAGGTGCTACTGAAATGCAAATCAATAGTAATAAAAGTCACACAATAACTTTTTTTTACTCCTTTGACACCCTGGCACCTCCTTATTCACCACTGTCATGTAATTAGAATACGTTTTGCACAAAGTCTGCCTTGTGAGGTATCATTCTAAAAGTTGTGATCTGCTAGACATTAGTATCACGTTGGATTGTATGTGCTGTCGTCGTATGTGAAGTTATGAAGTCTGGCTATATATGTGTTACTGAAACATGTTGTGAGGCTGAAAACCCCCACAAGCAGCCTTTCAGGTACAACAGTAAGACGGCCAAACAATGTTAATGGTTTATTGAGGAAATGCACACAAGCCCAAGGATTAATTACTCCAGGAACTGTGTACAATAGAAACCTCTCAGAGGTAGCACTACACAATGGGGACTGTTTCACCCAGGTCACAGCAAAAGAGCTTTCCATCAAGTAGGAAGAAGATACAACAACGCACCTGTAAACACCCGAGGAACGGACTGAACAGGGGGGAAGTGATAGTCCCAGACTAAAGGGATTGCTAGCTTGTGTATGAAAACCTGGGAAACACAAGCTGCAAAGCAAAGGCAGCTTGTGCCTTAAGAATCTGCCAACCTGTTTATCACTCAGGGTGAGAATTTGCTAATTCATATCCTACCTGTATGTTAAGCTCAGTTTGCAGTTTTGTTTATTTACTAGGTAACTTGCTTTGATCTGTTTGCTATCACTTAAAATCTATACTTTTGTAGTTAATAAACATATTTGTTTTAATCAAAACCAGTGTGCGTTTGACTAAGGTGTCTGGGGAAAATCTCAGCTTCGTTACTAAAAGTGTGCATGGTCCTCTTCACGTTGAGGGAGAGGTGGACAGGGTATTAAACCCATCTACTGGCCAGATTTGACCAGGGCAAGACGGTATTGCTCTGGGGTCCTAGGCTGTGAAGCTGGTGGTTAGAGAGCCTGCATATAACTGCAGCTGGGTGTGTCCCGACTTGTGTGAATGCTGGTGAAAGCGCAAGTTTGGAGGGCATTGCAGCTTGTCATAGCAGCACATTGTGAGAGGGAGCCCAGGCTGGTGGGTCAGAGGGCTCAGTGGTACCCCAGTTCCAGGTGGCACCCTAGGGGGAACCCGTCATAACTCCTTTAAAAGTATTTTTTATCCGTACTTTTCATTTTTTTCCTAATAACCACAATTCCACACTGGCTAGTCACTTTGTTACATCTTTGGTTCCATTCAAATGCTTTGGCTTCTATTAATAAATTAATCCTCACACGATTAGAAGTGAAACACGATTGTCCCACTTTTCCACCTGGGGGAAACCAAGGGAACAGAGACTGCAACTTGCTAAAGGCCAAAGAAGACGTTAGTTTCAGAGCAGGAATTAGAACTCAAGGAGTTCTGGCACCCTCTAACTGGGGATCCCGACCCGAAAGGGTGTGGGAAAGACTAGTGTAGGAGGGTTGTGAGTAGAGTCACCATACGTTTGGATTTTCCAGGCAAAAACCTCTTCTTTAGTCCTCTGATCTCCCTCCAGGCAGATTTTGGAAATATGAAAAATTGTCCATGATTTTTCCTTGTCTTCAGAGCTGGGTGGCTAGACAGCAGCAGCCTTCTGCATTGCTGCTGCTGGTGGCACTGCCATCTGAGCTGGGTGCCGACCAGTGGCTGCTGCTCCCCAGCCACCCCTCTTGGAAGGCAGTGCAGAAGGCAGGGTGGCAATACCATACCATTCCACCCTTTATTCTATGCTGCTGCTGGTGGCGACACTGCCTTTCTGGCTGCCCAGCAGCGGCACAAAAGGAAGGGTGGGAATACCATACCATGCCAACCTTCTTTCTACACTGCTACTGGTGGTCACGTTGCCATCTGAATTGGGTGCTAGCCAGTGGCTCCCACTCTTCTGCTGCCTAGCTTTGAAGGCAAGGGGAAAAAAAATCACAGACATTTTTTCAAATTTCCAAAATCTGCCTGGAGGGACATCAGAGGACCAAAAAAAAAAAAAAAAAAAAGGTCATGTCTGGGATAACCCAGACACATGGTGACACTAGTCGTGACCCCCCATACATTAGTCTTGTGACCCCCTTTTGGGTTTGGACCCCCAGTTTGAGAAAGGCTTCTCTAGGGGATTTCCCAACAACGGTGAGGTCCAACATTGCCAATAGTTTCTGGTGAACCGTTTCCCACAAGTTCCGCCAAATAGTTCATAGATTCTCAGGGACCTTTTCCCCTGGGTTGGTATCCATCTGATAGTAGGCTAGGTAGGTTTGCTCTGGCAATATTAAGAACATCAAGGGGATGTCTTCGATCAGCCGTTGTTTCTGTTTGGCCCAGAATCATGGATTAAGGGCGCTTGAGGGCCGAACTCAGGTTCTGGTGGAAAAGGCATTATGAGGCGGCCCTCTTGGTCCTTCCAAACCTTCAGTAGGCATACACTCTATGTCTCTTTTCTCTTCCTGGGATGGCAGATTTCATAATCAACTGCCCTTGCCCTTTTTACAACTTTGAATGATCCTTGCCACTTGTCCAGCAGTTTTGACTTCAAGGTTAACAGCAACAACACAGGGCTTAAATTTTCACATCCTGGCCCTGTTATTGTAGGTCCATTCCTAGTTCTATTAAGATTTTCAGCAGAAGAAAGCCCACAGTGTCTACAAGTTTTCTCTCAAACAGAACACGTATTGTACCATGTTGATTGTTCCTGGGTCTGGCTCCTCCAATGTCTTGTGGAAGAGATCTAGGATCCTGTGGGGCTCAATTGGGGATAATAGGAGGTGAGGGATCAACCAGGCTCAGTGATGTGGATCCTGAGGCCTTGGTCCTCCAGCGGTTCACCAGCTGAGTTCCAGGTTAACAGAATCCAACAAAATGTATACAGTCTAACATCCCCACAAAAGAAAGGGTCTTCAACCCACCTCTGGTTGCCTGTGAGTGGCACACCTTTGGTTCAGAGCTTATAATGTCTCTACCCTCTCCTCCTCTCCAATGGAAGGAAAAGGGATCTGTCCCCTCCATGAAATGGGTGGTTAGTACTGGAGCCTAGGTCCTCCCTCTCTACTAGGTATATGGTCAAATGCCTCACCCTTGATCCTCCAGAAATTAGATTAAAGGCTTCTTTAGTCTGAGAGAAAGGCCCCTCCTCTCAGGCCTCGAGGAAGCTACTGCTAGCAGAATCTCCCCTGCAGCCCAGACTCCTGCTGCATCCTTGTTCAGGATCTCCTCAGGCAAGTCTCTTGTTCTCTGTTGTCTCTCCCTCTTCTGAGCTGTCCTGTTCTGTGAGGTGGTGCATCAGTGCTAAAGTGCCTCCCCGGCTGGAGAGGGGTCTGGCTCCTGCTCACTCAGCTCAGTGGGGTTGTCAGTCCACTCTGGTGCCCAGTAATCTGGACATCCTCTCTGTTCTCCAGTCCATCAGGGGGTTGATAGGGAACCCAAGCCTGCCCTCTCCACCAGGTTCCAGCTTAGGGTCTCTCAAGCTAGACAAGGAGAGTCAGGGTTTGCTGACTCTGCCAGTGCCTTGAGCTCTTTCCTATCTTCCCTCAGGCCTCTGTAGACTCTTCAGTCTGTTGGCCTATTTGCCCCTTTCTGGGGTGTTGTCCCTGGGCACCTCTCTAGCAGTCTGCTGACTAGAGTTTCTTGTTCCTGCCTGCTCCTTCCTCTTTAGGCTCACTACCTGCTCACTCCACCCCACCCTTCTGCTCCCAGTCCTTTTATCTTCCCAGCTGCTGTTAGCCTGCCAATCAGCAGTGGCTGGCAGTTCCTGTATTAACCCTTTGGTCGCTGGGCTAGTGTGGGGGTACATACACCCCATGACAGGCTCCCTGTTAAACTCCTCCTCCAGCTTAAACAGGTTCTATGGGTGCAGTGGGGCAGGATCACAGTGGCTAAGGACTGCTCTCTAACCCCTCCTGGCCCAGTGTAGAGTTATACACCCCATCAGGGGCATCCTAAAAGGTGCAGCCCAGGCAGAGCCTTGGGCACCTGGTGAAATGGTCACATGGTGTGGGGCTGACATCACCTTGCTGTGATGTCCTTGTGTCTCAAGAGAACAAGAGCCTGCCAGAGATTTAGATGCTTCCAGGAATAAGGGAGCGGTTAATGGCAACCGGAACCCTGGAATGGACTCTTGTCTTCCTATCTCTATTGACCACCAGTGCCAAACACCCCCCAACCCCATTGTAGGGTGAACTCCAACCTCCATTCCCCCAGTCTTCCTATAACAGATGTTTGTTGGCAGCTTTTCTTTCTCAGATTTCTCTTTCCAGTTTCGGTATTCTTCCATTCCCATTGGTGGCTACACAATGGAAGGAGCCCTCGCTGCAACCCTGACCCAACAGAATAGCAGGGCTCCTTACAGTAGGTGGTGTATCCTGGGTGCCTGGGGAGGGGGGGTTGATCCTAAATTAAGTATGGGGAGAAGGGGAGAGGCAGACTCAACATCCAGCTGGGGTCAATCTCAGAGGAGTTGGCAGGTTTCAGCAGGGGTCCCATTACCTATCGAGGTCAGTTTCAGATGAGAGAAGGCTCATTTAATCAGGGGTCCCATTACACAGCTTCCATCAGTGTTACGTTTCTACTGGGTCCCATTTCCCAGCTGGGTTTCCTTACCTCTTTGGTGTAGCAAAAGTTTGTAGAGCAGTAAATACCCTCCCTGGCCTGCCCGCTGATGTCCTTGACTGGGTCACTGATGTACAGAGCCACGAGGTTCCCTATTTTGGGGAAATGTGCCGAGTTCTAATGGAAGGAAAAGGAGAGGGGACTCCATCAGCATTCTACCATCAGCTCCCAGTCTCCCTGGGGCCAGGAGTCTCTCTCCCCCAATTCCATCTGCAAGAGGTGCTGGGGGAGAAGAGATAGAGCCAGACCCTTAGCTCCTTCTGCCCCCAAGGGATTCTGGAGCATAGGCATGTGGACAGAGCTCTCCATAAAGACTTGCACCCCTAGCTGCTCTAGGGTGACAAGAAGGGACCCAAGGCCAGGCATGAACCTGGCAGGAGCAGGGGCTGGGGCAGGGGCCCCTTCAGGTCCGCTGACAGCAATTGCAGGCCCCAGGGCAGAACAGTCAGTGGACCCCCACGCAGGCACAAGGTGTGCCCGCGCAGATGCGGTCCACCTGACATTTGCGCGGTGCTGCACCTGCGCTGGTCGGTGCCCAGTGAGCTGCCAGCTGCGCTGCTGGTGCCCCTCAAATTGCCAGCTATGCTGCTGGGTGTGGTCTTCTGGCACGGCCAGGGCTTCCACATGCCTGCCCGGTAGGCTTGCCAACTGTCTAATTGTGCAAACCCAAAGGCCCTTGCCCTGGCCTGGCCTGCCCTTTCCCTGAGGCCATGCCCCAGTCATGCCCCTTCTCTGAGGCCTCACCCCCCGCTCACTCCATCCCCTCCTTCATCGCTTGCTCTCCTCCACCCTCACTCACTTTCACTAGGGGTATTGGGGTACAGGAGGGGGTGCAGGGCATGGGCTCTGGGAGGGAGTTTGGGTGCAGGAGAGGATGTGGGATGCAGGCTTTGGGAGGGAGTTTGGATGCAGGAGTGGGTGCAGGCTCTGGGAGGGAGTTTGGGTCCGGGCTCTAGGCTAGGACAGGGGGTTGGGGTGAAGAAGCAGGTCAGGGGATTGGCGCTTACTGTGGATGGCTCCCAAAACGACTGGCATACCTCTCTGGCAGCAGCTCCTAGGTGGGGGACCCAGGGGGTCTCCATGCACCACTGCCTGCAGGCACCGTCTGCACAGCTCCTATTAGTCCATTAGACACCTCTTTGCAGGGCCACACACACACACTTCCTTGGTGAAGGGAGGGAAAGAGGAAAAGGGAAACCAAAAAGAACAAACCCTAATGTACCATAACCTCCGGCCCTGATAGGGCTGAGGCCAGCCCTGAGAGACAGCTGGGGCTGTGGGGAAAAGCCCAGGCTGATTAAGGGAGCAGCCGCAGCTGTAGCCAGCTCAATCAGGCCCAGCTGGCCCCATAAGAGGCTGTGAGCCAGGAGCTCAGTCAGTCTCCCTCTGCCCGTAAGAGGGAGAAGGGTCTAGCTCTAAGGTGTTAAGCAGGATACCTAGATTGAAGCAGGGCTGGGGAAGGACTAGAGGAGCTGGGAGTTCCAGCCTGGAAAGCCTCAGGCTGTAGGCCTGACTACAGGCCAAATAGGTGCAGGGTTGCAGAGGGGCAGTCCATGGGTAGGCAGAGGCAGCAGGCCCAGAACCCCCTTGCCTGTGATGAGTGGCGTGTATACACTGCAGTCTGCCCCTGGTACAAGGGGCTAAGTGGGGACTGGCAGCACCTCAGACAGAGGTGAGGTGTGGTTAGAGGGTGAGGGGTCCCCTGGGTGGGGAGACCCAGAACCTGAGAGTGGGGGGGGAGGTACTGCCAGGGGGACAGCACTCCAGAGAAAGAGGCACCAGGTCCTGGGAGGGACATGGGGGGCTGGTGGTAAGGCAGATCACCGGCCTGCAGAGAGCACTCTGGTGACTGGATGAGCTAATTCCTGATGTAGTCCTGATGACTACTACCAGGAGGTGCTGCCGGGTGAGTCTGAACCTTTATAGTACTCGGTGACAAAAGTATGGGACAAAATGCTAGGTAGGAAATCAAATTCTGCCACCTTAATCTAATTATTCCATGCTTAGACATCACAGCCAGCACAAGCTGGTTCAGACTGTACAGGTTCCAAACCTCTCTGAGGCTCTTACCTTCTCAACAGAGGTGTTCATTTTTCTAGCAAAATGAGTAGTAGAAAAGGAGAAATATCTGAATATGTTCCTCCTCATGCTCAAGCACATGAATCTTAATTCTCTCTCGGTCCTCAAGGAGAGACCTCAAGAAGGAGACTTGTTGCTGCATCAAAGCCACGGGGGTCTCTGCGGTTGCCTCTGCCCTGCACCTCTGTCCTGCCTGGCTGATGTCAGGGTCTCTCTGTGAGGTCACTGCCTCCCCACCACTTTTGCCAAATAAGCTGAAGTCCTGCAACCGGTCTTTGTGATATCACTGCCACACCCACCCCTCCCCTGCAAGGCTGATGTCCTGCCCCGGCCATTCTCTTTGGGTACATTGACTGGTCAGAATAAAGTGCTCTCAGGTGAGCTATAGACCAACAATTGTTCATATTATTCAGAAAATATTTTAGAACAAATAGAACATGAGAGAACTGTTCATGAACTGTTCAGAGACAGTTATTGGAGAGAAGCAGCAAGATCACACATGATGGGTTATAACTTATTTGCTTGGTGTTAAAAGAAAACAAAAGGACCTGAGTCCTCCCTGCCAAAAGCCCTGCTTAACCAATGAGCATTGAGACTCTGGGAGGCTGAGGGGGTCCCACCGGATGGCCCAGGTCACCACCAGGGGATCACTTTCAGAGCACTATTCCAGCTCCACCTCTTTGCCAGGGCCTCCCATAATGAGAGCAACTGCCCCTGACACACACACACACACACCCCTCCTTGGTGGAGGGAGGGTAGCAGATAAGGGGGGGTGGAGAAGCAAGAGGAGGGAGGGAGGGAAAGAGGAAAAGGGAAACCAAAAAGGACAAATCCTAATGTACCCTGTGACAAAAGTATGGGACAAAGTCCTAGGTAGGAAATCAAATTCTGTTACCTTAAACTAGTGTTTTCTGGTCTTAGAATTCAACCAGCACCAGCTGGATCAGACTAAACAGGTTCCAAACCTCTCTGAGGCTCTTACCTTCTCATCACGGACTACAAAATGAGTAGTAGAAAAGGAGAAAACTCCGAAGAGGTCCCTCCTCATGCTCTAGTACATGAATCCTAATTCTCTCTCGGTCCTCAAGAAGAGCCTTTGAGAAGAAGGCTGCAGCAAAGCCATGGGGGTCTCTGAGATTGCCCCTGTCCTGCACCTCTGCCCTGCCTGGCTGATGTCAGGGTCTCTCTGGGAGGTCACCACCTTCCCACAACTTTGCCCAATAGGCTGAGGTCCTGCAACAGGCCTTTATGTCACTGCCACACTCACTTGCAAGGCTGATGTCCTGCCCCGGCAAGCCTCTTTGGATGTTTGAGTTGCTTCCTCTGGATCACCCCACTCAATGACTGTTGAGTCTGGGGATCAAGCTAGCTACACAGTAAAGCATCAGAGGCTGCTCCCCATGCCTCACTCAGGTTTTCATAAATTAGTAAACTTTAAGGCCAGAAGGAACCATTAGTGCATCTAATCTGACCCCCTGCATATCCCAGCCCTCCTGTATACCACAATAGCTAGGTTTTGATCAAAAAATGTACAGAAAGGCATCTAGTCTTCATTAGAAGAAATCAAGAGATGGAGAATCCACCACTTCCTTTGGTAGTTTGTTCCAATGGTGAATCATCCTCACTGTTGAGGGCATTTTTCTCCAGCCCTCAAAACATTTTATGTCTCTTTGCTCCCCATCTCCAATTTTTCAACATCTTTTTAAAATGTGGACCCCAAAACTGGCTGCAGTATTCCAATCTCAATCTCACTGATATGTAACCCCCCGCCGTATTTATTGCTCATATGTCTAATGATGGCTTTAGACGTGGGTGGCCGGTACTCTGCCTCCCATAGCGCTGCCACAGCCGCTGGACCCCCAGTTGCAGGGTTTGGCGGTGAAGTTTTTGCTTTATTATGCCCCAAGCAGTTTCGAGGGCAGCTGAGGAGGTGGTATGTACCTCCTCAGCTGCCCCGGAACCTGCATGGGGCAGATCAAAAGCATCTTCTAACGGATGCTTTTCCAGTGGGCAGGTTAGGTCTGGGGAGGAGAGGAACGACGTGGCTATGGCCAGCCCTGGGCTCCTCTGAGTGGTGGGCTGGGGAGGCTCGGAGCTTCGGCCGGCCCACGGTTCCTATGGCTGGGGGAGCTCTCCAGGGGGGTTTGTGGCTCCGGCCATAGAGGAGAGGAGGGTCAGGGGATCTTGGAGCTCCAACCATGGGAAGGCCATGGGCAGAAAGGGCGGAGGAGGGGGGGGCTAAGCTTCCCAGAGCGGAGCTCCACCTGCTACCCATGGCTTTTGCCTGTTCATCATAGCATCACACTGGGAGCTTGTGTTGAGCGGCTTGCCCAGTATGACCCCTAAATCCTTGCCAAAGTCACTGCTTTCCTGGATACAGTTCCTCATTCTGTAGGTGTGGCCTGCATGCTGTGTTGCTAGGTATACCTCCCTGCATTTGGCTCTGTTGAAATTTGTTTTACTTGAATGGGTCCAGCTTACCAAGTCCAATGGGTCTAGCTTACCACTACGCAGCTCAGACTGGACAAAGCTGGAGGCTTTCCATACAAAATGTCAACATCGTGTATTGGGCTTAAAATGGAATGACTTCATCTGTAATGCAGATGTTCACGGGTGCTCAGGGCTATTGTCTGCGAGCAGTGCCTTACACTTTTTGGACATGTTGCAAGGATGCCACAAGACGTTCCAGCGAACGCCGTTCTCACCAGGTGGCTTGTAACATCCGGAATAAAATTCCACCAACCGAGGGGCAGACCCCTATTACATGGGTTCATCAAGTCTGTTCCGACGTTGGACTCTCAGGCCATCAAGCCTTTGCGGTTGCGCAGGAATGGACCAAATGGCAAATGATCGCTACAGCCGACTGCTGGCTAAGAGTTGAAGAAGCAGCTTACCAAGTGATCCAGATTGCTCTGTATGACTGCCCAGTCCTTCTCCTTATTTACCACTCTGTCAGTATTTTGTTACCCCCAAATTTTATCAGCAGTGATTTTATATTTTCTTCCAGTTCATTGATAATTATTTTTAAAAATTAGTTCCTGAGAGCTTCTTCAGGAGTATCAAGTACCTGCTCCCTATAGCACAGTGGGAAAAGCCCATCCAGCCCTGGTGTTACATAGGGGCTAAGCATAGAGCAAACACATGCTTAGGAGCTGAGTTATCCATAGGCTTTGAACAACACGTGGGGGTCAGCTACTTACAAATGTGCTACAGTCTTGTAGTGTAGACAGGCCCCCAACTGTGTCTCAGTCTCCCACCCTGTAAAATGGGGATAATAAATGAAACCTTGATTTGGAAACCTCTATTTGGGGAAACAGAAGCACACAGAGGTGAAGAGACTTGCTCATGGTCACAAACCCAGGAATAGAAAATAGCAGGTCTTCTGATTGCCAGTCCTGGGCCCTAACTCTGATTATCATGGCCTCTCTGCTCTAACTTTAGTCTCAGCCCAACCAGAGGTTTTCTTCTTCTCCGTGCCCCTTAACTCCACATGACTACAGGAAAAATTATTTCCTGTTAGGCATCTGGCTCTAATGCAGGTGTCTGCCTTTCCAAAATATGTGCTCTGGCTCAGTCACATGTTATGGGTTTGATGGAGGAATCGCTTGGTGACATTTTAGGCCTGTGTTAGACGAGGTCAGACTAGATGAACATAATGGTCCTTTCTGACTTTAAAATCTATTAATCTATACATTTTTCTGCTGCTAGTAAGAAAATTCTGGTCATATTTTCTATCATTCACTTTCAGTTGGAATAATAAAGCAATACTTACAAGCACACTCTACACAGGGAAGTTTATTTATCCAGTATTGGCTCCTAATCCATAGCACCAAATTATCCTTCTTTCTCTGAGCACATGCTTTATCTTGCCTCCTTTCCTGCCTCCTCCCTCACTCTCTCTTCTAACAACTACCAGCAATTTGCAGTAATACAGGGTAGAAGCAGGCAGAATTATATAAAGAGAGCACAGGAGAGACAGGGTAAGTTAGCAGCAAATACACAGTCATCTGTTTATCTTTATTAATGAACAACCTCGGAGGGGTGCATATATTTAGCACTGGAAAAGCAATTACATGTTGTCTGCATCCATATGATAGGCTTCAGTGTGCTGTTGTAATATTTCACAAGATAAGCAGCATCAGGGATGGTTGATGCTTGGATAAGTGACCTCTAAAGAAAACAATGTGCTATGGATGTTTTAGTAGGAAGCACTTCTGTTTGAGTCAGTTTGGAATCAGGGTGCTGCTGGACATGCAGCTTTTTGGAAGAGATGGAAAACGATGCTACTGACCCCTCTGGTGCTCGAAATCCTAGCCCCAGTCTCCTGACCAGATGTCAATGTAAGAAGCTATAATTTGCATATCCATACCTCCGTTGAATATAGGATGTTTTCTTAAATACCTGTCCTCAACAGTTTTTCAACAGCTCATATTAATGCTGCACAACTATCACCTTCCACCCCAAAGGTAGCTGCATTTCAAAAGAAGATAAATGATTCCTCTTTCATGAATCTGATTCAAAACCCAGTGAAGTCAACGAAGTTGACAGAGACTCCCAATGACCATTGGCACAGGTCCTATAGGTTTAAGGATAGCCTTATTAGGTCATAACCTGATCAGACCTTTCCAAGAGTTACTTTGTATAAGAAGAGCCTACTATAAAAGCTAATCCTATGGTAAGGCATTTATCACCCTTCTGAAGATCCCTTGATTATGTCTGGAATGGATTTCAGGCCAGCCAGAGAAATGAAGGATTCTGGAGTTTCGACATCGCTATGACAGGCTTCATTGTAAATCAGGAAAGTGGAAGTAAAGATTTCTTTTTTACTATAAATTAACTTAAATTGCAAAATGAAGTTGTATCAGCTCCAAACAATTAGAACTTCTTTGTTTAGAAAATGTTGAAAGTAGGGGAGGGGGTTTTTCAATAATTTTGAATATATTTTTTCAAATTTTTGTTTAAGCGGGAAATTTATCGCAACCATTCTTTTCCAATGAACAATTTCAACAAATCAGCATTTTCCGACTAAAAAGCCTTTCATCAAGAAATTCCCACCCTGCTTTAGATCCGAGGGTTAGCTCCACTGCTGTGTGAAAACTATGAGCTCCAAGGTGACCCCTGGCCACTTGCTTAATACACTCCAGTGAAAAGGCTAGAATGCTGGATTCAGACATTGCCAGTCTCTCCTGCTGGAGCTGTTCCACTCTGTATAAATATTCATTGAGCCAGAAACAAAGATTGACTCTATAACCTGATGGGTAGGAGCCTGAGGACCAAGTCTCTGTGCTAGCTGATTCAGTTCAGGGACTTGAACTGGGGTCTCCCACATCCAAGAAGACTGTCCCAACTACTGGTTATTCTGGGGTCTCTGTCTCTCTCATGTGTTTTTTCACAACAGATTTCAAAATACTTCATTTTCCTTCTGCACAGGAATGAAAACAAACTTCAAAACCTTGCAAATTTTTGCAAAACAGAATTATTGTTTTCCAGTCGGCTCCAGTTACTGCTCCTAATACACTTTGTGGGTCATGGAGAAAAACAAATACATATTCTATGGCAGCCTCTTCTAATGCCTGACTGCCTCAATCATGACAGAACAGGTAGAGGGGTTAGGCAGGGAACTGGCTGACTGAGTTAACAACATGTCACAAGAAGAGTTGTTATGCATTGAGTTTTAAGAAGTCATAATACATCACTGCATACAAGTGTGAGAGTTAGGGTGAAAGCTCTGAGTATAGCAGAGATAAGCGTAAGTGCATGGCTCAATCCATTTGTAATCCATCAGCTCATGAAGAACTATGGAATATTCTCTTTACTGTTGATTAAGCATACACAAACAGAGCTGAATGTGTCATTCACAGCACAAAGCTTGCTAGACAAATTTAGCCTCTTTCTGTTTGCAAACTGTCCATAAATTAATTGTAATTCCCTTGCACTAATTCATTGTTTGATGTTACTCAATACATTTTTTTATTCTATAGCCCGATTGCAAATAGTTTGCTACAAGAATTCAATATTCTATATTCAAAATATAAACTGTATTGGTTAGTAATGATGATACAGAAGTCACATAGTAATGTTTCCATAAAGAAAAGGAGTACTTGTGGCCCCTTAGAAACTAACAAATTTATTTGAGCATAAGCTTTCGTGAGCTACAGCTCACTTCATCGGAAGCATTCAGTGGAAAATACAGTGGGGAGATTTATATACATAGAGAACGTGAAACAATGGGTGTTACCATACACACTGTAACCAGAGTGATCACTTAAGGTGAGCTATTACCAGCAGGAGAGCAGGGGGCGGGAGGACCTTTTGTAGTGATAATCAAGGTGGGCCATTTCCCACCTTGATTATCACTACAAAACGCCCCAAGTGAGCTGTAGCTCACGAAAGCTTATGCTCTAATAAATTTGTTAGTCTCTAAGGTGCCACAAGTACTCCTTTTCTTTTTGAAGGTACATAAAAAGACTTCACTGTCCAAAGGAAATGGTTCTGGTCAGGGAAAGGATGTTTTTATTGAGCACCTGAGCAGCAGGGCTCAGTCCTGCCCAACCTGAAGTACCTAGCCAGAAAAGGCTGTATTACACCCTGGAGAGAGAAGTCTCCTGCTGAGAGTGGATTGTATGTTTTAAGGGATAGCTGAAGCAAGCTAATTCCCAAGTGTGAGCTGGACTTCTCAGAGATCAGGGAACTGATTACCCCCATAACAACTGGGGAGTAGAACAGGTGGAAATTATTTCAAGACAAGACATTTTTCGTACAAAAAATAACTTAATAAAATACAAAACTGTTTTGGTCAATTTGGGGGGTTTTGTTGCAAAACTAAGAAAGGGTTAAAACTGATTTTTTTTCCTTTTGTTAAAAACTGAAATGTCATACGAAGGTAAAAGTTGTTGGTTCGAAGCTATTTGCAGAAAACATATAGCCTATTTCACCAGCTCTCCAGGGGAGCAACTTGAAGCACTGGGAATTAAGAGTCCTCTTTGGGGACTTTTTTTTTTTTTTTTTTTTTTTTAAAAAAAAAGGTCTCGATTCTATCTAAGTTGGTTGGCAGACAGGGCCATTACAGCAGGAGAGGGAACTTTAGAAAACAGCATTCCTCTTCCTTTTTGGATCACACACATTCTAGGAATAAGGCACATTATGAAAAACAAGAAGGAAACGTTTGGTCTAAAAATAAACTAGTACGTGCACAAGGTATAGTTTTTGGGTGCAGTTAACTTCAGTGCAGTTACTCCAGGTTTACATCTGTATAAGCAAGATCAGACTCCAGACCCTTCAATTACAAATACTCATCCATTATTATTTATTTGTAGCCACATGTAGAACCTAGGAACCCCAATAAAGGATCAGGGCCCCAGTTGTGCTAGGTGCTGTGCAAACCCTAATAAAGAAGACAGCCTCTGCCCTCAGACACCTTGGACTGTAGGTTGATGAGCAGCAGACAAAAAAGGGTGGCTGAAACAGACAAATGGATTGAGGGGATTTGGGAGGATAAGCTAACAAGAAAAGGGGCAATGTTTGTGCAACAGCAGAAGTCTCAACTCACCACTTGCCTAGGCATTGCCAGGTGGTTGTATTCTGCAGACATCATAGCAGAGGTACATCTTTGTTATCTGAAGATGTCTAGCCTATGTAAATGCATGTTTTTATTACCGTTTCATTTGTTCTCCCACCCACGCACCCTTTCTTCTGATTGCTAGTTCCACCCACACTACTTATCTTGTCTTAATTAGGTGATGAGGTCTTTGGGCAGGGATTTGTCAAGCCCGTATCCTGACTGCATTTCAATATAGGTTATGTCTACACTAGAGACCTAACAGTGACACACCTGTACCAATGCAGTTGCCCTACTGTAAGGGCTCCTGCCGGCCGCCAACATAGCACTGTCCACACTGGTGCTTATGTAGGTCAGGTATGTTGTTTTTTTTTTTCCACAGACAAAAGTGTTAGTGTAGACACAGCCATAGATTAATAAACTGTTAAGTAGGGCTGGTCAGCAGTTTTCTGACAAAACATTTTTCCATCAGAAAATACCTTTTTGTTAAAATCAAAATGTTCCCATAGGACTATGTCAATATGGATGAAATTTTGTTTAGAAAAAGATTGAAAAAGCATTTTGATAAGGTGACTCTAAACATTTTGACATTTTTTTGAACATAAAGTTTACCCTCCCCCCCAAAAAAAATTTTGTCTTATAAAAAAAGATTTAAATTTTGGTAAAAGTCAGGATCAAAACAAAACTTTGACCTGAAATGATTTTTCTTCACCAAACGTTTCATTTTGCAGGAATTTTTGAAATTCTTGGTGTTTGTTCTAATTCAGAACAAAACCAAATATCATAGTCACAGGATTTCCCTCAAAACAAGAATTCCGGGTCCTGCACAGCTCTATTGCTAAGTCAATATTGTTAACATCCTTTCATTCTCCTTCTCTCCCAACAAGGTCACAACTTGGTATGACTATCCCATTTGCTTCCTATCATTCACTATGGGCCTGACCTTGCAGTCTCTACTCAGAGCCAGCTTGCACCTGACTCTCTTAAGCATGCATAGGGAATGTTCAGTCTGTCTTTCCTTAGCATGCATTATATTTCTAAGGGGCTGGACAAGAGGCAGGGCCATTGTCACAACTCTCCCACTGCACTGGAGCAAGCTGAGTATGCAGTAGAGGGCGCACTGGCACTGCCTCTCTGAGATGGGTGCATCTAGAAACATTCTCCTTTGGCAGGGTGGCTTTGAACCTCCCCGTACTCTGGGCTGTCACAATCAGACACACTCAAGCACTCAGGAAATACTGCTCTAAAACTGAACTGGAGTTTTACTGCAATAACTACTGCAGGATCTGGCCCCATGTTTGCTACAATTTCAAATTAGAATTTCAACTGGCCAGTAGGATTTCTAGCTTTCCTCTTTCCACCTGCCATTAGAGAGCTCCATACAAAAGGGAAGTGCTGTATATTAACTAGCAATTATATTTGTGTGCATGTTTCTGCTACTGGGCATGGCCATGAGAACACTCCCTGGACACACATGCTGTTACTCTAAATTATGCATTTAGAGGATGGAACACTCATTCTCCCTCCACTAACTATTCTTCTTGCCATTACAGTGAATATTCCTTATGGAAAAAAAAGTCATATTGAATGTAACAGGGATTCAAGTAAATGGGTGTACAGAAAGTTAAATGCTCTATAGAAATCCCTCTGAGCACCTATAGAATTTTAAAAGCAGTGCTATACTTTCAAAGGTTTTTGAACAATCATATAGAAGGGACATAATCTCTATTAAATACTATACAATGGTTCAATAGCATAGACAAATTAGTTTTCTGTTATGTTTCATAAGACTGTTTTCATCTCAATCATATTTTATACAGCTCAGTGTTACTTTGTATTCCAGTCAAAGAGAAGTAGCCCTTAGGAAATCCTGGCTCTGACAATGACTTCCTCAGTAACCGTGGGTAAATTGCCTAACCACTGTGCCTCAGTTTGCCCATCTCCAGTATGGGGATAATAATTGCCTCCCTCCCAAGGGTGTTTGAGGATTCGTTAATGTTTGTAAAGGGTTATATAAGTACGAATTATAACATTTTCCACCTTATCTTTTACTGACTGTTCTAACAGAAGTTTGAAGACAAACTGAAAGACAAATTCTTTTGAGTACTGTGATTATCCACTGAACAAAAAGTATACTGAACAGCAGTATTTGGACCTAAATTTGCTATGAATGTAACAAAGTTACAGTTATGCAATTAGCCAGTTGCTGGATTTGGGTCAAACACAACTATGCAGAGGAAAAGCTCATGCCATTCACCCTAATGGGAGTGGCCTGTCATAGGTCAGGGCCCTCAATGAAACCACACAGGTGAATCCTGCTCTCAGTTGAAGGAACAGCTGGGAAACCTTTACCTGAATTTTACTGAATAAATGATATTTTTCTTAAATTTCAAAAATAAATTCCAGTTCATGGTGATGGCACCACATTTCTGTCTTTGTAGAAAACTGGCCCTTCAGGAATACAGAGATATGGGCCTAATCCTGCAGGCTTCACTCAGGCCAAATTCTCACTGAAGCTAGAGATCAATGGTTCTCAACCTGCAGCCCGCAGACCACTTGAGGCCCATGTGACATCCTCAAGGCCATACAGATAATATATATATCATGTGGATGTGGCCCACATAACAGATAGAGAGCTGCATATGTGGCCCACAATGGTAAATAGGTTGAGAAACAGTAGGCTAAACTGTGGCAGGCCCTTGCTCAGCTGCATTGGATGGTGGCCCAAGAAATTTCCCCTTCTTACATGTCCCACACAAGAATTTTTCCCTCCATGTGCATATAGGGGCACACCTCATCCAAAAGTGGGCAACGGTGCAGAGTGGGCCAAATGTCCTGAGGGAACAGCCAGCACCATTCTTATAGCACACCCCCATCACAGCAGGCACAATCTCTCTCTGAGCTGCCCATCAGGCGGTAGCAGCTCTGAGCTGCTGCTTATTCAAGGCTATTCCTCTAAGGCCCAAACTAGATGTAGTTTGGTCACAGGCATTTGGTCCCTGCTAAAGTGATGTGTTGTTCAGCCAACTGCTTTTGAGTTTCAGTGAATAGAAATTCTGTTTATTCATAAGGGGTGAGATTCATGCAGGCACATGGGTCCTGTACAATACCCATTGTACCAGTTAAGCAAGAGGCTGTGCTGAGGTAGGTGCAACAGGTAAGGTAGTCATGCATAGAGGTCTCTGCACCAGCTCTGAATATACTGGCATGCAGAAGAATGGGCCCAAGATTTAGGATTTTGCAGATCCAATGGCCTGAAAGCCACATGGAGGCAGAAGCTGTTTTTCCAGCCCATAAACTAGAATCCACAGCCAAATCAGAACAGTTTGTAGCCTCAGGGTTCTCCAGGACACTCTGCTGCTCCTGGCTTCGTAAACAGTAGCAGCTGCCAGAAATGCCGCCTTCCGTCTACAACTGGCCTGGAAGCTATGCCTCGTCCTGCCAGGTGCTGACCGGGCCCAATTATCATCTCATTTGTGACCTGCCCCCCTTCAAGGCTTAACTACAGAACACTGTACCGGTAATGACAATGACAGCCTTGGAAAATTTCCAGCTGCTTCTACATGCAGCAGCTTGCCTACAGAGTCATCACCCCAGAGCTCCAAACACTACGCTGGCTCCCCATTGAAAGCCAGATTGAATTTCAGTTCTGGCCCTAGCCTTCAAAGCCCTCAATACACTGTATCATAGAATATCAGGGTTGGAAGGGACCCCAGAAGGTCATCTAGTCCAACCCCCTGCTCAAAGCAGGACCAAGTCCCAGTTAAATCATCCCAGCCAGGGCTTTGTCAAGCCTGACCTTAAAAACCTCTAAGGAAGGAGATTCTACCACCTCCCTAGGTAACGCATTCCAGTGTTTCACCACCCTCTTAGTGAAAAAGTTTTTCCTAATATCCAATCTAAACCTCCCCCATTGCAACTTGAGACCATTACTCCTCGTTCTGTCATCTGCTACCATTGAGAACAGTCTAGAGCCATCCTCTTTGAAACCCCCTTTCAGGTAGTTGAAAGCAGCTATCAAATCCCCCCTCATTCTTCTCTTCTGCAGACTAAACAATCCCAGCTCCCTCAGCCTCTCCTCATAAGTCATGTGCTCTAGACCCCTAATCATTTTCGTTGCCCTTCGTTGTACTCTTTCCAATTTATCCACATCCTTCCTGTAGTGTGGGGCCCAAAACTGGACACAGTACTCCAGATGAGGCCTCACCAGTGTCGAATAGAGGGGAACGATCACGTCCCTCGATCTGCTCGCTATGCCCCTACTTATACATCCCAAAATGCCATTGGCCTTCTTGGCAACAAGGGCACACTGCTGACTCATATCCAGTACCACAGCTACCTCAGACTTTACCTCTCTTGCTGCAGTCAGGACCTTCCATAATAGCTGTGTTCTTCAAGATCATTGGAACCCTCTGCTATCATTCACGAGCGGGAGACAGCCTTTTAATCAGCTGGCCCATGGTTTCGGTGCTGTGTGGTATTGGCGCTTCGATACAAATGTGACAGACACCTGAAAAATACCTTGGCTGGGAGGGTCAGTGTCCTATGATCTGCATCCATTTCCTCATCCCTGCTTAACTCCCTGCACAAAGCCTAATTACTCAGGATTTGGGAACAGGATGGCGCAAACGTTATCACCCTACTTGTGAAGCCAGATAGAGTTTTACTATTGCGTTCAATGGGAGCTGGATTGGGTCCAAGACCTAGGTGCTGGGACTAGGGGTGCCGGGAGTGCTGCTGCATCCCCTGGCTTGAAGTGGTTTCTATTATACACAGGGTTTACAGTTTGGTTAAATGGCTCTCAGTACCCCCACTATAAAAATTGTTCCAGCACCCAGGTCCAAGATGAATCCAATTCCTATACCTAATGAAAACCTTAGGCAACACCTTTAGAAGACTAGGGGCTCAATCCTGCATTTAGAGTACTTAAAAGTCCTATTGAAAATCTACAGGAGTCCTGTGCGTGCGCAAGGAACACAGCCTCAAAACCCAAATCTGTTGTAGCTCAAGAAGCTTACAGCTCTTATATACGTTTGACTTTAAGGAAAAAAATACATATCGAATGCTTTCACAATATATTGAGATTATCTTCTTGAAACTTTTTATTAAGGCAAAGTTACAATAAAATATTAATATACATTAACTTATTACTTATTCAGGATCAGGTTAATATTCAAAGAATCTGGCTAAAGATTCTGTTTTGCTGGCTGGGGAGCCCTTTTCCTCTGAGTTGGTAAAAAGGGCGACAACACCTCTAAACGCTTGCGCTTTCTGGAGCTTCTCTTGTAATAGAAAAGATGTCACACCAAGTATGTACACAAGGACAGTCCATATTTTACTATATCACAATTCCACAGGAGAAAGAGGTCAAATTTTCCAGTCATATACAAGCCAAAGCCTTGCTGCTAAAAATTAAAAAAAAAAAAAAAAAAAAAGTAATTTGTTGCTCTGTTTAAAACATGTAGATCCTTTACTAAAGCACTAAGTAAGCAGGTCAGGGGAATCTCTAGGAACCTGTAACTTTCTCATAAAACATTAATCTCTAATAATTTCCTTCCAAAACTAATTCCTGGAAATAACTACCACACAGGCAAGTATGTTTCCCTTTTGTTGCAATCTCTCCTACATAGCAATCTCACCTCCCTAGCAGCAAAAATATGATGAAAAACTTATCTGGAGTCAAATGCCACCTATGTGGCAATTTATAAAAGAAGTTCTTTACGAGCTACACAAATTGAAGATGGATATCCCCTTTCACATATAGAGACCCACTGATCCAGATCAATTTCTTTGTCCAAATACCTCTCCTATCTTTTCATCTGGGTTCTTTTCTTAAGTCATTTAGATGTTTATTGTTACAAACATTTGAAATTAAAACCCCATTCAGGTTTGGAATCTTTATTACTGGGGGAGGCTATCTATGTAACTCCAAACTTTCTGCATGTATGACTCACAAAGTACAGCTGATCAAATCTGTCAAGGAAGACTGTCTTTCCAAAAAAGAAAGTCTACACATTAAAAAGAAACATTATAAATTCACATACTCTTGTGGCTGTATTAGTTTGCCATGAGGATGAATATTTTATTGGTCCTGTAGCGGGGTCATATTGGAAACCCGGGAAGTGGGTGGGCGCAAGCCCACTCACTGCTAAAGGCTCTTCCCCCAGCCTAGCGGAAGGGACCACTGGACCCAGGGACCAACTGATTACGGGGGACAACTAATGAAAAAACAGGGATCGGAGTGAAGGTCAAAGGTTCAAAATGAGGATACTGGATGGGGACACTGAGCAGAGAACCCCAGACAGTGCCCACTGCTCCTCAAAGCTGTCAAGGGAGCCAGCGGACGCTGTCCAGTGGAACTCTGCCCGGATACGTGACACTAGGGAGGAACGGAAATAGGCCCCGCAGTCACAGAGCACCCCCTCATCTAACATCCTCCTCCTGATATTATAGATGGAAACTTTGGCCAAAGCCAGGAGAAGGTTGATGAGGAGGTCTCGCGACTTCGTGGGGCCACGGATAGGATGTGCGAAGAGGAACAAGTGTGGGGAGAAGTGCAGCCAGAACCTCAATAAGAGGTTCTGGAGGAGCCGGAATAGGGGCTGCAACCTGGTGCATTCAAGATAGGCGTGCGCAAGGTTCTCCCTCACGCCGCAAAAAAGGGCAGGCCTCAGGTGTAGGGGTGAACCGCGCAAGGTGCATGCCCATGCTCACGGCTCCACAAAGGGGCCGCCAACTAATGTCCCCAGTAGGCCGTGGGACCAAGGTGGAATAAAGGCTGGCCCACCTGGGCTCCTCACCCTCTCTAGGTGGAAGGTAGTCCCGCCATTTGGTGTCGGGGGGGAGACACGAAGGTGAGGAAGTGCAATGTATGGAGCACGAACATGTACAGATGGTTTCTGGGCGTGGTTCGAAACAGGACCGGCTGTAGGGTATGCAGCCGGCTTAGAGTGTGGGGGCGGGGAGGCTGGGGGGGCTCACGGAACAGGGGCCCGAGAAAAATGTCCGGAGGGTGAGGGGTGAGCGGGGAACACCCTCTCACAGGGCTTGCCACAGGAAAGCGAAAGAATTGGGTGACAAGGCCTCCACCCGCACCAGGTCGTCCGGGTCCTGGACCATGAGGAGCATGTCGTCGGCGTATGCCGACAGGACCAGCCGCAGCTCCAGCTCCTGATGCGCCAACCCCGTCAACCTCTGGCGGAGGAAGGGCTTGATCGCCAGAGCATACAACTAGCCCAAGAGGGGGCACCCTTGACGTACTCCCCACCTGAAGCTGACCGGCTCGGTCTGGGTCCAGTTGTACGCTGACGTGGAGTGTCTGATCAGGCTCAGCACCTGGAGAAAGCCCACAAACTGGGGCCCAAAGCCGAACGCCTGCAGGGTGCCCAGGAGATACCCGCGGCCGGGCTCAGGGTGTTGAGTCGGTGCTAGAGCATGGACAGGATCAGTTGGTTCAGCACCAGGGCCCTCCCTCGCAGGAAAAGACACTGGAACAGTCCTGTCCATCTCTGCAGCCGCTCACCCACCCTGGCCTCCAAATCCTGCCAGTTCTCTCGCGGAGAAGGATGCGTGGCAGATAGATAAATGCCAAGATAGAGCAATGGACCCGCGCTCCACTGGATGGCTTGAAGCGCGGGTGGGAGGGAGCTCACCTGCCACCCATCCCCGACCACCAGGCCAGAGCTCTTGACCCAGTTGACCCGGGCGGAGGAGGCCGCCGAGTAAATGGTCTGGCAGGCCTCCACCCGCACCAGGTCATCCGGGTCCTGGATCACGAGGAGCATGTCATCGGCGTACGCCAACAGGACCAGCCGCAACTCCGGCTCTTGAAGCACCAACCCCGTCAACCTCCAGCGGAGGAGACGGAGGAAGGGATCGATCGCCAGAGCATACAGCTGGCCCGAAAGGGGGCACCCTTGATGTACTCCTCGCCTGAAGCTGACTGGCTCGGTCAGGGTCCAGTTGAGCCTGACCAGACACTCCATGTCAGCGTACAGCACCTGGAGAAAGCCCACAAATTGGGGCCCAAAGCTGAACGCCCGCAGGGTGCCCACGAGATACCCATGGTCCACCCTGTCGAACGCCTTCTCCTGGTCCAGGGACAGGAGGGCGAACGACAGACCATCCCTATGCCCCTGCTCCAAGAGGTCCTGGACCAAATACAAGTTATCGAAGATGGTCTGGCCCGGGACGGCGTAGGTCTGGTCTGGGTGGATCATGTCCACCAGCATGGACCCCAGTTTCAGCGAGATGAGCCTTCGCTACGACCTTGTAGTCCGTGCTGACGAGCGAGACGGGACGCCAATTCCGTAAGTCGCAGAGGTCCCCCTTCTTCGCCAATAAGGCAGCACAGCTCACCTGCACGAGAGAGCGAGGACCCCGCTTTGCAAGGACTTGGCCCAGACGATAACAAGGTCCAGGCCAAGGACGTCCCAGAAGACACGATAGAACTCCATGGTCAGCCCGTCCATGCCCGGAGATTTATTAGTGGGCATGCGACGGAGGGCTTCCGAGAGCTCGGCCAGAGATGGAGGTAGCTCCAGCCGAAGTCGGTCGCCCGCGCTGACCGTTGGGAGTTCAGTCCAGAGCACCCTGCGGGCATCGACATCGGTCAGATCCAGGGAGAAAAGAGTAGCATAGAAGGCCCTGGCCCTTCCACGCATCTCCTCCGGATCCATGAGGGGGGGTCCCGTCCTCCGACAGGAGGCAGGTGACATGCTTTTTGGCCCCCCTCCTTTTCTCCAGAGCATAGAAGAAGCAGGAACCGTGATCCATCTCTTGAAGGAGATGGATGTGGGATCGAGCAAAAGCGCCTCGGGCTTGATAGTCGTCCAGGGCCCGAAGCTCCTCCCGCTTCTCCCAGTACGCTGCGCGGAGGGGTGGATCCTCGGGGCCGGAGTCGAGACGCCTCTATCTCTAAAACTTCCCAGTCCAACTGCCCTATCACCGCATCCCTCCGCCGGGTGGCGCCCCAAGTGTAGTCGCTGCAGAAGAGCCATGCATGCACCTTCCCCACATCCCACCACTGCCTCACCAAGGGAAAGGTACGCCGCTGCCCCCACCAGGCCAGCCAGAACTCCCGAAAGGATGCTACGAAGCCCACGTCCTCCAGCAAGCTGTTATTAAAATGCCAATAGGCCGGCCCCGGCCTCTCCAGACAGAGAGGCTGCCACGGTCACCAAATGGTGATCCGAGAACGGGGCCAGCCAGACACCAGAGGCATAGGCTCGTGCTAGATGGAAACGCAAAATATAAATGCGGTCCAACCGGGAGTGGCGCAACTGATCCCCCTGCACCTGGACATAAGTAAAGGTAACATCGTCTTCCGGGTGGTGGTCGCGCCAGACGTCCATCAGGGAGTGATGATCCACGATCTCCCTGCGGACACCCATGACTGCCTGGGATGTCTTGACTGCTGAACGGTCCCGGTCGAGGATGGTGTTAAAGTCCCCGCCCAGGACCAGGCACTCGTGAGGATCCAGGGTGCTGAGGAAGGCCAACACCCATTAATAGAAATGCACTCATTCCGGGCCCGTGTTCGGGGCGTAAACGTTGACCAGGTTTAACCTCAGCTCCTCCACGCAGGCTCGGACGTGCAACAGGCAACCCGGGACAACCTCAGCTATCCCCAGCACCTCGGGCCGTAGCTCAGGGAAGAATAGGATGGCCACCCCAGCCGAACGGGCGCCGAGGTGGCTAAAGTAAACCTCGTCCTCCCACTCCAGCCGCCAGCTAGCCTCGACGGCTGGAGCTGTGTGGGTCTCCTGCAGGAAGATCACTGAGTAGCCCCCCTCCCGAAGGAAGGAGAGCACCTGGCTCCTGCGGAGACCCACGCTACAGCCACTGGTGTTCAACGTAGCAAGGATGGTATCCTTCATAGGGAGGGCTGGGGTGAATCCTCACGGGCAGGGCAATCGAGGGCCCCCAACAGGCCCCGCAACAACCCATGTTCGACTCCAAAGATCATCAAGGAATCGTGGAACTTACAGGCCTGTCGGTAGTCTGCGAGGCCCTGCCTCCCAGTCCCTCTCCCCTCCCCCAAAAGGCCCTTCACAGCCCGGAGGACACGATGGAAGTCCCCCCAGTGCTGGAGGGCGAGCTGCATCTTGCCCTGTGAGCCACGAGTGTCCAGCAGAAAATGGCGCAGCTCTTCCCTCAGCGCAGAGGGGGACGCGGCAGCCAACCTGCTGTCATCCCCTGGTGAGGCCCCTAAAAGATCTTCACGGCCTGTGGAGACGGGCAAGCATGGAACGGAACCCTGATGCAGTTGCACCAGGCAGCTCGTTCCCATCCCTGGCACAGGAGGGGGCGGCGGAGGGAATAGTGCAGCCCCCATGATGCTGGGAAGAGGGGACACGAAAACCACCCCCTGAGGATTGTCCTTAGACAAAGGAAACGAGACAATCTCGGGGGCGGCAATAACATGGGCGGTGGCAGGGAAAGGGGCGAGCGACTCATTGGGGATGGAAATAGGATCAGGGGCGGGGGCAGGACCAGGGACGTGGACAGAAGAAGAGGCAGGATCAGGGACGAGGGCCAGCATTGGGACCGGGGCAGGAAAGGGGCCAGGAGCAGGGGCAGGAACAGGAAAGGGGACACTAATGGATTGACGGTCCCCGACAGCCGGGCTATTGGGGTGCGGCTCCTCTCGGCCAGGATTGGGGGACAAATGGATCAGGGCTAGAGAGGGGCCTTCGCTGATGCCGGGCATGGGAGCTGTGAGAAACAAGTCACCCGCAGCCACGGCGTCCGGCACTACGGAAACTTCAGTGGGGCCCCACTCTGGAGGGGAAGCCAACCGCTTCGTCTGGGTGGTAGAGGGCACGCCCACAGGCTCGGGATCCAACCACTTGGCATCAGCCATGGCCTCTATGGGCTCGGCAGCCTCAAGTGAGGCGCCATCCATGGCCGGGCAAATAGGGAGAGCCGGGGTGCCCCCAGGACCAGAGCGGGGGCTACAGTTGGGAGTTAAGGGCAGGGAGAAGGAGGAGGGGATGGTGGAATTGAGCCACCACCCTGATTGAGGCCTGCTGGCTGAGGGGGGTCGTCATCCCCCTGAGTGACCGGGGTCAGACCCAGGGCCTCGATCTCCTCAAATATGGAAGTAAGTTCAGTCCCCGCGGCCCCAGAGTCCTCCCCACCAGGAACCGGGGCAGTAATAGCCCTGCTATCGACAGCGGCGGGGGGCACAGATGGCAAAGGGGCCAGGGGAACTCCTACAGAGGCCTCCTCGGGAGGGGACATAACAAGGGGGGCAGTGACACCTCCGTCTGCTGTCATGGCTGCCATAGCCGGTGTCTCTTGCTGGGCTCCATCTGGGGGCGCGGCAGAAAATGTAACATCGTCAGCCCCCCACAGCATTTTTGGGGGGCCTCCTCTCCCTCTTCGTCGGAGGGGAGGGATCGAGCCCGCGATTTACGGGTGCTGCACTTCCCCTGGATGAGAACCCAGCCCTCCGAAGTGGAGGTGGAGGGCTGGTCAGCAGGGGCAGGGCCGGTCAGCAGGGGCAGGGCCGGGGGCAAGGGCAATTGTTTCGGGCCTCGGGGCGGCAAGGGCAGGACAACGGGAGGAAGGGAAACCTTCCCCTGGGGCGGCCCCTCTCCCTCAGCCGGCAGAGGTCTTGCCGCCCTCTCCTCCGCGGGAGAAGGGGCAATGGCAGTGGCAGACAGGCTGCCAGGGTTGCCGGTGATGACAGGGCCAGCGCCCTCCTGGGTCTCAGGGGTCCCGGATGCTTCTCCAGGCTGGGCCAGGGGACCTCCAGACGTGCCCTGTCGCCTGGCAGAGAAAGCACCAGGCCTCCCCTGTTGAATAATGGACCCGGTAATGGGCCCCCTGATAGGGCATCAAGAAGGACCCCTCAAGCGCCACCCCGCCACGCATCGCCGGCGGCACTTGAATCTGCACCTGCCAGCGGAAGGACAGAATGTGGCGGAGGGCGGGGTCCTTGCAGACCAGCGGGAGAGGGCTGATGATGGAGATGGGTTTCCCCAGGGTGGAGAGGGCAGGCAACAGGGCAACATTGGGCAGGAAGGGCGGGACGGAGGTCAATACCACCCATACGCCCAAGTCCTCCAGAGGTTCTAGGGGAGCGAACACACCCCCCACCGCCATGCCCTTCTCTACCGCCTCCTGAGTGGCAGCCTCCGCCGCTAGGAAGAACACAACCTTACCCTACATCTTGGAGGCTGCCACGACGGCTGTGGGCCCTACCACCCTCGCCAGCGCCCGCACGTACGTTTCAACGTGGGGCAAGGCAGACACCAGCGGACACCGTACCTCCTGGTCAGCGAGGGGAAGGGGCCCCGGCTGCCAGGAATGGCACAGGAGGCAGCAGTCGGGGCAGATGGTGCGGCGGCATGCGGGCGGGCGGCGGCCACCTGGGTGTATGCTCTGGGGGCTAGAGATGAAGCACCCCCAGAGCTGGTGGAGGGAACAGCTGGAGAGGAAGTGGCCACGGCAGATGTCGGAGCCGCGGCAAGAAGGGCAGCCCCGCTGATGGGAGGTTTTGTTTTCTGGGTGGGGCCTTTGCCCTTTTTATTCCTCTGGCCCTTTTTGCCGGCGGGAGGGGCATCCATGGCAGCGGCGGAGTCTAGGCTAGTGGGGGCCAAGAGGGTAGGCGCTGGGGTGGGCAAGGGTGGTGGCAAGGGAGGAACTATGGGAGCAGTAGGGGCAGAAGCAGGGGCAAGGGTGGGGCCAGGGTCCTCTTCCATAGTGGAAAGAGGCAGGAGGAGGCCCTAAATCGGGGGTGGGACAATGGATAACTGCTCCTCCTCACTAGAGGACAGGCAGGAGAGGAGGGTCCCGCAAACAGGGTATTGGGAATAGGGAAGGTGGGACAGGGCCAACCACTCCTCCCTGCTAGTCTGTATGCAGGAAGGAGGGTACCAGCGTGGATGGGGGGGGTAACTGTAGGGGGGCACCGGGGGAAGGGAAGAAGCAACCACTCCTCCCCGCTAGGCTGCAGACGGAGGAGGAAGGTGCTAACAACAGAAAGACACGGGGGACAACAAAGGAGAGGGGGACAATCACGGGCACAGGGCAGGGCACCGGCTCCTCCAGCTGCACTTGGATGGGGAAGGACTACGATAGCATCAGGGGAGGTGCAGGGATCAGGATAAACACCTTAAAGGGGGGGGCACACCAAACTGCGGGTTGGGCGGGGCAAGGGTCAGCGGGAGTCAGGGGGAACAGCAAAAAACTGAGGGCGGGGTAAGTAGAGCACAAGGGGGGGACCAAACTCCTGGGGAAGGGCAGGGCAGGCAAAGCAACAAACTTGCAAGAGTTGGGGCAGGGCAGGCACACCAACAAAACCAGCAACCTAGGATGGGGTCAGGGTGGGACAGGCAAACAACCAGGGAAAATTCTCCAGGGAGCTACAGGAGGAAAAAACTGGGCTAGGGGGTAACGGGGAGGCCCCTCACCCAAATGCAACTCAGGGAGGGGGACCAAGTCCAAACAAAAGAGGGGGGGAGTGCACCCACGAGTGCTTGTGGGGCTCACTCCAGTCCTTGCCCGCTGCTGGAAACAGTCCTGGACGGTGGTGGGCGAAGAAGCAAGCAGCCCCGTCGAGGGGCGAGCAGCAGGTGTGGATGGTCAGCTAGGTTGGTGGAGGGGGCTGTGGCAAAAAGGGGCAGTGGGGGTGGTGGTGAAGGAAGATGTGTCCAGGGGGGCAGCAGGACTGGGGGAGGGCTCCACGCCCCTCCCCCAGCCCCCCACAGCAGCAAAAGGCTACCACCACCCCAGGAGCACAGCTGTTCAAGTCACTCAGTCCAATAACCGACCCCCTCCACAATTCCTCGCAGCGGCCTTCCTCCTCCTCCACGAGGCAGCAAGCTTAGGAGCAGCAGCAGCAGCAAGCAGGTGGCGGCCAGCCAGGTGAGGACCCAGGCAGAAGAGGTGACAACGGTGGTGGGGTCCTCACTTCTCCTCCCTCCAGAGGGGTGGGGATGGGGGGGCAAGCTGGCAAGGCCCCCCCTCCTCACAGCAGGAACGGCTCCCAGAAGGGGTCCTAGCCAGCAGCGGTCCTCCAGGGAGGGAGGGAGCTCCAGCCAGCAGCAACAGCCCAGGAAGGGCGCTCCAAACAGCAGCAGCAGCAGCCGCCTAGGGAGGGAGAGAGCTCCAGCTAGCAGGGCAGCCTGAGCAGACTGATCCTCCCTCCTGTAGCAGGGTGGTTACCTGCTCTAGCCCTGTGGGGCTTAAAAGCCAGCCCAGGGAGAGAGCCAGGGCTGAGGGCAAGAGAAGCTAGGCTGATTGGGGAAATGGCTGCAGCTGGGCCTATAAAGGGGCTGCTAGGCTGAAGCTTAGCCAATCTTGCTCTGTGTTCAGAGAGGGAAGGGCCTGGCTGCAGGGACCTGAGGGAATACCTAGATTGGAGCAGGGCTGAGGGGGAAAGGCCCAGAAGCAGGGGAGCTCCAGCCTGGAAACCCCCAGGCTGTGAGGCCTAGATTAGGGCCTATTAGGTACTGGAGTTGCAAGGGGGCAGCCTACGGGGAGACAGAGGCAGAAGGTCCAAGCCCCCTCACCTGTGATGAGTGGCTGATACACTGCAGTCTGCCCCGGGGAGCGTGGCTAAGTGAAGACTGGCAGTAGCCAAGACTGAGGCGAGGTGGGGGTAGTTGGGTGGGGGTTCCCTGGGGAGAGGAGACCCTCAGGGATTGTTGGAGTTTACTGCCAGGGGGCAGCACCCCAGTGCGAGGATGCACCTGGGAGGGACTGGGGCCGGCGGTAAGGCGGATCACCAGACGGTAGAGGGTGCTTTAGAGGCTGATGAGCTAATTCCCAAGGACAACCAGCAGGAGGCACCGCTGGGTGAGTCCAGCTCTGTTGCAGGCCCATAGATCTTCATGGTGCTTTAGAGAGATGTAAGACATCAGGTTCCTGTCTAGAAAAGGCTGCAAGTTAAGGATATGCTCCAAAGCCTATTAAAAACAGGAGTCATTGATCTCAGAAGGCTTTGGATCAGGTTCCAACGGTCCAATCCCACACCTCTTTCTCACATGCGTAGGCCTTATTAACTACAGTGAGACAACTCACATAAACAACAACTACTTGCAGGAGTAGGTATCTGTAGGGTCCTATCCTCAATTAAATGAATTACACAAGTGTCTATTAATTGTGGTGGGAAGGGAAGTGACTTTGCTTATTTATATAATTAACAAGCATCTGAGTCAAGTGTTGATATCTACATCTACAACATATTATTGACAGACATAATTCCATTTGATGAATGAGTAGTTATAATTATAATGCTATGATCCAATAGAATAATCATTATGGGAAGCTAGTACTGCCATGAAAGGATGTATGAAATTGTAATGTTTCTCCTTTCTCCCAGTAAACAGACTGTGTGCCAGGGTTACTCCTGAGGGAATTCTGCACCAAAAAAATAAAATTTCTGTGCACAGTATTTTAAAATTCTGCAAATGTTATTTGTAAATAAATGTGGAGGCTCCAGCGTGGCAGTGGGGAGCACAGGCCACTGTAGCCTCACCATCCTCCCCCGGACTCGATAGTGAAGCTGCACCTGACCCTGACACAGCGCAAGGGCTGGGCCTGCCTCAGAAACACCCCAAAGTGCTGCCTTTTTGTGCCAGTTGTACCAAGATAGAGAGTGAGAGGTACAGAGGCTCACACGCATGCCCAGCTCTGGCTCCTGATCCAGGTGTGGGGCAGGCAGGCTCAGCCCAGCAGGATCCAAGTTTAGAGGGGCTTAGTCTGGGGGGGAATCCCGGTGTGGGGTGAGAGGGTTCTGTGTGGGGCAATCTGGGTGTGGGCAGGGATCTGTGGGTATGTCTACAGTGCAATGTAAGCCCAGAACTTGAGTTAGCAGACCCTAGTTTGTTAACCTAGAGCTTGAGCATCTACTCTCATTTGTAACCCCAGTTAGGAATCGTTGCTCCCTGTAGAACCCAGGGCTCCAGCATCAACGCTGTATTATGCGGGCCTGAGTCCAACCATCCATATCTCAGACTTCCTGAACTAGTGCCCTTCCAAAACGTGGCCAATTTAGCCCTTTAGTAATGTTTGGAACTAGAGGCTCTCAGTCCTGCATTTAGAGTGCATTTCAAAGTCTTACTAAAATCTACAGGAGCCCAGTATGTGCAAGGAACACAGCATCAAAACCCAAAACTGTTGTAGCTCAAGAAGCTTACAGTGAAATTAAGTGACTTGCACAAAGCCACAGAAGTTGTTAGCGGAGGATCCAAGGTTAAAATGTAGGAGTTCCTGATTCCCAGTCTGATACCCATTATTCTGGGCCACAAGACTCTCCTAACACCCCTGTACTGGATGCGCTAGATACATTCTTTTCAGACAAGCTGTATCATTTGGGCACTGTGATTAATTTGTATTCAAGATACAACACAAGTCTCTGGTTTTGGGCATTGAGACTCAAACATCCAAACAAAGGAGGCAGCCTGATCTAGTCGATGGGGCATTGAACTGGGAGACCTGAACTGTATTCTGAGCTCAGCCACTGCCTGCTGTGTGAATCTGGGCAAAACATTTCATCTCTTTGTGCCAGTTCCCCTTCCCTCTGTTTTGTCTAGACTATAAGCTCTCTGGGGCAGTTGGGATGCTGGAACAATTTGTACAGTGGAGGTGCTGAGTCATTGAACTAAACTGTAAACCCTGTATATAATGGAAACCACTTCAAGCCAGGGGGTGAGGCAGCACCCCCAACACCCTAGTTCCAGCACCTATGATGGGAGAGGTCTCTTAGTACGTGATCGTACAGTGTTTAGCACAAAGGTTTCCTAATCGCTGTTAGAGCCAGTAAATGCTATTGTAATATAGACAATAAATAATATTCTGACCTCAGAAATGTGAGTGGTATTCAAATTTTGATTTCAAACTCAAAAGCATACACAATTCTCCCCATTGTTGGTACTTTTACATCCCTCTAAAGTACTTTATTAAGACTTTGCATGATACATTATATGTTTTAGAATACAATGGCTAGAAGCTACTGTTCACATGACTTGTTCTCATATAAGTGGGAAAACATTTTGCAGAGAGGACAGTAGAGACAGCATCAATTTCATCTCCTCGAATGGAGTTGTCCCCAAGACAAAGCAGCCAGGCCTGTCGAGAGAAATATGGGACTGCAGTACATCACGTTCGCCTGAGTCCCACCCCCTCCCATTTCACTTTATTTATACAGACGTTACAGACATTTTGCCCCCACCCCCCAATCTTGGGACCCTGATATAATTGCCCCCCTTTATCCCGCTTCTCATCAGCCCTGCAAGCAGCAGTGGAGATTATGGACCCACAGGCTAGGTTGAAATTAGGAGAAAATCCGCTTAAAAAGGACAAGATAGTAAGAAAAATATGCATCTTCAAGAACATACAGTATCTTGATTTCTGACTCTTGATTTCTTCTATGTAAGTGGGAACTGTATATCTAGAAATACTTAAAATAGACCTACCTACTAGGCAAGAGCCAGAAGAAAAATTTACCTGCCAGAATAATGTTGTTTTGAAAATGTGCCTTCAGTACTCATTCATTCCATTTATGTGCTTCTCAAACAGAGGAGAAAGCCAGTCTATAAAGTTCCTGGTGGCCTAAAAACAGAAACATCTGTTCAAGTCAGCTTGCTTGGCTGAATAGAGCAGCAGGAAAGCCCAACTGATTAACTCTGTCCTCTTCCTAATGTGTTTTTGTAGTTAACAGAAATCCCTATAAAGGTCTTTTAAGGATACTGACATCATTACCAGCCAGCCATAATTCTGTAAAAAGAGAGATCCAGGAAATATTACCCTACTTAGTAGTTACCAGCGGTATCTAGTTTACACAATTCAAATATATTTCATCTGCCATCACCTACCTGTGAGACAAACAATCTGCATTCTAATTTAGAAAGAGAGGGAGACTCAATGCACTGACCAAGGGAAGGATACAAATGATAGTACTGTACAGGGTGGGGCGGTGGGTGAGGTCTTCAATCTCACAGCCAGATCTAAGCTGTAGAAAACAGTGCAGTGGATTAAGGCAATATAATAAATATAGGAAGCATTTCACATAAGGGTTGATCCTTCTCAATGTAAATAATAATCACATCTCTTCCCCCTTCTTCTTTCTTCCATATGTATTTTCTTAAAAGGATGCTGTGGGTTTTTTCTTAGCTTTTTCAGATAGTGTTCTTTTCCTCACTTACATTTATAATACTCCCCCAAGACTTGAACATGAGGGGTCTATGTCTCAGCAGGTGTAAACTGATGTATCTTCATTGAAAGCAATGAAGCTACACTGATCTATACCAGCTGAGAATCTGGCACCATATTTGTTAACATACTGATATCCACCAATCCAGCATTTCTACTGCACACAAATAAGATAGTGCTTTGTTGGAGCAGGACTGCAGTGCCAGGTTGATGCCATTGATCATTTAAAAATAAAAAATTATGGTAAAGAATTTGAGGTGAAAATGTATGTGAAGAATTATATGGTCTTTACAAAAAAGTAATGGGTCAAATTTTGGGCTCTCATTCCATGGCACTTTCAAATTAATTATTATTTTTATTGACATGCTCATGGTTCCATAGCTAAGGGTGAGTTGAATTTTGCATTGAAAGCAGGGATTTGATCACTTTATTATGTATGAAAACTAAAGAGTATCATCCCTAAAATTACAACATATAATCTTTGAGCCAAATCAGTTTTCTGAGAATTTACAAGTAAATCTGCTAATTAATTTATTAGTTAAAATTAATTTTAAAATTGGCCCATTAGGGAATTTAGTACCCAACTTCAAACCATTTGTTCCTTTGTCTGGAATTCTGAATGAACTTTGTAATAGACCACCACAGATGCTTCAGATTTCCCCTATAGTGAAATCTTGTGATAGGCTACATTTTTGAAGAGTGCGGAGCTTTGTGTTTTCCTAATAGGATTATTGATAATTTTTCCTTGTTATTCTTCATAACTGAAAGTTTCTCCTTCAGCAGGAACTGATGAATAATATATCTACAACAGAGAATATCATGTAGAATTGCTGGCTTTCAAAATGGCTGATATCATCATTCTCAATGAATTGGGGTCACAATTTACCCAAAGTTAGATGGCCATTTTGAGAGAGAGGTGTATATCTTCCATTGTTCTCAAGGGGATGCAGGTCACAGGCTGCTCTTAAAAATGGCCACTGGTTTCATGTTCGTTGGAAATAATGAGGTGGTAGCAAGTTTCAGAGAAGGCACATTAACAGCAGGAAGCTATACAGTGATACAATGTGGGGGAAGATTAATGCATCTTTACAAAGCAGGTCAATCTAATAGGGAACCACAAACCCTAAAACATCGTAAATAGATGGTTATTGAATGGTGTCACTAAAGAGCAAAGTTAAGGTTATCTGGGTGTCCTAATGGTGCATTTCCACACCTCAAAATGATTTATTTTCCATTTAACTTTAACTCTGAAGTTCTAGGTTTCGAACACTTGGTTTTGGAAACATTCCTATAATGTATTCTGCAAGTTACTGACATATACTCTTAACCTTCATCTTGGTTTTTGTTTGGTTTCAGAGTAGCAGCCGTGTTAGTCTGTATTCGCAAAAAGAAAAGGAGGACTTGTGGCACCTTAGAGACTAACAACTTTATTTGAGCATAAGCTTTCGTGAGCTACAGCTCACTTCATCGGATGCATTCGGTGGAAAATACAGTGGGGAGATTTATATACACACACAGAGAACATGAAACAATGGGTTTTATCATACACACTGTAAGGAGAGTGATCACTTAAGATGAGCCATCACCAGCAGCAGGGGGGGAAAGGAGAAAAACCTTTCATGGTGACAAGCAAGGTAGGCTATTTCCAGCAGTTAACAAGAACATCTGAGGAACGGTGGGGGGGAGAAATAACATGGGGTAATAGTTTTACTTTGTGTAATGACTCATCCATTCCCAGTCTCTATTCAAGCCTAAGATAATTGTATCCAGTTTGCAAATTAATTCCAATTCAGCAGTCTCTCGTTGGAGTCTAGTTTTGAAGTTTTTTTGTTGAAGGACAGCCACCCTCAGGTCTGTAATCGAGTGACCAGAGAGATTGAAGTGTTCTCCGACTGGTTTTTGAATGTTATAATTCTTGATGTCTGATTTGTGTCCATTTATTCTTTTACGTAGAGACTGTCCAGTTTGACCAATGTACATGGCAGAGGGGCATTGCTGGCACATGATGGCATATATCACATTGATAGATGCGCAGGTGAACGAGCCTCTGATAGTGTGGCTGATGTGATTAGGCCCTATGATGGTGTCCCCTGAATAGATATGTGGACACAGTTGGCAACGGGCTTTGTTGCAAGGATAGGTTCCTGGGTTAGTGGTTCTGTTGTGTGGTGTGTGGTTGTTGGTGAGTATTTGCTTCAGGTTGGGGGGCTGTCTGTAAGCAAGGACCAGCCTGTCTCCCAAGATCTGTGAGAGTGATGGGTTGTCCTTCAGGATAGGTTGTAGATCCTTGATGATGCGTTGGAGAGGTTTTAGTTGGGGGCTGAAGGTGATGGCTAGTGACATTCTGTTATTTTCTTTGTTGGGCCTGTCCTGTAGTAGGTGACTTCTGGGTACTCTTCTGGCTCTGTCAATCTGTTTCTTCACTTCAGCAGGTGGGTATTGTAGTTGTAAGAATGTGTGATAGAGATCTTGTAGGTGTTTGTCTCTGTCTGAGGGGTTGGAGCAAATGCGGTTATATCGTAGAGCTTGGCTGAAGACAATGGATCGTGTGGTATGATCTGGATGAAAGCTAGAGGCATGTAGGTAGGAACAGCGGTCAGTAGGTTTCCGATATAGGGTGGTGTTTATATGACCATCGCATATTAGCACCATAGTGTCCAGGAAGTGGATCTTTTGTGTGGGCTGGTCCAGGCTGAAGTTGATGGTGGGATGGAAATTGTTGAAATCATGGTGGAATTCCTCAAGGGCTTCTTTTCCATGGGTCCAGATGATGAAGATGTCATCAATGTAGTGCAAGTAGAGTAGGGGCATTAGGGGACGAGAGCTGAGGAAGCGTGGTTCTAAGTCAGCCATAAAAATGTTGGCATACTGTGGGGCCTTGCAGGTACCCATTGCAGTCCTGCTGATTTGAAGGTATACATTGTCCCCAAATGTGAAATAGTTATGGGTGAGGACCAAGTCACAAAGTTCAGCCACCAGGTTAACCGTGACATTATCGGGGATACTGTTCCTGACAGCTTGTAGTCCATCTTTGTGTGGAATGTTGGTGTAGAGGGCTTCTACATCCATAGTGGCTAGGATGGTGTTTTTAGGAAGATCACCAATGGATTGTAGTTTCCTCAGGAAGTCAGTGGTGTCTCGAAGATAGCTGGGAGTGCTGGTAACATAGGGTCTGAGGAGGAAGTCTACATAGCCAGACAATCCTGCTGTCAGGGTGCCAATGCCTGAGATGATGGGGCGTCCAGGATTTCCACGTTTATAGATCTTGGGTAGCAGATAGAATACCCCAGGTCGGGGTTCTAGGGGTGTATCTCTGCGGATTTGTTCTTGTGCTTTTTCAGGGAGTTTCTTGAGCAAATGCTGCAGTTTCTTTTGGTAACTCTCAGTGGGATCAGAGGGTAATGGCTTGTAGAAAGTGGTGTTGGAGAGCTGCCTAGTAGCCTCTTGTTCATATTCCGACCTATTCATGATGACAACAGCACCTCCTTTGTCAGCCTTTTTGATTATGATGTCAGAGTTGTTTCTGAGGCTGTGGATGGCATTGTGTTCTGCACGGCTGAGGTTATGGGGCAAGTGATGCTGCTTCTCCACAATTTCAGCCCATGCACGTCGGCGGAAGCACTCTATGTAGAAGTCCAGTCTGCTGTTTCGACCTTCAGGAGGAGTCCACCCAGAATCCTTCTTTTTGGAGTGTTGGAGGAAGGTCTCTGTGGGTTAATATGTTGGTCAGAGGTGTGTTGGAAATATTCCTTGAGTCGGAGACGTCGAAAATAGGATTCTAGGTCACCACAGAACTGTATCATGTTCATGGGGGTGGAAGGGCAAAAGGAGAGGCCCCGAGATAGGACAGATTCTTCTGCTGGGTTAAGAGTATAGTTGGATAGATTAACAATATTGCTGGGTGGGTTACGGGAACCACTGTTGTGGCCCCTTGTGGCATGTAGTAGTTTAGATAGCTTAGTGTCCTTTTTCTTTTGTAGAGAAGCAAAGTGTGTGTTGTAAATGGCTTGTCTAGTTTTTGTAAAGTCCAGCCACGAGGAAGTTTGTGTGGAAGGTTGGTTCTTTATGAGAGTATCCAGTTTTGAGAGCTCATTCTTAATCTTTCCCTGTTTGCTGTAGAGGATGTTGATCTAAATTGGAATTAATTTGCAAACTGGATACAATTAATTTAGGCTTGAATAGAGACTGGGAATGGATGAGTCATTACACAAAGTAAAACTATTTCCCCATGTTATTTCTCCCCCCACTGTTCCTCAGATGTTCTTGTTAACTGCTGGAAATAGCCTACCTTGCTTGTCACCATGAAAGGGGGTTTTCCTTTCCCCGCCCCTGCTGCTGGTGATGGCTCATCTTAAGTGATCACTCTCCCTACAGTGTGTATGATAAAACCCATTGTTTCATGTTCTCTGTGTGTGTATATAAATCTCCCCATTGTATTTTCCACCAAATGCATCCGATGAAGTGAGCTGTAGCTCACGAAAGCTTATGCTCAAATAAATTTGTTAGTCTCTAAGGTGCCACAAGTACTCCTTTTGGTTTTTGTTTGGAAATTCATTGAAGGCCCAATTGTGAAATCCTTATTGATGCTTAGTAGTTCTGGACAGGTTAGGACAACTGCACCTGTATGTCCCCTTTGTGGGTCAGCAAGGGCACCCGATCTCAGGCTTCCAGGTCCCCAGCTGTTATCACTTTTGGGTGGAGATCCACACCTTTGCAGAGTTCCCTGCCTTCACTGTGTATTTTCCAGCCCAGACAGATTGCCCAAGGACACCTGCTTGGTTTCTCTGCAGACTGATAACTGAAATATAAGTTACAATACAAATCTTTCTAAATAAGCCTACTTTATTCTTAAGGTAAAAAACATTACAGAGAAAACATTAAAAACCTACACATCTGCTAATAAGCTTACTAATTATCATCCCATCCAAGGGGTTTCTTTGCAGTTACAAGTTCATCACAGCTTCAGCTGAGAATAAGCACACAATCCTATGAGGCCTCAGTAGGCCCAATACTTCCAATCCTATCCTAAGGATTCGGGCCTGGCCTTCTGTGGACCGGGGTCCCATCTGTTTGCTGGATCAGGAAAAAGGCCCTGAGTCATCTTAAACCCAGTCTTTTTATCCAAAAATCTTTTCTTTGTTGGTCTCTGGAGAATCCAGTTTGAGCTAGTATATGCACATCTCCCCAGGGGATGCTTCAAAGGCTGATAAGGAAGTTCATCACCTCCCAACTAGGGAAGGTACATACACTGCAATACCACATACACAACTGCATTTCTAATACAATGTACCCGAAGGTATTAACCCTAATTCAGGTTTCAGAGTAGCAGCCGTGTTAGTCTGTATTCGCAAAAAGAAAAGGAGTACTTGTGGCACCTTAGAGACTAACAAATTTATTAGAGCATAAGCTTTCGTGAGCTACAGCTCACTTCATCGGATGCATTTTCAATGCATTTTAAATGCATCCGATGAAGTGAGCTGTAGCTCACGAAAGCTTATGCTCTAATAAATTTGTTAGTCTCTAAGGTGCCACAAGTACTCCTTTTCTTTTTGCGAACCCTAATTCAGTAAGGTTTAGCTTAATTCAATGAAGTTTATGTTAATTCCATAAGGTTTCTTTAGGGTATTGTCAGTCTGTCACAATACTTAAACACACAAAGTGGTTCCATTGAATTCAATGGCATCCTTAAGTGCTAGTCAATGTAAGGGTTGGGGGATCAGGCCCTAAATATTTGTCCCTAACCCTAAACTTTCTTTATCAGACTGAAGGGAAACACAATTCCCATTTAACATTCAGAAAGTGAAAAGTTCTATGCTGAGTTGTGCTGGATCAATTCATTGAAATGCCACTGAAATTACCTTAAAAAGAAAAGGAGTACTTGTGGCACCTTAGAGACTAACAAATTTATTTAAGCATAAGCTTTCATGAGCTGTAGCTTATGCTCAAATAAATTTGTTAGTCTCTAAGGTGCCACAAGTACTCCTTTTCTTTTTGCAGATAAAGACTAACATGGCTGCTACTCTGAAACCTGAAATTACCTTAGGCACTGGGAGAGGGACAATTTCTCCTGCTGTCACCTGCCGGAAAAATATTTTCCCCTTTTAATATTTCATATAGAGGAAGGTCCCTCCAGAGCTTGTACTCACCTGCCAGCATGAAACTTTTAATGTAAAGCCTTTTGTCCCTTAATCAAGGGCAATACCAGTATATATTCTAATCTCATGTAAGCAAATAGTCTCATCTCACCTTCTCCAGTTCTGTCCTACCTCTATTACTCTCTCCCATTTTATATTCCCCCTACTGTTTCAGTACCCTCAGTATTCTTTAAATCTCCTGTTAACGAGACAGAGATGTTGCTTCAAATACACTGGAAGGTGGTACACAGGAACAGAAAGAAGGTTTTAATTAAACAAATACTATTCTTGGCAAGTAAAAAGAAAAAGTAAGTTTATTTGCTATCTTCTGGGAACTTCTATAATAAACGATAATAAATAATAATAATATAAATGTATTATTTGTACAACCTGAAGTCCCAACCAAGATCCGGGCCCCATGTAGTGCTAGTCACTGTACACGCACGCAGGAGACAAATCATGCCCCAAAGAGTTTATAATTTAAACAGACAAGGCAGACAATGGGTGAGAAAAAGGAGGAAGTATTATTATCATCCCTGAACTGAGGCATAGAGAAGTTAATGACTCACCTGAAGTCATGCAGGAAATCAGTGGCAGAGCTAGGAACTGAACTCAGGTCTCCCAGTCAAATAGCAAACACAAGACCCTTAGCCCACCCTGAGGAAATGCTGAGTTTTGTCATTTCCTTCACTTTTTGAGGCTCTGTGTGGCAGCCACAAATCTTCAGTCCAGAGACAATAGAATGGGATGCACTTTGGAGTCTGTGAACAGTGATGCCTAATCAACTAAAGCAATCGCTGTGGTATGACAAGAGGAATGCCCTTCCCTTAGGGGCTAAGTGCTTCAAAACCCCAGCGAGAGAGGGACTGTGTAGAAACCAAACCCTAGTCCCCTACAGTGCAGGAACAGACTTATTGGAAATTTTTCAATTTAGGATAAATTTTTCAGATCAGAACAACCTATTATGCCACAGATTTTTCAAATGTTTTCCCTCTGTGGACAACTGGCTAATAGAAAGAGCCTTTCAGAGACCAGCTCAGTAATTCCCCAAAGCTTTGTGAGCCACCAGTTTTACAAATATTGCACTAGTCAGCATTATTGGGATAGGACAAGAAAGGAACATTTATACTAATGATTTCCCATCATCCCTCCTCTAGCAGGAATTTATTTTGCCTTACCTTGTTAGCAGACGTTAGAACCATGCATGGATATGTTGACTGATTGCTATTGAGATACTTTTTTCAGAGTAGCAACCGTGTTAGTCTGTATTCGCAAAAAGAAAAGGAGTACTTGTGGCACCTTAGAGACTAACAAATTTATTTGAGCATAAGCTTTTGTGAGCTACAGTTCACTGTGGCAGGTGCAGCTTGCCCTGCATATATGGGTTGTGAGAAGGGCTCTCTGGAAACTAGGACAGTGCAAATACTGGAGAAAATCCATTGGAGAAACAGCCATGCTCTGTGAGGAAGTTTAGGCTGAGGTTTATGCTGTTCTATTATTTTTGAGTTACCAACAAACCCAAGCTACCAGAAGGGGATGAGTTTAAATACTTAGAATCTGTGTCCTCTTCTGAAGATGAGTTATACACTCAACCTATCTATTCACCAACAAAATGATGTATTCCTGGAAGGCCAATTGATTTTAAAAGTCTTTATGTAGAGACATTCATTTCTGTATATGAGTAGGATGGTCTTAAAATTAAAAGTTTGACAATGAACTGAATGACTTTGTCAGTAGATTAAAAAATGCTAACCGCAAAATCAGATTAAAATCCACGAAGGCTAATACATGAAGTAACAGACTGAGCAAGGCGTAGGAAGGGAAGAAGGAGTACCTGGGGAACTACAGACAGGTCAGCCTCACATTAGTCCCTGGAAAAATCATGGAGCAGGTCCTCAAGGAATCCATTTTGAAGCACTTGGAGGAGAGGAAGGTGATCACAAACAGTTAACATTGATTCACCAAGGGCAAGTCATGCCTGACCAACCTGATTGCCTTCTATGATGAGATAACTGGCTCTGTATATAGGGAAAGCCATGGACATAATATATCTTGACTTTAGCAAAGCTTTTGATACGGTCTCCTACAGTATTCTTACCAGCAAGTTAAAAAAGTATGGATTGGATGAATGGACTATAAGGTGGATAGAAAGCTGGCTAGATTGTCAGACTCAATGGGTAGTGATCAATGGCTCAATGTCTAGTTGGCAGCCGGTATCAAGCGGAGTGCCCCAGCGGTCGGTCCTGGGGCCCATTTTGTTCAACATCTTTATTAATGATCTGGATGATGGGATGGATTGCACCCTCAGCAAGTTTGCGGACGACACTAAGCTGGGGGGAGAGGTAGATGAGCTGGAGGGTAGGGATAGGGTCCAGAGTAACCTAAACAAATTGGAGGATTGGGCCAAAAGAAATCTGATAAGGTTCTACAAGGACAAGTGCAGAGTCCTGCACTTAGGACAGAAGAATCCCGTGCACCGCTACAGGCTGGGGACTGACTGGCTAAGCAGCAGTTCTGCAGAAAAGGAGGTGGGGATTACAGTGGATGAGAAGCTGGATATGAGTCAGCAGTGTGCCCTTGTTGCCAAGAAGGCTAATGGCATATTGGGCTGCATCAGTAGGAGCATTTCTAGCAGATCGAGGAAAATGATTAATCCCCTCTATTCGGCACTGGTGAGGCCACATCTGGAGTATTGCGTTCAGTTTTGGGCCCCCCACTACACAAAAGATGTGGATAAATTGGAGTGAGTCCAGCAGAGGGCAATGAAAATGATCAGGGGGCTGGGGCACATGACTTATGAGGAGAGGCTGAGGGAACTGAGCTTGTTTACGCTGAGGAAGAGAAGAGTGAGGAGGGGAATTTGATAACAGTCTTCAACTACCTGAAGGGTAATACGGATGGATCTCGGCTGTTCTCAGTGCTGGCAGATGACAGAACAAGGAGCAATGGTCTCAGGTTGCAGTGTGGGAGGTCTAGGTTGGATATTAGGAAACACTATTTTACTAGGAAGGTGGTGAAGCACTGGAAGGGGTTACCAAGGGAGGTGGCAGAATCTCCATCCTTAGAGGTTTTTAAGGCTGGGCTTGACAAAGCCCTTGCTGGGATGATTTAATTGGTGTTGGTCCCGCTTTGAGCAGGGGGTTGGTCTAGATGACCTCCTGAAGTCTCTTCCAACCCTAATCTTCTATGATTTTAAGACAAACAGAATTTGTTTATATGCATGAGTAAGAAACTAAGGCGACAACCAGGGTTATTCTACGTAGCATGAGCTCTCCTAGGGCTGCATAACAAACACCCAGCCGAGAAAGAAATCTGTGCTGGTGGACTTTTACTAACTACAGCTCAGAACATAAAACATTTTAATTGCAACACTTGTTTCTGTTTTGTAGCATCTAAAATCCGGTACCTGCTAATAATGGAGATGCTAAAGTGTGTAAGAATAATCTTAAACATTCAGCTATGGTACATCAAATCTTCTTACGTGAAAGACCTTTGTGCCCAATGGTATTGCTTACCCAAAACTGTCCTAATAGCTTACCCAATAGCTGTCCTAACTTGTGGCAGTAACTAGTGTTCGAGGCTGTTTATTCAAATACATACACCTCCCCCCACAGGTAATGTATTTTGCTCCCCAGGCAGGGAGTCTGAGGTGCCCCTTGCCCGAGGATTAGATGGCAGGAGGCCGGCCTCTTCGTGAGCTATACATCAGGCGCACAGAGTGTGTTGGCAGAAGGAGCCACAGTTGATCCTCTACACATGGCCACTTCCTGCCTCCTCCAACGGCTACGGACAGGCGGGCACACAACAGCTCAGGGATGGAGACTGGAATCGAACCCACAACTCCAGGGTCCTAGGCCGCTCCCCTAAAGCAAGTCTCCGCCTCCTTCCTTTAGCCCCAACCGCTCTCTTTCACTCGCAAGGAAGAGACGCCCAACAGGCTACAGCGCCTGCGCACACTCTTTTATCCCAGGGAGCACCGTCTCCCGGCTGCGTCCTGACGCTCACCCAGGAGCACGTGACGCCCGCGGGCCGACGCGCCTTGTTGGCACGCGCACACAGCGTAGTGCGGGCCAATCCAACGGCAGCGCACGGAGGTCAAGCGGGCGCGCGCCGGAGGATAGGAGCCGAGAGGGGACACGAAGACGACGCCGGGCGGCGCCAAGCAAAAGAGCGCGTCACGTGGTGTCAGCATGGCCGGGGACGAGGAGGAGGCCGCGGCGGGAGCGGCTGCCGAGTGCGTACAGAGCCGGCGGTTGCCTGTGCGGGGCCTCGTGGGGGAGGCGAGACCCCCCGCGGACTGTGCTAAGCGCTTCCTCTGCTCCTTCCCCGACTGCGAGGCCACGTTCAGCAAGGCCTGGAGGCTGAACGCGCACCTCTGCCGGCACACGGGGGAGGTGAGAGGGCGAGGGCGGGGCCGGTACATATGGGGGGGGGCAAGTCTGGGGTGGGGTCGGGAAGTGGGCGGAGCCAGGGCTGGCACGGGAGGGGGCGGGGCTGGGGCGAGCTGGCCACCTATGGAGCCCTACTCAGTGTCTCTCGCTCCAAGATCCCAGAGCTGGGGGAGCCGCTGCGCTGCCAGGGCAGGATGAGGATCCAGGCTGATCTGCCAGATGAACCAGGCCTGCTCTGCTGCCCCCTGGGGCCATGCCCATGAGGCCTCACACTATAATATAGCCCTGGGGAGGGGCAGCAAGGTCTAACTGGGCATTTTGCAATGGTGTAAGGCAGGAGTTGAGGGATATCAAGAAACTTTAAGGCCAGGAGCAGAGCCATCTCTTCAAGGCGGAAACTTATCTCAACAGGAAACAGCTCGGAGAAAGTGATGCACAAGGCGTGCAGCACTTACTGAGCACAGCTCTGTAAATGGGCACTGGGACTCCTGCGTACCATTTACAACTTTGTTGGGCGGTATCACTTTGGAAATCATAACTTTCACCTGAAAAATCTGGTGTCTGCTGTTGTCACAAGCAACCGCTGTGATTACTGTGACTGAAAGAGATAATAAAAACAACTCCTTGTTTTTTCTCATCATTTTATTTTGAAGGTTTGGCAACACTGTGGGTGGTTTCACTTTTATTGAGGGTGCACACCCTTCCCTAGGTTCTCCAAGAGGATGTTTACATTCATAGTAGCAGCAGAACTTAAACTGGAAGTAACCAAGTCACAGACAAGATTGTGAATTATTGGTGTGGGGGGGGGTGACTGAGCATGTTTGGTGATGCCTTTCTAAACATAACAGAAGAACACAAAAAACACTAAATTGCCTTTTAAACTAAAAGAATTTTTAAAAAAAATCCAGGTATAACAAAGGATGTTCTCTCAGAAAATCGATTTAAAAAAATTGTAATTTTAAAAAAAGCCCCCACTCACATTGCACTTTAACCTCTCTGTGCTTTAGTCTTCTCATCTGTGAGGTGGTGGTATGCTTCACTTGGACCCTGATCCTTCAACTGACTTTGAACAGACTCCCTCCTCTGTCTTTTCCCCTAGTGAAATCATTTGGGGCTCCCTGGGATTGCATAGTCCATTGCAGGATTGGCAACATATTTCTACAGCACTTTACAAACCTCTGATAATTCTTCGAGCTCCTTGGGTGAAAGAATCTATAGAAATAGAAAGCATTGTACCATGTTAATAGCCTCCAGCAATTTAAAAGGACACTATTTATTTGAAATCTAGTTAGTTAAAAGTAGATCCAGGTCCTTCACGTGTCTGTCTTCCTACCAAATTTTGTGGCTTGACCATCAAACTTCCCTGTTTTTATTTATTTTTTAAGCGTGTGTGCTTTCCCATGTGGCTGTGTGGAAAAAACACACTAAAAGAGGAAACTAACTTTAGTAAAACACTATATTCAAAATGAAAAGGAGTATATTCAAAATGCTGTCAAATACACAATGTAAACAAAAAATGCATTAATATTTTTCTCCGTCTTTCAGTTAGACTATTGTAAGATCACCCTGTGCTAATTCTGAAACATTAATCATCTTATAAGAAACTTGTCTGAACTCTAGAAATAAACTCAAAGGCTTGTGGGTACAGATTTTTGGCATTTTCTTAAATTAAAAAAAAATCCAGATTAAAGATTGAGACTCTTCTTTTTATCTAGGAAAATATTTTAAATGGGTTCCCATAACAGTTTGTGTGTGCAACCTGAGGATATAAAATGCTTTAATTTTATAAAGAAACAATTTATGCACATTAATGAATTTTTAAAAACATTTTCTGTAACTATTAATGATTTAACACTGACTATACCTGTGCCCTGTATGCTTTGATTTTTTTTTTCCTCGTGGTTCTTAAATGCACTGATGTTTATATTTAAAAAAAAAAAATCACTTGGCTTCATTAATATAAGGGAAGCTTTTCCTGAAAATCAGTCTCCTAAAATAACTTACTTTTATGATTTTTAAGCAGTGTCTCTCTCTCTCTCTCTCTCTCAGAGACCATTTGTTTGCAATTATATTGGTTGTGGTAAAGGTTTCACCAGAGACTTCCATCTTACCCGCCACTTTCTTACGCACAGTGGAGAAAAACCATTTGAGTAAGTAGTGTACTCTTTTCCTTCAGGCACTGAAAAGACTATTAGCTGCTGTCCTATAGAAACAAACCTAAATAGAAAACTTACATTCAGGAAAGCCAAACAAAGTATAACACTAATATGATTTCAGTGTCATAGAAACCAACACAAGCTGGCATGCTGCTTCAGACTAGTGGGCCATCTAGCCTAGTATCCTGTATCTGGCAATGGCCCATACTAGATGCTTCAGAGGGTGGTGGGGTGGGGGGAATCCATAGTAGATGTTTATGGAATACCCTGTCCTTCTAGCACCAAGCTGTTAGTGGTTGGCTTGTGCAATGATGCCTGAGGGTTCTAGTTTATCTAATCTAAGGTAGCTTTGCATGTTCTCAGGACAAATACCAAATCCTTTACTGGAATCCTACTAAGCTCTTGGCCTCTCTTTGCTTTTATCAGTTTTAAATTTTTCTTTGTTTCATTGGATGCCTCCTTGCTTTTAGGTTGAGAGAAAGTAAATAGGACTGCCTGATTTACTACCTTTGATGTTCCATTTGCTGTCTTATGGGTGTCTATTTTTTTTTTTTTTTTTTTTTTTTTTGGCCTCCTTTCTCAAATAACTAGCATTAACCTTTTCAGACTCTTCCAGTGGAAGTCTTTTCATGAGATGTGACCAGAACTGAAACAATGTTTAAATGACACTGTCATTTAAACTTTCCTATACTACTAAAATCTTCAGAAATCACTCCTTTAGTTTTGTAATATATTAAAAATGCATATTGCCATGTACAAAATTTTATGTACCTGACTAACAAGAGCTGGGTGGGAAATTGTTTTCCTGTCCCAGGAGAATTTTTTAGATTTCATAAATGTTCCTGTTCCATAAGCAGATGAAACAAAGATGTTTTAAAGTTGGTTCCCTCCCCCCACCACAAAAAAACAGAATGAGACACTGTTGTCTGATTCAGAGCAGGGACTTGACCCTTGGTCTCCCACTTCCCAAGGAAAGTTTTTAATCAAATCTGGTACATTCCCATGAAAGTTTTGGTTTAGCGAAAATGATGTTTTCTGAACAAAATCATTTTGTCAAAAAATTCCCAACAAGTTCTGTTACTAATGCGAATGGGGGGATGTAGCTATGTATTTCTTACTCTTAATGAGGTCACTGAAGCACTGTGTAAATAAACTTACCAAGTAATTATTTTACCTTTTTTTGCAAATGAACCAAATTGAAAATGCAAAACCATATTAACTTGGTCAGCCAGGTCTTTTCTGCTGAACAGGATTGGGCATGGACAGAACTTGGAATACGAAGAGAAACAGGTTCGGTAGGATGTTGGTGATTCAGCCGCTAGTATTTTGTCCTTCAATTAAGAAGTGAGTCAATGTCCCAACATAGCTAGGGAGCACTGCTGCTGAAAGGCCCCTCTTTCAAACGAGACATAAAACAGAGAACACTGTTGCTTGTTTTAAATTTGTAGTGTTACTGTTGGCTGTTTTAAACTACCACATATTGCCCTATTTCAGTGGATGAAGTGACTTCTACATGGGTTGAACTCTCTTGGAGCTTTCAAGATGAAAGAAACTGTACAGTAATAAGACTGTCTATTAAAAGATTTCAGGAATTTTTAATACCATAATACTATTAAGCACTCTAACTTTTCTAACACTAAGTACAAACTGCCAAGAATTGGTGTGGATATGTGATGATGTGGGAGCCAGGAACCCCTAAATTTTAATTTCTGTGCTCTGACAGGGATTTCTACTGTAGCCTTAAATGAGTCACTTATCCTTCCATTTTATCTTTAAAATATAGATAATACTCTGTAGGATGGTTGTGAGATTTGATTAATGTTTGTGCAATATTTTGAAGACACTGTACGATCGTTAAAAATATTGACTTGTGTATATAAAGAATTAAACTTGTTGCTCTAGTTCTTTCCCTTCACTCTCCTGATTATCTGAATACAGTATTAAGAAAATATAATTTATTTGTAGGTGCACAGCTGATGGTTGTAATCAAAAATTTACAACAAAATCAAACTTGAAGAAGCATGTTGAACGCAAGCACGAAAATCAGCAAAAGCAGTATGTAGTAAGTAACTCTTTGCTAATATATGCTTAGCATTAAACAGCCTTCACTTAACATAGTTAACCAAATATTTCAGATCCTGAGTGCATGTTCAAGTGTTGTTATAAAACAGTTGCATATTTGGTACTGAATTTGTAATATTAGCAAAAACCTGTGGATCATATTGGCCTCTCTCTAATCATAACCAACTTAATTTTCCAAACAGTGTGACTTTGAAGGTTGTAGCAAGTCTTTTAGAAAACATCAACAGCTAAAAGTTCATCATTGTCAACACACAAGTGAACCTTTTTTCAAGTAGGTGAATAATTTTAATAAACTGTAGATGTTCCGTATACAATATTTAAATGAAATAAGATAAGAGATCTTCAGTGTGGGTGGATAATACAGGATAAAAATAATCTGCATTGATTATGGACTTTTTATATGTAAACATGCTTTCCTTTTTATTTTTAAGGGATGCTGTTAGGCTAACTTCAGGTTTAACAGCTTACTTCTGCTCTACAGACATACATACACATGCATGTGTTGAACTGTCCCTTCACTTTGTCAGTCTATTCTGAGCAATAGTCCTGTGCTCCATAACTGGAAATATTTTGCATATTTAATGCTTTGGATTTGTTACAGCATCATCCAATTGTATAGTTTAAATTTTACATATAAAGTGTAATCCATAGGTAGAATAGCATTTTCCTTTACCAGATTGGCTCCCCTGCCTGCTTCCCCAGCGGGGAGTAGCTGCTTAATTAACACAGGTGAGTGGTGAGCAAAAGTGAGTTAGGTGTAAGGACACAATTGGTTCGACTGAAAAGCACTACCTTTGTGGAGTTGTACATCTCCATTAGTAAAGCAAAACCCGTGTTAATTGATGGAAGCAAAATTAGGTCTATTTCTTATAGGTGGAATTTCCTTATGAGTTCCATTGTTACTTCTAACTATATGTAACATAACTGAAGGAGGCAGCATAGTCCGCTGGCTAGATTACAAGAATAGGAGACAGATTACTGTTGGTTTTTCCCCACCCTACCCCCAGCTCTGGTATTGATTTGTTGCATTGCCTTGGATATATCATTTAACCTATCCCCATTTTACAGAAGGAGAAACTACCTCACAGGGATAACACGAGGTTTAATTAAGCTTTTAAAGTCTGAGACGAAACTTGCTATATACATAGAAAATATTTCATAATTACGACATAAAGCTGCAGCTGTTGAGTGGATCAGGCTTATCAGAGCTGTGCTGTGTAGTGTTCTGTTTTTATTATAAAAAATATAGAGAATCTTTTTTTGAAAAAATACATTTGATTGCACCCTTCTAATTGCTTTTGGCTCATTAGTGTCTTTTGTTTTACCCTGTTTGATTGTTTTTAATGTGTTTAACACCTAGATGTAGTCATGAAGGATGTGGAAAACATTTTCCTACTCCAAGTAGACTAAAACGGCATGAGAAGATACATGAAGGTAATCTAGTTCTCCCTCTTGCTTCAGTCACACTGAAGTGCCACAAAAATAGCTTGTTTTTCAGTGTAGCCTGGGGGCTTGGAGATCTACAGCCAGATCTAGACATGGCCCTCACTTCACGAACCAAATAGCCTAAATTGACACAAAACAGCACAGACTAATTGGATAGCTGGCTGAGGTGTAATTATAGGGTGTTCCAGGATTCAGTGTGTAACTTCACTTTTAATGTAAGTGACAACATTCACAGGCTTGGCAGAATAGCTCCAAGTGTTTTTAGTCATACTGCTCAGGTAGGTCCTTCCTAGATCACACTTTCCTTCCCTCTGAGATTATTTTGATGCGATGGTCTGGTGGTTAAGGCACTATTTTAGGACTTGGGAGACCTGGATACTGTTCCCTGTTCTGCCACATGCTTCCTGTGTAACCCACATACGGCACAATATTTAAAGTTATTAAGGGGCCTAAAAATGCAGATGTGGGATTTTTGAAAAGTGCCCATGTGCCTAACTCCCAACTTCTGAAAATCGCAATAGGCACCTGCATACCTCTAAGATTCTTCTCTGCTCAGCATTTCAAGGAATAAATGATATAGCAGTTTGCCTAATTTTCAAAAGTGATTTAGGTACATACTGAAAGTTCATGGAACTCGGAGCAAGACTTAATCTCATGCAGATGTAGGAACTTTAAGTTCATGCCTACATCATCCATACAGGGGAGTTACAGTGCTTTGGTGCACACAGCTATTCACACCACCTTAGCCCAAATTGCAGGGCAGTGCAGATATGCCTTTTTTGAAAATGAGACTTAGTTGGCTGTCATTTGTGCCTTGCAATGCTGAGTAGAGAAGTGCCTAAATATCTTTAAAAATCTGGGCCCTCGCCTGTGACTCCATTCCTCATCTGTAAAATCGTGATAATAGTACCTGCCTACCTCACGGGGAGGCTGAGAATGAATACATTAGCTCCTGAGGCACTCGGATAATACAGTGATGGGGGCCATATAAGTACCTAATTTAAGATACAGTTTTGCTCAGTTTTAACTCCTCAGTCAAATGACTTAAACCTAGTTTAATCATACCTGATGCAAACTCGTGTCTTGGCAAATCAAAGATTGGTATGTGGCTTACACTGGTAGAATGAAAGAAGACAGTTATCTCAAAATCTAGGTACAATTTCAATAGCTTAAGTATTGTAGGCCCAATATTTGGTTCCAGTCAGATTTACAGTGTGAGTGCCTAAGTGTGCTGTTCTGCCCCATCTCGGCTCTTAGTGAGAAGCCGTCTAAGAACTGAGGATAGTCTGTGGTCTTGCACTCTCTGCTGACTGCCAACAAAGGAGCTAATCGCAATACCACTTCATAATGAGGTATTTTAATTCGGAATTGGACTGAACTACTCATTTCACATAGGACAAATAGCCAGTGGCTCTTGGCTGCTATGAACTTGAAAGTATGCTACATAGGTAATTGATGCCGTATCTATGTATCCTAGCTAATTCTCTTAATTTGAGGGCTGCAAGGATTAACATGAACATACTCTAGCAGCCTTACACACAGAGCCATGTTGCACATGCTGTGGATTTTAGGTATACGTTAGCAAAACAGATCTCTCTATATAGCTTATGCACTTAGCATGAAAACAGTGTGGCTGCATTAGCATTGTTGTACACTTACCAGAAGATGTAAAATTTAAGTTTTGACAACTCCTGTGTTGCACTCCATTTTCCTGCCTTGAAAAGTGAATTGAGTAAAAGGAGGGGCAACTTCAGACTCTTGCTACTAACTATATCTTGGTAGCAAATTTCATTTTTCTAAATGAAAGTAAGAAGTTGCAGACTTTAGCAAGTTAGGGAGAATCTCCAAAATCATGAGACTTGCATTGTGTCCAGCTTTCTTCCTGCTCTGAGAGTGATGATAGTGCTTTTTTTTGACAGGGGGCGGGGAGATGTTAATCTCCTGGTACACTGTCTCAGCAGCCGCCTTTGCCGGTTAGGCTGTGTAAGTGTATAGTGATGTCCAAGTGGGAAAGGGATTCATTAGCCTTAACTAAAAACCATTCCATCCACTTAGAGTGACACTTTTCAATCTTAAAACTTTATCAAATTGTTCAAGATTCAGAAATATCACTATGCCAAGGTTCAAAATTCTCTTTTCGAAAAAGTCAGTTAAGTGGAAACTTTTCTTTTTGTGGGAGAGACAAGTAAGAGGTGGTCTGGAAGAAGATGGGGGGAGTGCTCAAAAACCTCTCACACTCAGATGATGCATTTCCTTAACCATTCAAGCATTGGAAGTTAAGAATGACGTTTCGCTTATCTTGGACCTGTATTGAGCAGGTATATATGTGTATCTAACGTTTAGTTGACTGATCTCTGGCAAATTAACACTGTTCAAGTTTATTTTCTAAACCTAAACCATGTGTTTAATAGGATATGCATGCAAAAAAGACAACTGTTCATTTGTTGGGAAAACATGGACAGAACATCTAAAACATCTGAAGGACAGTCATGCAGGTAAGCCCAGTAAAACTTGTTTTTACAGTTCTTTACAGTGACTTAAATTCAGTGCTCTAGTGTACTGGATAAGAACCCAAATACTAACTTAAAGGGAAATCTCACTAAACGTTTTACCAACCTGCTCTTTTTAAATTAATTTTAATATATATTTTATTAATTACAAAATAATACAGATTAATATGAGATACTTCTATACCATTCTGGCTAATCTGTAATTGGAAAAATACTAAAGTCTGTCCCGTTTGCCCACAGATGTGATCATGTGCTAAGGAACTATATCCTATTACACAAAATATGAATAGTCTAGGATGGGAACCACATGAAACAGCCCCTGAATTTCCTTCAATTAGTGAATATGTATTGCAGAGTCTCATTCTAAAGGACTGATTTGAGTTAGTCAGAACCTTCATTTGGATTTTTTTTTTTAGTAAATTGCCCTGTTCTTGTTTTTCACCTAGAGCCAGTAATCTGTGGTTTATGTTCTAAAACATTCAAACGCAAAGATTACCTCAGACAACATCAGAAAACGCATGCTGAAGAAAGAGAAGTATGTCGATGCCCAAGAGAAGGTTGTGGGAGAACTTACACAACTGTGTTTAATCTTCAGAGCCATATTCTTTCTTTTCATGAGGAGAAAAAACCATTTTTTTGTGATTATGCTGGCTGTGGAAAAGTGTTTGCAATGAAAGTAGGTATTGTAGACTGCCTTAAAATCCAAAATATCCTCTCTTGGGTCATGTCCATATAACTTTCTTCTCAATTGCAGCAAAGTCTTGCAAGGCATGCTGTTGTACATGATCCTGACAAAGGAAAGCTGAACTTAAAAGTAAGTCAAGTACTTCTGGAAACACCTCTGAGCCATTTCCTTTCACTTCAAGGAGCAAAACATAAATTAATTTAACACATACAATTATGTAAAATGTCTTTAAAAGTGGAAGCTAGTCTAGCTACTATATTTTATGTAGGCACTCTGAAGACTTCGGAATTTAAATACTGTAAAGGAGGGCAAAGATTAATTTTGAGTGTTCCAATTATCAGGATTTTTTAATCTATAAAGTAGGAAGGCTGCTAATTCTGTACTGTGAATCTTTTATAAGGCAAAACAAACTCGTCCTAAACGAAGTCTGGCCTCTCGTTTGAGTGGATATATTCCTCCTAAAGCACAGCGACGAAAGGTTAAAGCGGCAACAGAAAATAAGGCTCTGAATAAACCTGGAGAAAATGAGTTACCAACTGTTGAAACACTGACGCTGCACTAGAGACTTCTGAAGACAATTTCAGCAAGAATTGACAATTTGCTTTATTATCACATGGGCAAGTTTATAATGTCTTGTGTAGAAAACTGAATATTTTGTTTTGTAGTCACTCCAGGTGTTTGGTTAAAATCACTGCAGTTCACTTGACTCAGTAGTTTCATTTCCACGCTCCTTCTTCAGAATGTCCCTGTTCTTCTTTTTCCATTTTCCTGTACTCACTAGCTTCTTTGTCTGACGTGTGTCTCAGAACACATGTACTCTTTCCTTCTTTAGCTACTCTTGGCTGGGATAGGTAAGTAGCTTTCTCAGGCATAGTCGCAACAATCTGATCAAAGAGAGCCAGCTGAAAATAAAAATTTGATTATATTAACAATTGGACTTAAGCAGGCTACTCTTAGTAATTCTTCAGAGTAAGTGAAGAGAGATTAAAATGTTAAGTCTGCTCTACCTTTGTGGCAATTTCTTACAGTTAATCTGATACACCATTATCTCTGTGCTGCACTCATGGTCCAAAGCAGAGCTAATCACTTTGTCTTTTCCTAGTTCTCTTTTACTCTACTCATCACCACAGAATGTGAAGCTTTTAAAGGGCTGCAGCCACTACCAAATCTCTCCATTTTAGAAGGCTGTTTCAGTGGTGAAGTTCCAGTAAGCACATTCTCCTTTACAGACATATCTTTTCACTTGATTCTGAAGTGAAATTATAAGCATGCTGTGACCATGAACTCCTTTAATAGAAAAGGCTAGCCAGTTGCAGCTGTAGGCTCAACTAGTGACTGAGTGAAGGAAACATTTGTAAAATAAGTTATAAAATGTCAGAAGTAGAGAATCCATCAGGGGTAGGGACAGTGACTTTCTTTAGTCTGAAAGTCAGTCTTAAACTAATTTGTAATGACTGAATGGGATCATGGAAGATACTGTTTTGTACCTGCATGAGTAGGGGGAGCCCTGTTCTTCTCACTCTTACTTGCAAAAAGCATTTTATTAAATCTGTATCAAATTTTGTTCCCCTTTTAAAATAAATCATTAATATTTACACACAAGAATTGCATCACAGTGAGACATTAAGGCCTATTCTCCTAAATTAGCAAGTAGCTCCACCATGATCAGAGGTAAGTCACTGCAAAATAAAGTGTACTGAAAAAAAGAATCATACCTTAGAAGCCACTCATTGACTCTCCAGTAAACGGTATTGATAAAGAAGGTACTCCACTAGGAGTGGGGAGGCAGAAGCTGGATGCTTTGCATTTGTCAGCTAGGTGGTCAAGTACAATAACCTAGCTTTCATGCATATTTGTGGAAGGGAGTCATAGATTCCAAGGCCAGAAGGGATCATTTTGATCATCTAGTCTAACCTTCTGTAGAACAAAGGACATAAAACTTCCCATGGTATAATTCAAAAGGAATTACTATCTCTTTAAAAAAAAAAAAATCCACTCTTCCATTAACAAAGTGCCAGTGAGGAAGAATCCACTATAATCCTTGCTAAATTGTTCCAATGGTTAACTACTCTCACTCTTAAACAGCTAAACCTAATTTCCACTCTGAATTTTTGTTTAGCTTCAACTTCCAGATTCTTACTCTACACCAACTATGCAGTAGAATAATGCAGTGTTAACATTTCTAGACAACAGTGTGTGAGATTTACTTGTGTAAATGCATTGTTCAAACTCTGTGAAGAAACAGTCTTGAAAAGTGGTGTCTGATAAAAGGAAGCAGGTTTTGCCCTCGGTACTAATGTCACAACCACTACTTTTTTACTAATAAGAGGTATACTATCAAAGGAAGAAAGCAGTATTATTCCTGGAAATACTTAGCACTTGCCACCTTATTTAATACACTTGGCTGATCAGACATTTTAAAAAACCTTAATATAGCTTACCATCTTTTCTGGTCCATCTGCAACATTTCGTTGCTGTACAGAAATTCTGACATGATGCTTCTTATCAATCCACTGCTGAATCTGTCTAATTTTGGTCTCTAAGTCATGTTTTGCAATAGTTGCAGAAAAAGTTAACTCCTTCAGCTGAACAGGCCCTGTTAAAATATAACCAATAATATGTAGGCTTCAAAGAAGTAGTAGTAGTGTTGTGTACACCCCTATTCAGTGTTCTAATGCACTGAGGCTACTGGGAGTTTTATTGTTTTGTGTTTTTGGGGGGTGAGGGGAGAAAAGTACAGGTCAGACAAGTGTCTTCATTCTAAAGAACCCATCTTGCCTACTCCATTAAGAGTTCCCTGTCTTACCAGTTTATCGTTCTTTTTGCACCACTCCACAATACCTTATGTCCTCCTATCTTGCTCATTACCAGGCTGCCTCCTCCAATGCTGCTCCTTGTGCTTGGAACATCTTCCCTCTACCATTATGGCACGCCTTTCCTCCTTCAACATCCCTCTTAAAGAGCTCTCTTTTCCAGAAGGCTCATAACTATTAACCAATATTAAATTAGAGGGTTTTGGGGGAAAGGATTACAATCTTAAAGTTACCATTTCTAATCACTCAGTCCCTGTTTTTCAGACTAACCAGGTTTGGTCAAGGTCTGTCTCGGATAAGGCTGAGTACAACTCAAGTACTTAACAAATAAGGCTGTTCCAAGGTGTACCTGCCATGAAATGTATAAATTCCTAATTGTTTTTTCACATATAAAAAGATTAAAGTGTTTTCCCATTGTATAGTTAAGTGGGCAAACTTTTAAAAATTAGTCATCACCCTCCACTCCATCTCTGGTTCTGTTTCAAAAGATCACACAGCCTTGAATTCTGTTACAGATGATAAGTCCTTGTAATAGCATAAACACAACTCATTCTCCTCCCACCTTCTGCGCATGCTCTTAAATATCCATTGTTACAAACTTCTTTTTGTAGGTGTTTTAACAAGAGCTAACCAAAACTGTTACAGTGGAGTTACTGCTGTAGCTCACTTGTCTCAAATCAGTAATAACTAGCAGAAAACTTCAAAAAGTATGAACAATTTCTTCGTTTGCATGAGGATAACATAAGACAGTCAGACGTCGCTATATACAAACACCTTCTCTAAGTGCTCCATCTTGCCAAGTTATTAACCCAATAATTTAAATTACAGGTACAGAATGATTTATGAGGAGAAATTGAATAATTCTGGTTATTTTATATTAAAAAAAAAAGTGGAAAGGTCCATTTGGAACACTGTAAATTCATTGTTGCCAAGCCTTCCAAATTTTCTCTCCTTTATGTTGAGCAATGTTTTGTGACAGTCAGTGATAAAAGTATGCTTCTTATAGATATGGCATATTCAGTTGTAAAAGCTGTGTGTCATTTATGAAGAAGTTTGCATTAATAAAATTAATGATCATTTAAAAGAACAAAAATTCAATATGAATGCCATGGTACCAGAATCTAGGTTATTCATTTATATAAGTATTTAAACAATACCCGAAGCCAAAATATAAATTATGAGAGCATAATAGAATGGTTTTCTACATTAACTAGACTAAACCAATTTTTGCTTTTTCAGCATGCAAATCCAAAATAACATTGACTGTGATGACAGTACTTTGGATTTACATTGATGTAACAAACAGGATTTGATCTACTGCCACTACTTCTAATACAGCAGTTTTCAAATTGTTTAATATTATATTAACAAGGCACCTACCAGCTTTTGAACTTGCTTTTTGTTTCTCTCTGCGTTTGAGCTGCTCTTCGTGAATCTGCTTCCCCGTCATTAGTCTGTACACTGGAGGCTCTTCATTTTCACGCAGTGGAACAAGCTTCAGATCACGATCATTCATGAGTCGAATCACATCTCCTCTGTGCATATTTCCTAAGCTGTCCCCGTTTTCGCTAATTACATGAAGGATCCTCTGAGGAATTTTCCTCCCAATGCTTCCAAATGTTTTTTGGGCATTTGAGTTTTTTTTCTTTCCTTCTGGTTTCTTTTCAGCTTCTCCAGTTGTACAAAATGATTTTGTAGGTACAAACATAAGTCTTCTTTTAGCACCAGCCATCACCATCAATGCTTGAGAGAATGTGGTCTTTTGCATAGTTTGCACCAAAGGAATGTTGAAGTATTTATTTATGCAACTAGTTTCATTCCTTGTGGCTTGATGTATTAATTTCTTTAGGTAAAGGGCAGCCATTCTGAGAAAGTGGGGAAAAAAGAAAAAAACAAACTTCTAGTCATTAGTTAAAAAGATCTAAGGCAAAGTTGGCAGCCCTAATTCTTAAACTATCCTTTCATTTGTTTGCAAAGTCATGTATTTTTTGATTTAGTAAGACGCAAGGTGCACAGTCATCAACGACCCTACAGTAATAAAGTGTTCATGCAATAGAGAAAGAAGGTTTGGCAGGGAAACCATTTCAAGCTTCTGAAGGGTCATATTCAATGAAGGTTTTTTCCAAAATTTTAAAATGTAGGGTCTAAACTTTAAAGAACCCCAAAGAGTTCTGTGAGCTAGCTGATTTACCATTGTAAGACCAGATAGTTTGCCATAGACCGGAGGAGTGGGTTTTGTTTTTAAATAAAGTCTCAGCATTTGAAGTTACATGCACAAATGAAGAAAGTTGGATGGAAAATCTGACAGTGGAACCTCTCTCCTGGTGCTGCTGGCACCCTGCCTGATTAGAATATTTTCTTTCACTTATACTACACTGACTTGGGTCCACTAAGACACCCAAGAGAAGCTGAGGTTTATGCATCATATCTCTGCAAAGTCCTTAGACGGTCATGTCCCTGAGGCTTATAGGAGGCTTGGAACTTAAAAGAATGAGACTTCCATGCATAATCTTTGAACATGCAGTTAAAACCTGACCTTTACCATACCTGTAGCCACCCCATAGAGAGGAGCACACATTTATCCCAGGGTTGAAATTGTCCTTTAATATACAACTTATTTCTTACATCACTGACTCAATAATAATAGGTTTCAGAGTAGCAGCTGTGTTAGTCTGTATTCGCAAAAAGAAAAGGAGTACTTGTGGCACCTTAGAGACTAACAAATTTATTAGAGCATAAGCCGATGAAGTGAGCTGTAGCTCACGAAAGCTTATGCTCTAATAAATTTGTTAGTCTCTAAGGTGCCACAAGTACTCCTTTTCTTTTTTCAATAATAATAATAGTTTATTTTCCTTAAAATATGAGCTACCCAAACTTAATCCCATATAAGTAATCAAAGAGAATACTTGGCAGTTTTGCTGTTATATGGGCTAAGTCCTATTGTCATTTCAGTAACTAAACTAGAAAGCTCTATCATCTCTAAGTTCAGACAAATATGCAGTAATATTAGAGCACAGCTGCATCTATATTAGTGGTTTAACTTGTCAAGCTATATTATTTTGACAGAAGTTGAAAATAAAGATTTGGTATTGACAGTGTTTAAAGGTGTCCACAATCTTTACTGGTTTCAGAGTAGTGAGTTAGGACAATATCCTGATGTTTCTCCTTACTCCTCCAAAGGCATTTAAAGAGCTTACATAGAGAATGCACTCAGCCAAGAAACCAAGGGGTGGGGGGAGAGTGCATTTTACAATGGCTATCCAACCATAGCTGTTAAAATGCTTTTTTCTGTCCAAGGTGATGTTTGTGAAGCAGGCAGACTGGGAAGAGGAAGGTAAGGTAGGAGTTTGCATATGGAATGGAGCAGTATTTCATAGAGTATGTCTACACTGCAGTGTAAGCCCAGGCTCAAGCCTACCCCCCATTCTGTCTACCCAAATTGCACTAACAGAGGGCTCAGACCCAGGCTCCCAGGACCCCACCAGGGTGGAGGGTCCGAGCCTGAGTCAAGCTCGGACTCTGGATTCAAACCCTTTTGCTTTGCAATATAGACACAGTCCTAGTAGATGCATGCTCTGGGAGTCTGCCAAAAGGATCCTATGGGCCAACTTTCTTTGTCCTCTGAACAGTCAAGTTTGGTGGACAGTCAAGTTTTCCCACACTGCACCATGAACAAAAGGCTAGAGCGGCCACATTTTGGGAGGGCGTGAGAAAATCTGAGATATGGTTGATTGGAATTGGGCCCACATAATGCAGTGTAGATGCTGGAAACCCCAGGTTGGAACCCAAGGTTCAACAATTCCTAACTGGAGGTTACAAATGAACGTAGAGGCTCAAGCCCTAGGTTAACAAACTCAAGGTCTGCTAACTCGAGTTCTACAAATTCTGGACTTACATTGTAGTGTAAACATATCCTAAACCACATTACTCCATGACAGAAGTTCCAGGTTGTGGATAGCAAGCAGAGATAGGTGCTTAAGTCTGCAAAAGGGCACAGCTTACAACAAACTCTTGTCCTTGATGTCTCCTATTGCCTAGTTTAGGCCGCTCCCTGCCTAGCACACTGGCTTTTGTGGATCCCACTCTTAGGCCCCTTTCTCTCCACATGTATTGTATAGGGAGCCTATGCATGTGTAGCCCCAGGTTAGGAGTTGTAGCTTCGGTCCAAATCTGGGGCTCCAGCATCTAAAGTGCACCATGTAGGCTGCTGGAAGCGGCGGCCAGTACGTCCCTTGGCCCGCACTGCTTCCAGCAGCTCCCATTGGCCTGGAGTAGTGAACCGCAGCCACTGGGAGTCACAATTGGCCAAACCTGCAGACATGGCAGGTAAACAAAGGTGGCCCGGCCCACCAGGGGCTTTCCCTGCACAAGTGGCGGAACAAGTTTGGGAACCGCTGCGGTAAAGCAATAGAGTTGAACCCTGGGTCCTGGCTTGACTCAGGTTCAGGGTATGTCTATACAGTAAAGAAAACCTACAGCTGGCTTGTGCCAGCTGACTCAGGATTCAGGGCTGTTTCATTGCAGTACAGACTTCCAGGTTTGGGCTGGAGCCTGGGCTCTAGGACCCTGCAAGATGGGTCTAGAAGTATGTCTACACAGCAATGCAACAGCCCAAGCCCTGGCAGCCGGAGTTGGCAGCCCCTGTGACAGCGTGTAGATGGAAGGGGGTTAGGTTTGAGCCTGAGTTTAAACCCTGGGCTTATACTGCAGTGTAGACATACCAATGGTGTCTGCAGAATCAGGGCCTACGGTTGGTACAAGTTTTGAGATGACTGTGTCTTTTACTATGACTGGGAGCCTATTGTGTTAGGTACTGACTAAGCACTTAGTAAGAGGCAGTCCTTATGCTCAAGAGCTTTCACTCTAAATAGACAACAGAGAAGGGTGAAACGGGAAACAGATTCAGTGATTTGCCCAAGGTCACACAGCAAGTCAGTGGCAGAACCAGGATTAGAACCTAGGTCACCTGAGTCCCCAGTCCTGTCCCCTATCCACTGCACCACATTGACTTTCCTCTAGTGTACCTGATTATAAAGAATGTCACATGCTCAAAACCAAAACGTATCCTCCATCCCAAAGAACCTTGTATTACTTTACTGTTAATTACCGATCAGAAAAATGAAACTCCTGCTACCCCAAACATACATATAATTTCAAACTTTGTTCTCCTTATCTTCCTTATTTAGTGCCATGGGCTAACATTTTAAATGCCATATCTGCCCCCAACCCTTCCCCAGACCCCATTTGCTGGGGGAGAGAAAAGTGTCTTTTACATCAATGGATTTTGCTGCTTACATTTCTGGTGTGGTTGCATATTTTGCTGTGTGTGTGTTACAATCTCTGGAAAGGACCATGCACAGCAGGGAGAGGGTATTTTATTACGAGTTTTACAGTGTCTGGGGAAGGTATTTTGCTGTGTGTGTATGTTGACGTGTGCATGCTGAGAGGGAGGTATTTTGCTGAGTGCTGGGATGAGGTATTTTGCTGTGTGGGAGTGTGCATGCACACGAGCAGGGAGATATTTTTTTTCTGTGCACAAGTGCACTGGGAAGAGGTATTTTGGGTGCATGTGTGTGTGCTGGGAAGGAATATTTTAGAGATGGTGTGGGAAGGAGTATTTGGGATGTACTTGCAGGCCTGTGGTGGGAGAGGGAGTCAGGGTGGACTGATTTAAATTATTGATTTTAATCAACTTTTCCATTTGTACTTCAGTTCTTTTCTAAAGAAAAGTGCAGTCTCATTGGTTGATATAATTATGCAAACATACTGATTTACAACTAATTAGAGCCTTTATATTAGATTTGGTACTTTTTTTTGCTATCTAGTAGAGTACACTATAACTATATACATGTACTTAAGCAATTATTTCATTTAATGTTTTCAGATTCTTATTGATTCTACAGTTTTAGTATTTTAGAGAATAGTGAATGATATATTGCTTATTTACTAGATAATTAACTTTTTGCTCATGACTTGTCAAGCTGCATTAAGATGGTAACAAATTTAATTAAACAGAGGAAACAGCACACAAAATGTATTTTTATTAAACAAAACAAGCCCTTCATATAGTACTTGAACTATTTTGCCATATTTATAAAGCTTGATCTCAAAAGTTAGATGTTTTCCCCAATTCTTTCTTTATCAAGAAAAGCAGCCTTTAACTCCAAGTTTTGATCGAGGCTCATGGGTTCAGCATATTTATTTTTTCTTTAAATGTTTTAAGAGATTATAATAAGTTTAGTCTTTAGCATATTTTGTATTAAATTCAGATATTTTAACAGTTTAATTTTTAAAGAAAATCTTATAATTTAAACAACAAAATAAACAAATCCAGTTTAAATAAAAAATCTGATATTTTAAATTCATTTTTATCCACCCAAGAGAGGGTATTTTGGGGGCATGTGCTGGGAGATGGGTGCTGGGAGGGGGTATTTAGGAAGGGTGCTGGGAAGTGTGTGTATACTTTAAAGGGGTATTTTGGGGGTATCTTGGTGGTATGGGGCATGGTGCTGGGAGGGATGTGTGTACTGGGAAGAGGTATTTGGGGGTGTTGGGATGGGTGTGTGTGCTGGGAGCAGGTATTTTCGGGAAGTGCTGGGGGATTTATACTGGGAGGGTATATTTGGAGGTGCTAGAGGAGTGTGTGTTTTCTGGAGGGAGTATTTGGGGGGTACAGGAGGGGGTACCAGGAGGTGCTGGAGAAGTGTGTGTGTACTTGGAGGAGTATTTGGGGGGTACTGGGAGGGGATACCTGGGGGGTGCTAGAGGACTGTGTGTACTGGGAGGGGCATTTAGGGGTGTAGGTGTACTAGGAAAGGTACTGGGTGAGTGTACTGGGAGGGGGTACCTGGGGGGTGTTAGAGGAGTGGGTGTATTGGGAGGGGCATTGGGGGGTGCTGGGGGGGTACCTGGGGGGTGCTGGAGGAGTGGGTGTACTGAGAGGGGCATGGGGGGTACTGAGAGGGGGTACCTGGGGGGTGCTGGAGGAGTGGGTGTACTGGGAGGGGCATTGGGGGGTACCTGGGGGGTGCTGGAGGAGTGGGTGTACTGGGAGGGGCATGGGGGGTACTGGGAGGGGGTACCTGGGGGGTGCTGGAGGAGTGGGTGTACTGAGAGGGGCATGGGGGGTACTGGGAGGGGGTACCTGGGGGGTGCTGGAGGAGTGGGTGCACTGGGAGGGGCATTGGGGGGTTCCTGGGGGGTGCTGGAGGAGTGGGTGTATTGGGAGGGGCATTGGGGGGTACCTGGGGGGTGCTGGAGGAGTGGGTGTACTGGGAGGGGCATGGGGGTACTGGGAGGGGGTACCTGGGGGGTGCTGGAGGAGTGGGTGTACTGGGAGGGGCATTGGGGGGTACCTGGGGGGTGCTGGAGGAGTGGGTGTACGGGAGGGGCGTTGGGGGGTACCTGGGGGGTGCTGGAGGAGTGGGTGTACGGGAGGGGCGTTGGGGGGTACCTGGGGGGTGCTGGAGGAGTGGGTGTACGGGAGGGGCGTCGGGGGGTACCTGGGGGGTGCTGGAGGAGTGGGTGTACGGGAGGGGCGTCGGGGGGTACCTGGGGGGTGCTGGAGGAGTGGGTGTACGGGAGGGGCGTCGGGGGGTACCTGGGGGTGCTGGAGGAGTGGGTGTACGGGAGGGGCGTCGGGGGTACCTGGGGGGTGCTGGAGGAGTGGGTGTACGGGAGGGGCGTCGGGGGGTACCTGGGGGGTGCTGGAGGAGTGGGTGTACGGGAGGGGCGTCGGGGGGTACCTGGGGGGTGCTGGAGGAGTGGGTGTACGGGAGGGGCGTCGGGGGGTACCTGGGGGGGTGCTGGAGGAGTGGGTGTACGGGAGGGGCGTCGGGGGGTACCTGGGGGGTGCTGGAGGAGTGGGGTGTACGGGAGGGGCGTCGGGGGGTACCTGGGGGGTGCTGGAGGAGTGGGTGTACGGGAGGGGCGTCGGGGGGTACCTGGGGGGTGCTGGAGGAGTGGGTGTACGGGAGGGGCGTTGGGGGGTACCTGGGGGGTGCTGGAGGAGTGGGTGTACGGGAGGGGGGTACGTGTCCTGAGAGGGGCACCGGGTGAGCGTCCTGGGGGGGTCACTCCCGGGGTGGGGGGCGGTGTCGCTCTCCGGGGCTCCCTCTCCCCCCGGCAGGGCGCCTGGGGCAGGCCCGGGACGCGGTGCCCGCGCCTCCCTTCGGCTCCGAGCCCCGCGGCGGGGCAGGCGGCCGGGCCGAGAGGCGCTTGGCGGCGGCGCTTACCTGCCGGGCCGGGCCGGGCCGGGCCGGGGGATCCGGCGGCGGCGGCGGCGGACGCAGGGCGGGCGGCGCCAGCGGGGCGGAGCTGAGCGAGCTCGGGAGGCGGGGGGCGGCCCGTGCCTGCGCCGCGCGGGGCGGCTGCTTGCGGGGTTGTGCGAGGAAGCGGGGTGTCTGCTGAGACTGTCTGTGGAGGGGCCCGGGGGGGGCGACGGCCTTTGCTGCGGGGCACTGGGAGCTGCAGCGTGTTACTGTCCGGGGGTCGCGTGCGCCACTCCGGGCTTACTGGGTTTACACGCGGTGACGCAGCTCGGGAAGCGCTCGCTGGCTGCGGCTGAGTGCAGCCTTTGGCTCGCGGGTTGTGCGCCCCGACTGGAGCTGAGCGGGACGGCGCCGGGCGGGGAGGATGCACGTGTGGGTGTAGACACACGCACGACGTAGGTTGTTGCAAGGCAGCTGACATCAGCCTCGCTTGGTCCTGTAGATCAGGCCCTCAGTGTTTAGAAATTACCAACTGGTTTACGAAATAACTACATAAAAAAAGGAAGAGAAGGGGATCCTGGCCTTCGCCCCTCCCTGCTAGAAAATTGCAACCTTTTGATTTTAACTGATAAAGGAAATGGGTGGCAGTTTGCCTTTCATGCCTATATTGGAAAGTTTGCAGTCATTGCCTCAGTTCTTGCAGTGGGTTGAGGAAATTTCGAAGTCAGTTTCTGTCGCCTTTGCAAAATTTGTCAGTGTAATTTTTGTGTGTCTGTGATTCTCCAGAGAAAATAAAGTGTGTGCAGCTCTGTAGAAGAGGAAAAATCTTTTCTAAATCAGTTTCAAATCTGAACCCCATGTTCAAATGTTTGGGGTGTCTATGAGCATCTCTAAAGCCACCACCTTAGATTCCTTTTTAAAACTCACCTATATGGTAATGACTACAGAAAACTGCCACTCATGATAATGGCGAGGTAGGTGGCAAGCTGTGCTAACTGCTACAGCTAAAAATCATACACCCATCTGTTCTGTGATAAAACAGCCTATTGTTTTTGTTACCTTGCTTCCCAGTCTCCCTCACTGCCTGCTTTGCTGTTTCATCTACCTGTCTTTTAGCTTGTAAGATCTTCAGGGAAGGAATTCTCATTTACTATATCTTTGGACAGTGCTTAGACCAGTGGGCCCTCAGTATGAAGCTATTGCAACATAAATTATTAATAATAAACCTTTTCAAGATCCCAGCTGCATCCTTGAGAGAGGAAAAGACTCTGCCGTAGGGAAAGGAGTGACAGAATGTGATTGATACTGGTTTTTTCATCTGCAGAAGACAAAATATTTTCCCCTTGGAATCCAGATTAACCTACAGAGGTGTGGAATTTGAGAGTGCCAGCACCTACGGAGGATAATTTTGGCTGAAGCAAAAAAGATTGAAGTACCACTTTATTTTTGAACCTTGGACTATGCAATGTTAAATAGGGGGAGATTTTCAAAAGCCCAAATGACAGTGCCTTTGAAAATCTCCTACCTGTACAATTTTAATGTTAGTATGAGCTATAAAGCAGAGGCAACACATGGGGGGGAGGACACACAGGGTCATGTGCCCCCAGAGATTTCTGACTTGCATTTACAACAGCTTCTAGATCAGAGATTTTCAAACTGTGAGGCATGCCTCCCGGGGGGCGGGGGGGGGGAGGGAAGAACCTCACAGTTTGAAAACCTCTGTTAATCTGGCACCAGCCCCATCGGCATGATGAGGGCAAAGAAAAGAGGAACCAACTAGGCATCCACCAGCACTGGGGGGCTTGCAGGGTGGAGCCATTGTAATCCAGGGGGCTCAGCATGAGCAGCTGAGTGTTGGGGCTCTCCATGGAGCTGGGCAGCACACTGGGGGTAGGCAGGATCGTTGGAGCAGGCGGGGCAGGGCTGTTGCTGGTGCCTGGCAGCAGGGAGTTGGGCTGGGAGGGAACCAGCATATCCATCCCCACCTTCCCTGAAGCAGCCGTGGGTGCTGGGCTCCGCAGCAGCTTCAGCTGCCATGGAGCCCGGCCAGAGGTGGCTCAGCAGGGGAAGGCACCCTCTGCAGGAGGAGTGGTGCCGCATGTGGCTGCTGCTTTGGGCGTAAAGCCTAGGGAACAGAGCAGCCCTGTGTTCCCTGGGGCCAGGGCCTGGGCCAAGTGGGGCAGCGGAGTGCTAAGGAGGGCTCTAAGCCCCTGCCCAGGGGGCTACTGCAATGACTGGGAGTTTAGGGCAGGAACAGGCTGGAAATTGCTTCCCCCCACTTCAGCACTTATCTGAGGGGCAGAGAGGCTCCCCCATGCCAGTGCTGCATGGGGCTCCAGGTGGCTTTGGCACATGTAGGGCTCAGCTCCTCCTGGGAAGTGCCTCTTTGCTTAGAAACTATAGGAGTCAAGAAGAAGATTGCTGCTTTTTTGTGAGTGAAACATACATTGTTCGTGATTGCCCTAATGATCGCCTTGCTGTGCATGGCATCTACTGCAGCTGGTAGGAGAGGCGAGGCATGGAGCAGTCACATGCCCCTTCAGAACCTTTAAATTATGCCCCTCACACTGTCAACAGTTACAGGTTGCCTCTGTTATAAAGTTAATGCTCAGCTCACTGAGCTGGGACCAGACCTTTATGCTTAAAAGCGAGACATTTCAATGTGCAAGAAGTTATATTCTATCATTCTAAACTTGATTATATTCCATCATTTTTAAACTTCCAATTAATCTATCCCTCCCCCAAATAAACAAAATCATGGAACTAACATGACATTTTCAGCCATCACATTGTTCTCTCTGCTTGTGTGTTATATTCCTCCCCCACAGTGTCTGTCTTGTCTATTTAGGTGGTAAGCTTGTCAGGGCAGGGATTGTCTATGTTTTGTACAGGGCCTAACACAATGGGGCTCTGATTTTAGGTGGTCCCTAGGCACTACTGTAAATAACATGATTAATGATAACACTGCCCCACCCTCCCAGTCTTTTATCACATCATTCTCTGTCCAGTCCACCAATGACATCAGCCTCAATAGCCTATTTGTCCACTTCTTCCAACAACAGTCTCCACATTTTTCCATGTGACTCCCCTATCATGGATCTCCCTTCTGAAACTGGCTGGCAATGTCGCTGTCCTCACTTCATTCTAAGGTTATAATTTATCTGTATCACAATAGTGCCTAGATGCCCCAGCTGAGGTCTGGGCCCCATTGTCCTAGGCACTGTACAAACAGAATGATAGTTCCTGCCAGGAAGAGCTTCCAATCTAAGCAGACAAGATGGACAAAGGGTGAGGAATGGGGGTCTAGCCAGTGAACAGTATGATGGTCTGCAATTGTCATGTTAGGTCCACGATTTTATTGTTTCTTTTTTCAGAAAAAAATACGGGTGGGCTTTTGTTGGAGGGAACTAAACAGAGACCTGAAAGAAGGGAGAGGGGACATGGCGGCGGGGGGGAGGGGGGATGGCAGGAGGACAGTGAAGCTCCCATGATGTAATCAGTGTTTGAAGGTCCCTGCTGCAACTACTTATCTGCTCCTGCCACCTTGTCTTTCTGGCTGGCTCCTCCCAGGAGGGTCTTTCTTCCCCAGCTCATGCAGCCTCACCTCTCCCGCAACCACATAGAGAAATGGGAACTTCTAATACCACTTTAAAACTCCTGCTACACCTTCAAGAAACAAGTTGACTAGTTCATCCACTTATTTATTTAATTAATTTTATTTAAAATATTATGTTACTGAGTAACCACATTACCTTATTGTTATTGGCCCAGCTTTTCCGCCTCACTCCCTCTGTATTGTTTTGTTACTCCCCACATCATGTCTAATTTCAGACAGGTTTCTATCCTCAGGGCTGGGATCGTGGGTAAGGCTGTGAGTCTGTCACAGAAGCCTCGGATTCCGTGACTTTCTGTGACCTCTGTGACTTATGCAGCTGGTGGGTATGGCTGACCCCTTAGGGCCAGCCGCATCAGTAGGGTTGCCAACTTTCTAATCGCACAAAACCAAACACCTTAGCCCTGCCCCTTCCCTGTGGCTCTGCCCACACTCACTACATTCCCCCACCCTCACTCTCTTTCACTGGGCTGGGGCAGGGGTTGGGGTGCAGGAGGGGGCTCCAGGCTGGGGGGTGGGGGTGAAGGACTCAGAGCACGGGAGGGGGCTGCAGGTTGAGACAGGGGGTTGGGGTTTAGGAGACGGTACCGGCTCTGGGGTGGAGTCAGGGATGAGCGATTTGGGGTGTAGGAGGGGGCTCCAGGATGGGGGTGTGGCCAATGGATTCGGAGTGTGGGAGAGGGCTGCGGGTTGAGGCGAGGAGGAGTGGGGAGGGCTCCAGCTGAGGTGCAGGCTCTGAGGTGGGGCTGGGGATGAGAGGTTTGGGATGGAGGAGGGGGCACTGGGTTTGGGTGGGGGCTCAGGGCTGAGGCAGGGCTTGGGCTTATCTCAGGTGGCTCCCTGTCAGTGGTGCAGCAGAGCTAAGGGAGGTTCCCTGCCTGTTCTGGCTCCGCACTGCACCCTGGAAGTGGCCAGCAGCAGGTCCAGCTCCTAGGCAGGGAGTGGCCAGGAGGCTCCACACATTACTTTCGCCTGCAGGCACCACCCCCCAGCTCCCATTTGTCATGGTTCCCAGCAAATGGGAGTGCAGAGCCCCATGCCCCCCCCCAGGAACCAGACCTGCTGGATGCTTCCGGGGCACAGCACGGTGCCAGAACAGGTAGGGACTAGCCTGCCTTAGCCCCATTGCCCCTTTTAACGGCCCGGACAGAGGTGCTGACTGGAGCCGCCAGGGTCCCTTTTCAGCCGGGCATTCTGGTCAAAAACTGGACACCTGGCAACCCTACGCACTGGCTGCTGCTGCTGCTGCTGCTGGGGTCACCCCATGCTGCTCCTCTCCCCCACAGCTGCAGTAGTGGTGGTCCCAGGCTGCCTCTCTCCCGCAAGCTGCAGTAACGGTGCCTTCCCCCCCAGGCTACAATAAAGGTGCCCCAGTCCGTCCTCCTCCCCAAGCACCAGCAGCGACCTGGAGCCCCGCCCCCTCCAGAGCAGCAGCGGTACCCCCAGAACCCCCCAGAGCACCTAAGATTTAGTCAGGGGTATTTATAGTAGAAGTCATGGATAGGTCAGTGGTCGTGAATTTTTGTTCACTGCCTGTGACCTGTCCCTGACTTTTACAAAAAATACCCGTGACTAAATCTTAACCTTAATCATGGGGCAGGTTCGCCAGACTTGGTAAGGAGCTTTTGGGGCAGGTCCAGGAGCAGGTACAAAGGTGGCTTTTAGCCACCTTTATGTTCCCCCGATCTCGAGGCCTCTGGTTCTAGCACATACCCCCGTGAAAGCTGGAGCAGGTTGAAGGCAGTTCTGGCTCATGTTGGCTGCCACTGGGCCTCTGGCTGCTGAGGCACACTCTGATGCTGGGGTGCCCCATCCCTGCCCCCTGCGTGACTGTGAGGGGTGTGCAGTAGTAGCTGTGGTGGTGACTGTATGCCACCTGAGGATTCCTTAGACTGAAGCAGGGGTTCTCAAACTGGGGGTCGGGAGGTTATTACATGGGGGGGTCGTGAGCTGTCAGCCTCCACCCCAAACCCTGCTGTGCCTCCAGCATTTATAATGGTGTTAAATATATTAAAAAGTGGTTTTAATTTATAAGGGGGGAGGGGGTCGCATTCTGAGGCTTGCTATGTGAAAGGGGTCACCAGTACAAAAGTTTGAGAATCACTGGACTAAAGGGATCTTTAAGTGGCTGGGCCTGCTGACCCCTGGGCCTGCTTTACACTGCTGAAGTGGTACAAAGCAGCCAAGTGCTCTGAAAGGTGCAGATCTATGGCTCTTATCTGTATTAGTAGTTGCTTAGCTCACTATTAAATACTGATAAGTAAAATAAGTGATAATCATCCATACAAGTTACTCAACAAAAGCCCAGCGTGTCCATTTTACAATATATACCCCAGAAGAAAATGTGCCTATGCAGCTTTTTCATGGTTATTTCTACTTATTACTTAATGCAGGCAACTGTTTTTTCCTGAACTTTTGTGCGCTTTAGATTGGTCTTGGGGCAGTACCTGCCATATTTGTTCCATATATCAAACTATGCACAGCTCCTACCCTGCCTGTCTTATGAGAGGGGACTGGAAGAGCTTGGTTTGTTTAGTCTAACAAAAAGAAGGCTGAGAGGTGATAAGATTGTTCTCTCTAAATTTACTGGGGGAAAGGGGGGAGTGTTAAATAGCAGGGAGGATAAAGCTAGAGAACAATGCTGGCACAGGAACAGATGGAGGTAAACCATGAAGAAATTCAGACTGGAAATTAGAAGAAGGTTTCTAACCATCAGAGGGCTGAGGTTCTGGGACAGCCTGCCAATAGGAGTTGTAGGGGCACACAACTTAGTTAGTTTTAAAAGAAAGCTGGACAAATTGATAAGTGCAGTTGTATGACAGGGTTTCTTGTGATGGCAGAGAGCAGGGCTCAGGAGCCCTGGGGCTCACTTCCAATTTACGTCTTACTTGCCTAAAGGTTCATGCTTCAGGATTTCTGCCGACCACCTACGGGGTGAGGCAGCGATGTATTCTGTTTGTTTGTTTTTATTGTGGCAGCGAGCATTCTCTCTCTAAAGTGCTTGACTGGCTGGTTCTTGGACACATGCTGAAGGTCTAACTGGTTACCATATGTGAGGTTGGGGAGGACTTTTCCCGCAGGTCAGAGTTCAGGTCAGATGTGTCTTTCCTAATTTGTCCATCTCCGTGGTTGTAAAGCAGCATGCGTGCCGCTAGCACTTGATGAAATAGTCATGCTGATAGTGTATTTGTGAACCTAAGAGCCCCTTTATGTCAACTAGCAAAGGGCATACTCAACACAACAATAGTTGTCAGACTATTTAGCCAAACAGTGTATTGTAAGGTATCATATAAAAACTGGTGACATGCTGGTCATGAATATCTTTGCATGATATATGTACTGGTTGTGTATAAAGAGTTATGTATGCGTGCAGGAAATTTGATCTTAAAATATGTTTTTGAGGCAAGCCTGCCTTAGACAAAGGAATGTGGATTTACCTGTCTGGGTCAAGCTTTGTAAGCCATAGACAGTAAAAGTATATTTACAAATAAAGTAAACAAAGCTGGGAGGAAACAGCTGGTTGAGCACAGCAGGGAACGCACTGGAGCAGAGTTAAAGAAACCCCTACAACAACCCAGTTCCTGTTTCTCTGCCCCTTCCTTCCCGGAGCCCAGCCAGGGGGGCCACACACTCAAACCCGCTCCCCCGCAGAGTCCAGCTGCAGCCCCCCCCCCCCACTCCAGATGCTCACATCCTCTGCCCCCCGGGAGGCCAGCTGCGGAACCTCCCCTGGCTCAGACATTCACACCCTCTACCCCTCAGAGCCCAGGGATTCAGCGGGAGAAACAGCCTGACAAGCCTTAGTCCCAGGCTCGTATGGAGTATCCTGTGCGCTGCCACCTCCTTCCTTCAGGGCATGCTGGGAACTGCAGCTGCTGGGAACCCTCCAGTTCCCTCCCTCACCTCCGGGCCTTGTCTTCTATTTGCGAGCTGGGTTCTGCCAGGTCCAGTGGTCTCTAGTGGCAGCCATCATCTCTGCAGACCATTTCTATGGGGGAAAAGGGAAATTCTGCACACACAACATTAATTTCTGCAAAATTCTGCATAGCGCAGTGGTGCAGAATTCCCCTAGGAGTAATACCATGAACACCTGATTAAGGAATAACCAAAGTTTTTCCAAGCAACCGTTAAGCCTGGAATTGGACAAGAGATAGGTAGAACTCAAACCCATACTGTACTGGAAATATCTGTGTATGCAACTTTTTCTATTTTCCAAACAATGTTCTCTAAGAATGATAAGGCAAAATTTTCAAATCTGAGTGTCATTTATGCTCCTAAATCCATATTTAGTTACCTAAATAGACGTGTCCTCATTTTCAGAGGAGCTGAGCACCTGCAGTTCCCAATAGCTCTCTGTGCCTCAGGCTTCCAATTTGCAGAATGGGGATAAAGATGCTATACTCCTTTGTACAGTGTGTTGAGATCTATGAATAAATGATAAAGTACTCTTACAACATTCATCTCAGTGTTTGTATATGGCTCTGTCATACAACTCATTTGAAAAACTCCCTTGCACCAAAGGGATAGAAAAGAATAGAACTTTACATATCTTTTATAAAACACACAGTTTTAGTACACACAGACATCCAAATGATACAAAAATTCTCAGTGCATACATTTACTGATTCCTAGAGACTACAATAATTCATTCATTAATTTTCGATCCCTAGGCTTTGAAAAGTACTTTATACACACATTTCCATTTCTTTTTTCTAACAAGAGAAGGCAGTTACATTTTTAAAAACTAGCAAGTGATAAACAATAACTTCTAACTGAGCCTTCGCACATAATGCAAGAATCCAGTTGAAAAAGGCTAAAGTTTGTTTTGGAAAATCTGTCTTTTCTATGAATAAAAAAAAAATCTTTTGAAGATGCATGTCTTGCTATTACATCGCTTCTACTGATTTACTGAATCCCAGCAAAGGGCTGCTTATACACAGTGAAAAGCAAAGCTGACTGAATATATTAGAATGTTAACCATAAAACAAGCCTGTGAGTCCCCAGGGTGAAATACAATTAAAGTTAAAACTTCCCAGTGTAGCAGGTTTTTTAAAATGTCTAGTTTTACATCTTGACTGTATGGGGAGGACTTTCCACTGTACATCTAAGACATTGTTCTGCAGCTGCAAGTTGCTGGGTTGCAAGTTGCTGGATTCAGCTGCGAAGATTTTAAAAGCTGCTTTGTTGGCAGCCTAGGACACATCCGTGACCTTATTAAAGGAGAAGTAAAAGCTCTTTTTTTTTTTTGCAACAGTAAATCTACTAATTTTACAGTCAGTTGAACAGCAATGGATTAATTTGTTTAAAGTCTGCATTCACAAAGAAAACGTGAACTTCACTGCCTTGAATACCCTAAACTACAGTGTGATATTTGAAGGGTAGAAACTATTACAACTTGCCCTAGAATGTCACCTGCTTCTCAGCACAGGTGCTGACCTCTCAGTCTATTCTGTGCCTCCTGACAGACTAGCAGCTAGGCTGAGCCTTTGTGTGCAACAGAGAACTCTTTTCCAATGACTGGGCCAGTTTTCTTCAGCAGCCACAGGAAGCAGAATAAAGAAGAGGTTAAGGGCCACAATGTGGGTCAGTATGGGTTAAATTTAGTTAACATCAGAGGTTATAGCTTTTAACAATAGCTTGAAGGAAACTTATTTGAAGATGCAATTTGTTTCTTCTTTGTCAACCATTATTTTTTTTAACTCTATTGACAGTGACAGCTTAACAAAGTTTTTATATGCCAGGGTTTTTCATCCTTTAGAGAATAAAGAACTGTGATGCTAAAAAGAGATGCAGGTGGAAGACTTGATAAAGCTTCCATGATTTTCCAATTGAGGGTTGAAAGTAGGCTCCCTGCTTGGCTAAGTCAAAAATAATTTGTAGATGTTGAAAAAAAACCAACCACATTAGGAATGGAGGAGCTTTTTGCACGCAAGTTGCCAGTGGCAGAGTGTTTTATCAGCAATATTATAACTGAATAGCATGTGTGTGTGTTTTATTCCAAGATAATCTAGTGGGTTTTTTTCTATCTACTACTAAACATGATCAGAGCGAAATCCTCTTAACAAAATTCCTGATTCATCTTTCCTTGATATTTACTGGTTCATAACGTATGGAGCTTTTTTCCCCCTGCACCCCCCTTCAGTAAAGAAAGAAATGTGTTTCACTGACAGACTATGTACTACAAAATGGTCTACGTGAATATTCACATCACTAGTTCAGCTTATTAAAATGCAAAGGTTAAAAATGCTCTCTAAACTCTTTTTTTCAGAGGATACAAGTAAAATGCATAACAAACATTCAGGTGGACCTTTTATATTACTGTGTACATACTGGAATTATAAGGCTTGTGCCAATCAATCTCTTCTTTATGTTATATATTCTAGTGCAAAATAAGAACTGTTTGTATTGTGCTGGATAAGACACTTAATTGTTGCTCTGAATCCCTGAACTTGAAATCCTAAAATTTTATTTAATTAAATCTGCTGAGAATTAATCTTTAGTATAAACATATACGTTTCATTAGCCTTTACTTAAAAAAAAAGATTTATTTGGATATTATGATGCATGCCACTGTGATCTGTGCATTAGAAACACGTAGGCCCAAACTTTGTGTTGTTTATTGGTGTGAACATCATTAAATTCATTGGTGTGAACTTTAAATTGAGAACTTTTGCCCCATATAGCTAGATTATAGCTTTTGTGGTGTATGCTAACAATTTGACAGTGCTGTTCACTAAGGTAAGCTTTTCTCTGTGAAATAGGTTAGTATATATTTTCTGGCCACTAAGAGCCAAATTCTTCTCTTAGTCACACTAGCTCAAATCTGGAGTAACTCCATTTAAAAATCACTGGAGTTACTTATATTTGTACTGGCGTGACTGAAAGCAGAATTTGGCCCTAAAGTTGGGTAATGCACATTATTTTTCATGATTTTACAAGGCCAAATTCTGCCCACAGATAAGGGACATCTGGGAGTTTCCAAGGAATCAATGCCAGAGAAACACTTAAGGCAGTTCTTTTATTTCCGGTTTGAGTGAATTGTGTGCCACCAGATGGATGTGTGTATGTGAAGGCAGCACTGAGACTGACAATGGGAGGATGTAGTGGTAATAACCATGTAGGGCCTTCTCTGTGAATAGATCTAAGGGAAAGGGGCACAGGCTGGCCCAAGTTCTCAGGACACTACATCTCCCCACTGTGGGCTGCACATCAACAGGGCAGCCAGTGCATTGTGCAGGTGGACGCACGCCACATCTAATCTCCTTGTGACAAACAAGGAACATAAGAGCCATTTAAAAAACAACATAAGCCATAAGCCATTTAAAAAACAACAACAAAAAACTCCCCTTATTATTCTGTTCACAAAGCTTAGCCAAAACTGAGCTGTGAGGGGAATAGAAACGTCTTTTAAAATATTTAATGCTCTCATTTTTCTTCTGAGCTGTTCTGAGCAGCCTTAGCCTGTTCATTTCAAAGGCTTCACGCAGACAGCAGGCATCAACCAGCCCGCGCAAAGTGGATGCTTGGGTAGGAGAATTGCAAAGCAAAGCTAACGGCAATACTACTGTTAACACGCTGTGTTGAGGGTGTTTGTTTATTCCAGATCATTGATCTATTTTTAATGGTGGCGCTAGTGCTGGTTCGTTTATGGCTTTTAGAGTAGTCTAATGCTCTAGTTGGTAGGGCATTGGGCTGGGGGTCAGGACACTGGGTTCTGTTTCCAGCTCTGCTGCTGCCCTGCTGTGTGACCTCGAGCAAGTCACTTCACCTTTCTGTTTCCTCTCCCATCCTTTGTCTGTCTTGTCTATTTTGACTGTAAGCTCTTTGAGGGCAGGGATTGTCTCTGGCTCTATGTTTGTACAGTGCCTTGCACAATGGAATCTCAGTTGGGCCTTTTAGCGTGAGTGTTATTTAAATAAATTATAATGGAATGTTCCTCCATGCAGAAATCTGAACAGCCAATCAGGATTCCCCACTGAGCTGAGAGCTGCACTGACAGCCTTAACAAAATAAAAGACTTTCAGAAGACTGAGGATTCCTGGATGCGGATTAATTAGTTAATGTTTGTGTAGCCTTTTGAATAGGAACAGCGTTAGGTAAGTGTTAATTATGATATCTATGTAGTTAGAAAACAATTTATAATGCTGTAAATACTTCAAATAATGCTAATGGAGTTTTATTCAAAATCTCAGTAGGGATCTTCAGAACTTGATTGGCTTACATTTTTTTGTGAACTTAATTTATCATAAACCTAAAATTGTTTTGTGTGTCTCCCTCTGTCTGTCTCCAGCTGGCAGATGGAGTTCAAGTGCATTGGGATACTGGTCAGATCCTCAGCTGCAGTAAATCACCATACCTCCATGGAAAGATATGCTGACCTCTACCAATTGAGGATTTGGCCCACTGTTAAAATTACATGCAAGAGAGTTATGATCTTAGCAGAATTTTATCATTTTGATTCTCCTCTAAGATCTCCCTTCTATGGGGATGTTCTTCCACTAGATCTAATATTTACACTATTAAAATTAATGATTATACACTCAAATACCATCTGTTATGAGAACAAAAGTATTCATGCCAATCGATTGCTCGTTTGTGGCTCCAGTGTTTCCATCCACAATGAAAACAGAGTGCTTCCAGTATGTCAAAATTGTACCTATGGAGAATTTTGTCTGCTTTCATTCAGATTTCAGACCTCAGTCATGGTCAATTCCTACAACTTTTTGCTTCCAGAGAGTTCTCTCTTTACACCAGGCTTGCTCTCAGAGAGCCCCAAAGGCAACATGTCTGCAGCTGGGCCAACTTCCAGAACCCCATTTAAGTTATGTCTCATCAAGATTTTGCTCATATATGGCTTCCTACAGCAGCAGCTTGCTTCCACCTTTGCCCTGCTTAGCTCCACTATTAAATCCCCATCCCACCCACTATCTCTGCTGTAGGGTCACTGGATGGCATATCTTCACTGCTCCCTCAGGAAATCCCATAAACCTGACTTTTCTTTCCTAACAGACTTTTCACCCCCTGAAGGAAGGACAGTCTGCCAGAGTCCATTGGCTTACAACATGCCCAGAGTTAGGGACTATGGTCTCAGCCCTGTAACAGGATCCTTATGCATCCATGGGCTCCCATCAAAATCAGCTGGACTCCATGTGATCCTAAGGTTCTGTCCTTGTAGATCTTATTGCAGGATGAGGTCTTAAAAGGAGAGCTCCTCAGAAAAGCCTAGTTGCAAAAGCCAGCCCACAGTGTAACTTGCTTCCATTTTCAGATGGGTTAGACCAGGGGTGGGCAAACTGTGGCCTGTGGGCCACATCTGGCCCTCCAGCTGATTCCGGCCCTTGAGCTCCCACTAGGGAGAGGGGTCTGGGGCTTGCCCCGCTCCTGCGCTCCAGCCAGGGAGCAGGATCGGGGGCCACTCCACGCACGCTGCAGCTTCGCGCAGCTCCTGGAAGCAGCAGCATGTCCCTGCTCCAGCTACTATGCATAGGGGCAGCCAGGGGGCATGCTGCCCCCGCCCCAAGTGCCAGCCCCACAGCTCCCATTGGCCAGGCACTGCGGCCAGTGGGAGCTGCAGGGGCGGTGCCTGCAGACAGGGCAGTGCACCAAGCCGCCTAGCTGTGCCTCCATGTAGGAGCTGTGGGGGAGAAGGGGGAACGGGACGGGACATGACATGCCACTGCTTCCAGGAACTGCTTGAGGTAAGTGCTGCCTGGAGCCTGCATCCCTGAGCCCCTCCTGCGCCACAACCCACAGCCCTAACCTTCATCCCCCTCCCACCCTCCAAACCCTTCAATCCCAGCCCGGAGCACTCTCCTGAACCCCAAAATCCTCATCCCCAGATCCACCCCAGAGCCTGCACTCCCAGCTGGAGTCCTCACCCGCCCCCCCGGTGCCCTAACCCCCAGTCCTGATCACCATCCCACCCTCCGAACTCCTTGGTCCCAGCCTAGAGCACCCTCCTACACCCCAAATAACCTCATCCCCAGCCCCACCTCAGAGCCTACACCACCAGTTGGAGCCCTCATCCCCCCTCCTGCACCCCAACCCCAGTCCAGAGCCCCCTCCTACACCTTGAATTCCTCATTTCTGGCCCCACCCTGGAGCACACAGCCCCCAGCAGAGCTCTCACCCCCTCCTGCACCCCAACCCCAATTTCATGAGCATTCATGGCCTTCCATATAATTTCCATACCCAGAAGTGGCCATTGAGCCAAAAAGTTTGCCCACCCCTGAGTTAGATGGACAAACAAAAGTATCATTATTCTGTTCTACTCTACAGGTTTCTGTATTGTGCTCATCACCCTAGTATCTGAGCGCCTTCCACTAGTGCATTCGCTGTTGGTTATCCCTTGCTAAAATTGCTTTTTTCTTGCAGCTGTTATTAACTATTACTTATGTCAGGCATCTCAAAAGCTAGTACATACATGATCATCCAATCTGAACTATAATGGGGCAGTTCCTCTGCATTGTGTTTGAGCAGGAAGTTCAAGGGTTAATTAGTTCATGATTGTAAAGCCTTTTAAAAGTATATAACACTCTCTAAATTCTAAGTATTATCTTATTTATTTATTTGGATTTATGTAGCACCAACCATAGCTCAATATCTAGGTATATTTATCAATAACATTAAAATGACAGAGTTGAGGATCTCTTACCATCAATACCCTGCCACCAGCCCCCTTCCATTTAAACCTGGGTAATGGAACCACAAGCAATGTGTTAGATCTCATGTTTTGTTGTAAAGCATAGAGGGGAGTAGCCTCTTAGTTACCAGGGATTCAGAAACCAGATCAGCACCAACATCTTGAATTGCACTCAGAATTAACTCACGTTTTCAGCTAGCATCAAATTATCCAATACATCACAACTATAGATGGGGAAAATAAGATTTAGCAGGATCTAGTCATACCATAGAAATTACTACATTAATTTTATTAAGGTTTGAAGAATCACAAGAGAACAGAGCCCTTCTGTAAAATGTGCTCATTAAGTACTATTAGTACTTATATACAGTAATACTGATCATAGGAGCAGCTCAAAGTACTTTACAAACGTTAATATAATTAGCACTCATTATAGCACTTTTAGTTAGTCAAGTGACCATGCAGACCTATCTGAATAATCCTCAGCAAACCCCAGTAAGGTAAATAAGTATTATGCTTGTTTTCCATTTGGGGAAACTGAGGTGAAGTGCTTTGCCCAGGGCCATACATGAAGAAAACGCCAGAGCTGGGATTAGAAGTCTGGACTTTTTAACTTTCAAACCCACAAGTCATTCCTCCAGACCAAGCTGCATCCCAATTTAGCCTCACTTCGCCCCTGAAAACGATAATATCCATTATAGCTATTTTATGGATGTGTAAATTGAGGCATGGAGAGGTGCAATATCTTGTCTAAAACCACTGAGCAAGGAAAAAGCAGAGCTAGGACTAGAAACCAGGACAATTGACTCCTAGTACCACATTCTAACTATTAAACCGAACGATGTCTGTGGAATTTGAGGGCCCTGGGTCAGTGACGTGTTACCACTGTACATTTGCTTTTGTTTAAAGACTTGCATATGGTGCTAATGCACAACATCTTGTATCCATTACCTTGTGGTATAATTAATTGCCACTCTGAAGGTTATATATATGTGTCTGATGAGGACAGAAAAGGTTCTTGTACACGGGAAAGATAGTTATGTACCATCCTTGTAATAAATATCTGCTAAATACATGTAGAATTTAGTGACAATCTACCTTTTTTAAAAGCATTAATAGAGCTGGTTGGAATATTTTTGCCAAAATGAAATTTCAGCAAAATGTGCTGTTTTGTCAAAGCTGAACCATTTTGGTTTCCTTTTGCTGGGAAGGTTTTAGGGTGTGAGCCTCTACCGGCTGGATCTCTGGCTGGACTACATCTCCCCTGATGCACCACACTCTTCCCACCTTGGCTAGTTACTCCAAGTACATGATGTGAGTCGAGCCCAGCCCATAAAGGGGAATGAGAACATGAATCACTCAAAGTGTAACTCCCAGGAGGCATCCTGGTGGCATTTCCAAATCAAAATATATTGGATTTGGGTTTTTTTTTAAATATATAAACAAAAAGTCAACATTTTCCATGGAAAACAGGCACCTTTTGCAAAAAGTGTGTGTTTAGTTGACACACTTTTCCATAGAAAACCAGTTTGGGCAGAAAATTTTAGACCAACCCTAATCAATAAGCATTCAGGAATCAGCTTTGCCAGAAGCGAAGGCACGGCACTTTTTATTAACTGAGCACTCAGCGCCATCTGAGTCTGCTCAGGCGTTTGGAAACATCTCGTTTACGCTGGTCACACTATACTGCAATTAGACGCCCACAGCTGGTCTGTGCCAGCTGACTCGGGCTATGGGGCTGTTTTATTGTGGTGTAGATGTTTGTGCTTGGGCTGGAGTCCGGGTTCTAGGACCCTCGGAGATGGGAAAATCCCAGAGCTCAGGCTACAGCCCGAGACTGAATGTCTACACTGCAATTACACAGCTCCTTAGCCTGAGTCAGCTGGTATGGGCCAGCCGCTGGTGTCTAGTTGCAGTGTAGACATACCCACATAGACTTAGGACAGTTGTCACTCCTATACCAACATTGCATAACTGCATTTGGATAATCACTCCCAAACTAATAACTGCTTGATACCTCTGCAGTCACAATGGTAGTTTTGTTGACTGGATGAAAGAGAACTTACAGAGCCTGCTTTTCCTCTCTGCTTGGTTGCACGGTTCATATGGAAAGGGTCTATTAGCTGGGGCAGCCACACAGGGATGGGCACCTCAATGAAGGGTTATGGTCATGTTCATTATATGCAAATTTGCTAGAGCATTTATCTAACTATTCATTAAAAGAATATCAATTGGTACATCAGCATAGCTCTCATCAGATCCAAAATATTTCTCATGTAAAAAAAGCTATGCTGGAAAAAGCATTTTGGCCATGTAAAGAAAGGACAAGTCATAATCATTCCTGGTGTAACTGTATCAGAAACATCAAATCTGCACCAGGGATGAATATGAACATCTGCAAAAACAACCACTGTACAAGTGATCTACTCACTTAAATAGTCACATTAAACAAATTAGTCCTAAATTCATCTTGTTTTTCTTGATTATTTAAATCAACAACCTTCTTCTGGCTTGACTGATGTGTCTGAAGTTTTTCTTTTCTAGCTTTCAAATTTATTTGTTTGTTTTCCCTACATGAGAAATTTATTTCATTGCTTTTCCCCCCACTGTGATTTATAAAAAGGCAAGAATTGACCTACATGTGCATAGATGGGAAGTTAATAGAAATTTTAATAAAAGTACCAGCTGTAATATAAACAGATATTTTAGATCAATATGTTACACAGTTTTATATTAGCATCTGCATTTGTGGAATTATTTTGGCCACAGGAAAGTTCCCCCATTGTTAGATTAATGCAACTGAACCCTACTGAAATTTTTTTAAATGTTAAAAATTGAATAAGAAGGCCATAAAGTTCAAACCACCCTGTTCCCTATTTCATGTCAAAAATCTACCTAGAAACAAAATGTCCATGACAGTTATATTTCATGCTCTTTTGCTTCAAGAGGAAGCAATGTTGTAATATTTTTATTAAACGCAGAATATTTGACAGGTTTCAGAGTAGCAGCCGTGTTAGTCTGTATTCGCAGCTGTAGCTCACGAAAGCTTATGCTCAAATAAATTTGTTAGTCTCTAAGGTGCTACAAGTACTCCTTTTCTTTTTGAGAATATTTTTGGTTTACAAAGAATCATTTAGGCCTTGTCCTGCAAAAATACCCATAAGAGTAACTTTACTCATGAGAGTAGTCCAACTGATTTCAGAGTCGCTAAAAATCTGAGTAAGTTACTCATTTGGGTTCCGATTCAGCAAAGAATTTTGCCCCATGGCCCCAGCACCCTCTTTGCCGTTGCCTCAGGGCCTCAGCCTGCAAATCCCTGCAGCCAACCAGGAGCCATCTTTGGCTCTGCCTGGTTGCTGCTAGCAGCACTGCTTTGTCCAGGATGCTAGTTCCCTGCTGCCTGGCCAAGAGCCTGATTTTCCCTCATTGAGCTCCAGTCAGCTACTGAACTTGCTCTGCTCTGTAACTCTTTTTATATGGCCCTGATGGGCTGCTCCTTGCAGCCCCTTTCTGATTGGCTGCTTTTCGTGCAGCCACCCTAAGGTTCTATTAACCCCTAAGAGGCCAGTGTGGGGCAGGCGCCTTATCACAGACTGAAAGCTGTTTGGGGTTGGGGCTGTCTCTGACTAGGTGTACGGTACAGTGCCCAGAGCAAAGGGCCTCTGAGTCAGTCAGGGACTTTAGTCAGGTGAGTTGCTAGGTGGGAGTTGTTGCCCAAGTGCTACCTGGGGACACATAGGCCTGGGTGCAAGGCCTGTAGAGCTCTCTCAACTGATCAGACCAATGGTCCATTTAGTCCAGCATCCTGTCTTCCATCAGTGGCTGGTGTCAGAGGGAATGAACAGAACAGGGCAATTTATTGAGTGGTCCATTCCTGAAGAAGAAGAAGAAGAAGAAGAAGAAGAAAGCAGGAATATCCCCTTCCCCTCGACCCCCATATTAAAACAGGCAAGTTCTCATAATAAAAAGTGAACAGGGGGCTCCCTTGAGCTGCTCGGGGCCCTAAGCAATTGCTTAGTCTGCTTATGCCTAGCACCTTCTCTGATGGACTTAGTAAGAGAACATAAGTATCAGTTTATCCATTTTAAAATAATCTGTATTGTATCTTAAATATTTTCCCCATAAGTAGGCTTGGAAGGATTTGATTTCACTATCCACACACAGACTGACGAAAGAGACATTTCCATCGATAGCAATCAAAATATACAGAGAGGCAAGGTTAGAAAAATCTGCTTGAGAACTTACTAAAGTTTGATTTAAGGATATTTACTTTGTCTATTTTGATATGTGCTGTTGACAATTTGTTTTGACAGTTATAAAGCTTTAACTTTTTGAATCTCAAATTCTGCTATAATTATTGTCCAATCCCCTATTATCTGCCCCCAGAATTTTGTGCAATTGTGAAAAATTTAATTGATAAAAATTAAAAAATGGATATTAAAAATAAACCTGGATATTATCTGTCAAAATTATAAAAAATTAAAAATGCAAGTGTACCCAGCTAGGGCCAATCACAGATTCCTGGAATGTAGAGAAAAACTGCTAGGACTGAAATTTTGTTCAGTTCCAAAGGTTATTATGACTTTGTCAATTTATCTTCTTAAAGTAAAAGAAAGAAAAGAATGAAATGTTTTTTGTATGGTTACATTAAAAAAAAAACAACAACTCACCTCCCCTACTGCCTCTGGTTGCAGTAATAAGCTCAATGTGCTAATGAGACTCTCCAGGGAGAACACTGACAGGATTAATTAATGGGTGGATTTCACTTTAATAAATGTACAGGCAATTTTCTAAATGCAGATGGCACAGTCCACCCTGATGGGAGCTCTGCCTAGAGCCACTTATACAAAAGTGTCTGGGAAAAGTGGTTAATTTGTAAAATGCTTCATGATACTGATTAGAAGAGAAGTAATACTTATGCTTGCTTCCCAATGCATTATTCATTTCACAACTATCTGGACATTTAATGTCCTTCTAGATGTCCACTGTTTCCAGATATTTTCAGTAACTCACATTGCTTTAAAAGAAGTAACTGCTGTAAAAGAAAAAGAATAAGTGTGGCATGTCTTCTGTTTATGTTAACACTACTTGTAGATTCTTCTTGGAAACATGCCCCCCACCCCCGTCCCCAATTTTAAATATTTTGCATCATAAAAATGCAGGAGAGCAGCAATATCAACCCCTTGATTATATTACAGAACAAGCAATTTAATACACATTGTTGCATTCAATCCTGCCCTCCAGCATATGGTAAAAACAACAATTCTAAGCATCTTGGTAAGGAATTATTTGCAAATAACTTGCCAAAATGAAAAAAACCCACAACCCTAGAGAGGCCCTAATGCTATCCTCAGCTGGTGTACATTGACATAGCTTCTCTGATTTCATTTTACACCAACTGAGTATCCGGGCCATGGATAGGATTTACGTCCATACCTCTCTACCTGTTGAGGTTCAAATATAGGACACAATCTAAGGCAAACACCCAAAATTAAGGCTATGCAAACAGACAAAAATAATAATGTCAATAGTAATACAATTGCCAAACAGTAGAAAATGTGGGGACCTTAAAGGTTAGTTTCCCATTGAAAGAGAAACCGGAGATGCAAAGTTTGGGTATTCTTAATGTAACTTGGTTTAGTTACACAAATTCTTATTTATACACCTACAGCAGTCTTAGAACAGAGGTGGTCACAAACAAAACCCCTCTTCCAGAAACTTCAGCCCAAACACCAATGCCCAATTCCCAGGAAGCAACTCTGCACCAAGAATGGACTCTAGTTAGAGAGAGATTAAGGCATAGCCAACTCTCTTGCTGTTTGCAACAGTTTCCCAAAAAGAAGGAACATCACAAATCTAACAACAATACAGCATTTCTTCAAAGATGACATTGCTTACATGCTGAGAAAAATTACTTGTAAGATATGTAAATGTGCCATCTGGTGACGCTCACAATAATAATACCATAAGATCAATATAAAACAGAGGCAAATTTGGATCTAAAATCAGGCAACCTTCTGGATTAAGGATCATTTCACAGGTATAGTACGTGTGCTTGTTGGCTCTATGAGGGCTGTATACATTTCAGAGGTGAAATTCTGTTCCTACTGAAGTCAATGACAAACTCCGATAGGCCAGGATTTCACTGAAGAAGAAGTTCTATATTTATAAAATCATAAAAGTGGCATTTAACTTCTGAATGGTGTTCAGCAGCCCAGGTTATGTCTGTATTGGAAGCTATAACTAGGACTTTAAATCAATGAAATCTGCTGACATGAAGAACCACTCTAATGTAATTCTGCTGCAACTTTCGTTTGCAATAAGATTTGCATGTGCATTCTAGCTATTGTCCTTTCAGTCTCAATGAAAATAGCAAAAAAACCCCCCAAAAACAGATCAGGATCCCCAGCAGATGATGTAAACTCCACTTAGTACCCCCAGTCCTTCCATTCAAAGCCATTGTAGCTTCAGATGCTGTATCTGTCAAGTTCTTCTATAGCTGTCCTTGTAACGGGAAATGTTGTAGCATCCTTTGTTTTGTTACTCATGCTACCAAAACCATCTCACTCAACTGTACCTGATTACAAAGTTCTTGAATGTCACTCATTCTAGAGATACCACAGTATCTCTGTCCCACACTAACATGGTATTATTGGTCTGTTATCACAAATTATTGTAGTTGTAGATGGTGTATCATTAACAGATGACAGAAAATGTATGCATATTAAAGAAATGAATCTCACTTCGATTCAAGCTTCCCTTTCTGCTATTTTTTGTGACTTATTCAGGGCTAGTTTGTGTCCCTAGGTCCAGCCTGGAGTAAGGGAAGCTGCACTGCCCAAGAAGGAGCCTGAGAGGAACAGTGACTGAGAGAGACAGTTCCTCGCAGGGCACCCATCCTGTAATGGAGGAAGTAATTTACTGCTGCTCAGAAAAGGGGGCAGCATGCTTCCCTCACCATGGCCAGAAAGCTCCACTGAAGGTGGGGAGCAGGGACATGGCCTCACATACTTCTGGTCCCTCCCCATCCTCTACTTGTCTACCGGGGTCAGCAGGATCCCCATGCTGAACCAATATCCTGGTAGCCCTAACATCTCCTTACTCCAACCCAGTTCCCCTGTGTGAGTACATTAGTGCTAGTCACAACTTCACCCTTTAGCCTGGATCCTTTGCCACAGACTTTAAAGACCCATATTACACACTTGAGTCTCAGAGGAGTGAAAAACTATAACCCTAATATTGTCTTTTCAGATAACTAGAATGGTCGTGGTTAGGGTTTTGTTGATTTAAAAACTCAGTATTTATTGAGTTTAATTAACATATTTGCAGCTAAAGATCATGGACCATATACATAATATCAAAACATTTTCATATTAAATAAATTAAGCTCTGTAGTCCTATATCAAAAAGGAGACCCAAACAGTTAAATACAGGGAAAATGTACATTTTCCCTCATATCAACCTTAAAAAAATAATAATAATAACAACTTTAAGAAGATGTCTCAAATCAGTAGCCATTAGTTAAGTTGCCAGACTGAGTATCTTGTAGAGAGAGAAATACAGGGATAGTCTACAAACACCAGGATTAAGCCTGACCTATATCAGTTAGCTTGCACCTATACATTTGCAAGATAAATTGATCTAAGCCAGACTTAAATCAGTTTATGAGTGTCCACACACAAAGTTGCATCAATTTGATTAAATGGGTTTTAAGACGTGTCATAAATATAAAGGGAAGGCTAACCACCTTTAAATCTCTCCTGGCCAGAGGAAAAAACCCTTTGACCTGTAAAGGGTTAAGAAGCTAAAGATAACCTCGCTGGCACCTAACCAAAATGATCAATGAGGAGACAAGATATTTTCAAAGCTGGAGGGGGAAAAACAAAGGGTTCTCTCTGTCTGTGTGTTGCTTTTGCCGGGACCAGAGCAGGAATGCAGGTCAGAACTCCTGTAAAGGGTTAATAAGCAATCTAGTTAGATATGCGTTAGATTCTGTTTTGTTTAAATTGCTGATAAAATAAGTTGTTCTGAATGGAATGTATATTCCGGTTTTTGTGTCTTTTTGTAACTTAAGGTTTTGCTTAGAGGGATTCTCTATGTTTTGAATCTGATTACCCTGTAAGATATTTACCATCCTGATTTTACAGAGGTGATTCTTTTACTTTTTCTTCAATTAAAATTCTTCTTTTAAGAACCTGCTTGCTTTTTCCTTGTTCTTAAGATCCAAGGGTTTGGGTCTGTGTTCACCTATGCAAATTGGAGAGGATTTTTATCAAGCCTTCCCCAAGAAATGGCGTGTAGGGCTTGGGGGGAAAGACATTTCCAAGCGGGCTCTTTCCCAGTTGTATTTTGTTAGACGCTTGGTGGTGGCAGCAATAAAGTCCAGGGACAAAAGGTAAAATAGTTTGTACCTTGGGGAAATTTTAACCTAAGCTGGTAAAAATAAGCTTAGTGGGTTTTTCATGCAGGTCCCTTCATCTGTACCCTAGAGTTCAGAGTGGGGAAGGAACCTTGACAACATGTCAGTTGCATAACACATGCAAAACATAACAAATGCTGCAAATTCGCATGTGCAAGCCACAGAAACAGATGAAAAGAAAAAACAAGACAAAAATCAGACAAATTGTGGTAAGATATGAAATGTTTTAAAGTTCTGCATTAATTATACAATCCCCTCCCTCTTTCTTCTCTTGCTCTTGAAAATCAAGGATCTCACTCTGATCTAACTCAGATGGGTTTTACACAGGTGTAATTCCACTGACACTAATTGTACTTCACTGAACAGATCATTCCAACAGGATTCTCACTCCTGGATTTCAGCTCCCTAGCATGAGACTGGGAGAACTCCAAGGTCTTGAAAATCCCTGGTTCTTAAGACAGTGGGAGATCTATCCTGGGGCTCTATCATAGATCACCTCAGATTGCAATCTTTTTGAGGCAGGCACCATTTTTTTGTTCACTGTTTGTACAGCACCTAGCGCAATGGGATCTGGGTCCATGACTGGGACTCTTAAGTGATCGTCATTATCATGGCAAATCCCAAAGGGAGTGGCCTCCTTGCAGATTGAGCACCACCTGGAGTGATCTCTGGCTATATCCTTAAGGTGATCTGTCTGGATATTCAGTTTGTGTCCATCACTGGCCCATGTAGCAGCATTCCTTGGTACACATGCTTCGGAATGCGTTGATCTTCCATTTTAATAATATGCCCATATCAAGAAAGCCACCAAAACTGAACCAATGTGGGTGGAGGTGCTGGGTTTGGCTTTGGCTTTGAATGTCCTCATTTCTGATCTCATCCTGCCATTTAACACGGAGCAGCTGATGAAGGCGACAGTTGGTATAACCCTAGTTCTACAGATCCATGGCTTTGTGGCAAGCTTGATGTTGCATCGTGATCAGTGGAACCAGAGTCACAAGGCCCATGTTCCCTAGAGGGACTGTTACTGACAGAACGCCAGTGGAACAGGGGAGTTAGGCTGGAAGCAACTCAGCCACAGGTACATGGAGTCTGCAGGGTTTAATAAAGTTTCACTCGTTCAACTTAAACAGCATTCAAGCATCACGCTTTGTGAGTGAAACATGGCGGCAGCGTCTGAGCTGTGAGTTCTCTGCAGTGCAGCAACTGGCAGCATGAGCCATGGAAGGTTCCTGGAGCTCTGGATTTTGCAGTGATGGACCTAGTGGAAGGAAGAGTTTGAGTGGGACACTGACCTGGTCATACAGGAGAACAGCAGCAGGAGAACAAAACAGTTACTCTGCCTTAGTGGGCGGCAAGGCAGAGAGATCTGCCACACTTTGCAGCTCACCACTGCCTCAAGCCTTACAGCACTTCACGGAGCCTTGGGGAATGAGTGCTCCCCAAAGCAGAATGAAACCGTGGAGCAACACGTATTACACTAGAGACCAGTGCAAAGGGGAGGGGATAGACCCCCCCCCCATTCTGCAGCTGCTTTATACACATTGGTTGCAATTCTGGGGATTTGACAGATCCCGTAACTTGGAACAGGACAGTCTGCAGCACTTGGGATAACCACCTGCAGGAGCAGGTGCTCTGGGAAGGCATTCTCATCTTAGACAGGTGCTTAGCCATGGGACATGCAGTGGAAGCCTTGAGAGAAAGGATGAAAACCCGAGGAGGCACAACATCCCAAGAAGTACAAGCAGTGAGACAACAGCAAGGGAGAGCAGGTGGCCAGCATTCCACACCATTACTGAGGGAAACAGAATGAGCCAGTAAAGGAGAAGTGCTGCTCACTAGAACAGCATTACAAGGAATGTGGCAAATTGAACTACTTCAGCAGTGTGTCCAAGAGCAGGGGAAGGTCCCAGAAATTCAGGTAGACTTATATAAGAGGGTTATGGCATATATGATAACTGCCAGCCAAAGGAGACTGTTACCACATGAGCTGCCCAGCCTACTATGGGAAAGGTGGGAGTGGCCTTATTTACCTTCAGAGAATGGCAGTACTTGATTACAGTGAACTACTACTCATATTTTGGGGAGGTTGAGTCCTTGCTTGAAACAAGCAGCAAGTCAGTGATTGACAAATTGAAGGCGCACTTTGTGAGATATGGCATTCCAGACACCATTCACCGACAATGGACCCCAGTTTGCCTCAGAAATGTTCAAGGATTTTGCATGCAAATGGGAGTTTGACCACCACACCTTCTCCCCAGCATACCAACAGAGTAATGGCAAGGTGGAATCAGCTGTGAAAACAGCTAAGAGACTGTTACAAAAGGCTGTTTCTTCTGGTTCTGACCCTTTGTTAGCATTTTTGTCACCCATCTAGTGGTGACAAACCAGTCTGGTGCAAGTACTGAAGGGACAAAGGACCAAAACCCTGCTACCAATGAGTGGAGACCTGTTGCAGCCAGAAGGACGGTGATACCACTAAGAGGAGATGGCCAGCAATCAGAGAAAGCAGGTGCTAGAGTATGACAGGTCAGCCAAGGACCTACTGGCCCTGGATTCAGGCACTCCTGTGAGGATCCAACCATTACGGAGACACTGGAAGGAGTCGACAAAGGAGTTGTGAGGGGCACAGTGGCACCCAGGTAATACAAGTTGATATGCAAGGAGAACAAGTGATCCAAAGGAACAGGGGATGCTTATGAGCCAGCAGGCATAACACCCAGAGGGTGCCTGCAGAGATACAGAGACCATCACAAAATGGAGATACAGAAATCCATTGGGAGGCCAACCACAGAGGGAAAGAGGAGACTCCAGAGAGAGAGATTTGCTAGACTCAGAGACAAGGGAGACAGAAATAGCTCAGTCATGGTGTGGTCACCTGTTGAGGAGACCAAACTCTCTCAGAGTCTGTGTAGACAGACTCCAACCTCTGGTCACAGAGACATGGGATGAGGGTCTGGGCATCCATTATTTGTTGTTAATGTTTGTATGAAAATGTTTGTAAAATAGGGAAGATGTGTCATGATCAGTGGAACTGAAGTCAGAGGGCCCAGGTTCCTTGAAGGAACTGTTCTTAACAGTTCAACTTTACTTGTTCAACTTTAAATGCATTTCACTTCACCCTGTGACTGAAACAGATGTCATAGCATTCCCATAGAGGCCACGGAAGGGCCTGCAACATGGCAGAGCTGCTACTATACAAGTGGCCACATCTTTTGAGCATTCTCCAGCACTACTTTGTTGCAACTGTTGGCCAATCTGTTCAGGCAAGAAGCAACATGTGTTGGTCTGATTATTAATTCAAATAAAACTAAATCCCTGGCCATTACCTTTAAAGCAGATTCTACTCCATATCACAACCAGCTCAGTATTAACTTGTCTGGATGGGACACTGAGCAGGTGGCTCTTGGGTGGTACCACAATATTAATAATACAACATCATAGTCAGAAAAACGATATAAGGTTACTGTCTTTGGGGAGAACTGTAGTTGTATGAAGTGTTTGCAACAGTTTTTTCACTAGCTGATCCAAAATACAGTACAAACAGATTGTTTGGTGATATTAGCAATAAATGAACAAAACCGATACTAGAACTCAGTGCAATGTTACCATAGCCAGTACACACAAAAGGTTCAGCGTGATAAAAAACGGAACTCATTTCATACACTGGGCAAAAAAATGAGCCCATGTGACAAAGCTGCACTGACGGGGTTGTATAAAGACAAATACCACCCTGGAGCAGCAAACAAAACCTCCAGCTGGTGGATCCACCTGAGCAGCCAAGCAGGTCCCTGCTGAAGAAACTGTTCTGAGAATGAGTGTTGTGATTAGAAAGCTGTACTGGTCCAGAGATTGTATTTACTGATAGAGGAGTGGCAAAATAATCCAGTCACTGGTAAACGGAAGGCTCAGGCTGCCTACTCTGATCTCCATCCTAGACATTTCTTTTTGTGTATTTCATGAACTAGTTGTATTTTTAGTTTGTATTATGATGGGGGAGGGTTATGCTTTTTTCTTCCCCCAAAGGTAAGATGTAATTAGCAGCTATTACAGTCATATCCATAAACCACTGCACAGGCAGTAAGTTGGCCCTCAGTTGTTCATTAGCAACTGATGTGGTGGCTACAAGATGGAGCCAGCAGGAGAAAGTAGCAGATGCATGCAAATTTAGGGGACTTTGAGGCCCAACTGCTACTAGGAATGATTGCACAAATGGCACCCACCACAACCACAGGAATAGAAGCATGGGCTGCAACAGCTTGAAATTGCAAGGGTCAAGAATTGTATGGGAACTCAGATACCAGAAATGGCGAACAAATGTGCTGGGGATAAGCTGTAGGTCAAAGAGAAAGAAAATGGAGAGAGTTCTCTATAAACTCAGCACAGACATGGAATGTTACTTGTGTGCGGCTTGAGGTCGTTGCCCAAAATGGTGCTGCTCAAGATGGGAAGTGAGTTGGGGCTGTCTTAGAGTGAGAGGAGTTTTCCAGTACACGACAGAGCAAATTAACAGCATGTTTCCCACTGCTGTATGGGTAAGTCAGCTCTTTTGCTATTTGGTGGATACTGGAGTTACTGCGTTTACTAGATAGCAGCCAGGCTGCTGGTAAACAACTGTATGAGCTCTGAAAGCACAAAGTCCTAGGGGATGTGCTTTAAGGACTCCAAAGGTTTTGGATGGGATCTCCTCCAGGCAATGAACGAACATTGGGTGTCCATGCTGTTACCATTAGAATATTAGATCCATTAGCTACTTTTGATACCATTGACTGTGGGGTGTGGACTTACTTGTGAAACTGAGCAGGAGTAAATGGAGTTCGCCCTTCTGTCGTTCATTTCTCTCTCTCTCTCTCTCTAAGATTACAGTGGATGGCTCTGGGCAATTGCACCACTTCCCCAAATGCTTTCACGTGTGGGATGTCACAAAGCACCACTTTCTCATCTCTCTTATTTAAGAGGTATACAGGCTGGTTAGCAGTGTTAGTGAGGAAGTCAGGTGTTCTCTATGTGGATGACACATGTCTTATGTCTATCTTTTCCAACTCTATGCCTTACTCAGTACCTTATTGTCTCATTGTCTACTGTACTCCCCCTCTATATCCATCTGTTGTCTCTTATCTTATTCTTAGATTGTAAGCTCCCTGGGTCAGAGACTGTCTTTCTTCTGTTGTACAGTGCCGAGCACAATGGGACCTTGATCCATGACTAAGGGCTCCTACGCACTACAGTAATTCAAATAATTATTATTATTAATTTTATTTTATGCAAGTCTGTAGCGGAAGAGATGAAAGTTCTAGTACTTAGTCTGGGCAGAATGGTGAGTTACACATTGCTGACTTGACACATTGCTAATTGTTTGGCTATGAATCAAAGAATATGCTGTTTTTACAAGTACCAAAGCTGTGACTGATATATTGTTATCATGACCAGACACAGACCAAGAGAACCATGTGCCAGTTTCAGTACTTGTGACTTTACATCTATTATGGAGTGTGGGTAGCCATTCAGCAGTCAAGGAGAAAACAAGCTTTACATTATAAGCCTGTTTTTCCCCCCAATACACTCCCTGATAATTTCCTCCCAAAGAACCCAACTTCCCCTAAAATCTCATGTGGATACCGCATCCTGGAGTAGAATTGTTTGGGAAGTTTGGAAAAATCAAAAAAGGAGGTGGAAAGTTAGGGTGTTTAAACATTGCCCTGTTGTTGACTTTCAGAAGCATTTCCTAGCTTTTATTTTTATTTTTTGCCCATCATAGCTCCAAAATGGGTTCCTTGCTGAGAAGTGCTTTCTGGTGTCTTTGGAAGAGAGGAAGTAATGGGTTAATTATAAAAGATCTATAATATAAACAGCCTTATAATATAAATCCCTTATTAAGGAAGGCAAGGAAGAAATTAAACTAAGGCCGAGATGTTCAAAATTAGGTGAGAAAGGTAAGGCACCTAAATAATATTTTAGGCATTGAAATAAATGGCTTGATTTTCAAGAGTATTGAGCAGCCAGCAGCTCCCATTGGCTTCAAGGAGTGCTTACACCACTTAATTAAGTGCCTTTGGAGTTTACCTTTACAAACACTCATTTATAATTCGACCTCCCCCCCGTTTAATACTATTTTGATGTTGGGGCTCATTAAAACAGTTTGCTACTTTGTAAATTCACAAACTGATTGCACATTTTATAGCATACAGGAAAATCTGCTAGCAAGTCACAAGGTTCTGGCTTGCCTAAATTCACAGATATAGGGCCAGAGCTGTTGCAAGTGGGCACAGTGCCTGCAAGACTCAATTGGATTTAACTCACTTTGATACCAGGGCTGAATTTGTTCTAGTCTCTTTATTTTGTAATAAATTACTAAATGGATTGTCATATTTGATATTCAATCATAAATGTCTAATTAAGAAAAAAAGCAAGCCACTGCTTCATAAAATCTGACTAATAGTACTAGTAAAATATCATAAAATTCAATGACTTTTGTGATAATGCTTTCAGCAACTAATTACCTTCCATTATCTTTTGTTTTGAACTGATCGGAGTACTAGCATCTAGGCTAAGATGCGCAAATATCATTATGACTATTTGCTGGGTATGTGACATGAATTGGCCATATGGAAGGAAGGAGGGAGTGCGAAAGGGCATTTGTGCCAAGTGTCAAGTATCTCACTTTAGAGAGACAAGGTGGGTGAGGGAATATCTTTTATTGGACCAACTTCTGTTGGTAAGAGAAACAAGTTCACATGGCACTCATGCATATGGCAGCATGACCTGCAGACATGGGTGGCGGATATAAGAGACCAGGGGAGGCTAAGGCTCCCCAAACAGCCAGCCCACCATCTTTTGAGTGTGCCGCCCCCGCAAGGGCAGTGACCCCACCTGCACTCCCCCCCGAGGCCCCAGTCCCACTTATCTTCTTCCCCGGAGGCCCCACCTCTTCCCATCCCTGCTCCACCTGCTTTAGGCTATTTGGTGCATACTGGAGTTGCTGTGCTTACTAGATAGCAGCCAGGCTGCTGATAAACAACTGTATGACCTCTGAAAGCACAAAGTCCTAGGGGATGTGCTTTAAGGACTCCAAAGGTTTTGGATGGGATCTCCTCCAGGCAATGAACGAACATTGGGTGTCCATGCTGCTACTATTAGAAGGGGGACGGGATGAAGAGGTGATTTGATACTGTGCCACATGGGGAATTATTAGTTAAATTGGAGAAGATGGGGATCAATATGAACATCAAAAGGTGGATAAGGAATTGGTTAAAGGGGAGACTGCAACGGGTCCTACTGAAAGGAGAACTGTCAGGTTGGAGGGAGGTTACCAGTGGAGTTCCTCAGGGATCGGTTTTGGGACCAATCTTATTTAATCTTTTTATTACTGACCTTGGCACAAAAAGTGGGAGTATGCTAATAAAGTTTGCAGATGATACAAAGCTGGGAGGTATTGCCAATTCGGAGAAGGATCGGGATATTATACAGGAGGATCTGGATGACCTTGTAAACTGGAGTAATAGTAATAGGATGAAATTTAATAGTGAGA